>NW_028318579.1:1290000-1602500 GCF_062004578.1 Staurois parvus | reverse complement strand
TATATTATTATTATACAGGATTTATATTATTATTATTATACAGGATTTATATATTATTATTATACAGGATTTATATATTATTATTATACAGGATTTATATATTATTATTATACAGGATTTATATATTATTATTATACAGGATTTATATATTATTATTATTATTATTATTATTAAACAGGATTTATATATTATTATTATTATACAATATTTATATCGTGCCAACAGTTTGCTCAGCACTTTACATGAGGGCAGACAATACAGCAACAATACAGTTCAATACAAGAGGGATAGAAGGGCCCTGATCCATGGAGCTTACAGTCTAGGAGGGAGGGGATAGCACTATTTAGCTTTTAGGAGCAGAAAAAAAAACGCTGATAACAGCTTCTAGGAGCTTAAAAAAAAAGTGTGCATAGAGCCCAAAAGTGGAGTTTAAAAAAAAAATATATATATATTGCTGTATATTGGAATGTATTCATTCAGACTTGTAATGTTACTGCGAGGACTACTTTAAGCTCGGGTTCACATATATGCAGTGCAGCAAATTGCATGCGATTTCTGTGCGGTGCGATTGGAGCCATACATTTCGTATTATTATTATTATACAGGATTTATATTTGTTATTATACAGGATTTATATTATTATTATTATACAGGATTTATATTATTATTATACAGGATTTATATTATTATTATTATTATTATACAGGATTTATATTATACAGGATTTACTGTATATTATTATTATACAGGATTTATATTATTATAATACAGGATTTATATTATTATTATTATTATACAGGATTTATATTATTATTATTATACAGGATTTATATTATTATAATACAGGATTTATATTATTATTATTATACAGGATTTATATTATTATTATACAGGATTTATATTATTTATTATTATACAGGATTTATATTATTATTATTATTCAGGATATTATTATTATACAGGATTTATATTATTATTATTATACAGGATTTATATTATTATACAGGATTTATATTAATATTATAATACAGGATTTATATTATTATTATTATTATACAGGATTTATATATTATTATACAGGATTTATATATTATTATATTAATATACAGGATTTATATTATTATTATTATTATACAGGATTTATATATTATTATACAGGATTTATATATTATTATATTATTATACAAGATTTATATATTATTATTATACAGGATTTATATATTATTATACAGGATTTATATATTAGTATTATTATACAGGATTTATATATTATTATTATTATTATACAGGATTTATATATTATTATACAGGATTTATATATTATTATTATTATTATACAGAATTTATATATTATTATTATACAGGATTTATATATTATTATTATACAGGATTTATATAGTGCCAACAGTTTGCTCAGCACTTTACATGAGGGCAGACAATACAGTTCAATACAAGAGGGATAGGAAGGCCCTGATCCTAGGAGCTTACAATCTAGGAGGGAGTGGATAGCACTATTTAGCTTTTAGGAGCAGAAAAAAAAAATGCTGATAACAGCTTCTAGGAGCTTAAAAAAAAAGTGTGCATGGAGCCCAAAAGTGGAGTTTAAAAAAAAACCATATATATATATATATATATATATATATATATATATATATATTTTGCTGTATATTGGAATGTATTCATTCAGACTTGTAATGTTACTGCAAGGACAACTTTAAGCCCGGGTTCACATATATGCGGTGCAGCAAACTGCATGTGATTCGCACAGGAACCGCACCGCATTCCTGTGCAAATCACATGCAATTTGTGTGCGGTGCGATTGGAGTCGTACATTTTGTATTATTATTATTATACAGGATTTATAGTATTATTATTATACAGAATTTATATTATTATTATTATACAGGATTTATATATTATTATTATACAGGATTTATAATATTTATTATTATACAGGATTTATATTATTATTATTATTATTATTATTATTATTATTATACAGGATTTATATTATTATTAATATACAGGATTTATATTATTTATTATTATACAGGATTTATATTATTTATTATTATACAGGATTTATATTATTATTATACAGGATTTATATTATTATTATTATACAGATTTATATATTATTATTATATAGGATTTATATTATTTATTATTATACAGGATTTTTATTATTATTTATTATTATACAGGATCTATATTATTATTATACAGGATTTATATATTATTATACAGGATTTATATTATTATTATTATACAGGATTTATAATATTATTATACAGGATTTATATTATTATACAGGATTTATATTATTATTATACAGGATTTATATATTATTATTATACAGGGTTTATATATTATTATTATTATACAGGATTTATATATTATTATTATTATTATACAGGATTTATAATATTATTATACAGGATTTATATATTATTATTATACAGGATTTATATATTATTATTATACAGGATTTATATTATTATACAGTATTTATATATTATTATTATACAGGATTTATATATTATTATTATACAGGATTTATATTATTATTATACAGGATTTATATATTATTATTATACAGGATTTATATATTATTATTATACAGGGTTTATATATTATTATTATACAGGGTTTATATATTATTATTATTATACAGGATTTATATTATTATTATACAGGATTTATATATTGTTATTATACAGGATTTATATTATTATTATACAGGATTTATATATTATTATTATTATACAGGATTTATATTATTATTATACAGGATTTATATTATTATTATTATACAGGATTTATATTATTATTATACAGGATTTATATATTATTATTATACAGGATTATTATTATTATTATACAGAATTTATATTATTATACAGGATTTATATATTATTATTATTATACAGAATTTATATTATTATACAGGATTTATATATTATTATTATTATACAGGATTTATATTATTATTATTATACAGGATTTATATATTATTATTATACAGGATTTATATAGTGCCAACAGTTTGCTCAGCGCTTTACAATATAACGGGAGACAATACAGTTCAATACAAGAGGGATAGGAGGGCCCTGATCCTGGGAGCTTACAATCTAGGGTGGCACTAATCGCACCGCACCAAAAACACGCAGGACCCTTTTTTTGGTCTGCACTAGAATCGGATCACATGGGTACTCACACCTATGTGATCCGATTCTGCACATCGCACTGCATTTTGCGGACCGATTTCGGGGTGTTGTTAACATACACACCCGCAGCAGTTCACATGAACGGGGTGCGATTCTGGTGTGGAATTTGCGCAGAAAACGTTGTGAATCCCGCACCGCGTCAGTGTGAATCCGGGCTGAGAGGGGACAGGACGATCTACATCCAGGGAAAGCCTCTCACCCTCTGCACATGTATTCACAGGCGTATAAAAAACAATACAAGGCTACAAAAGTGTGGCGCTGATCAGATGAGCGCAGAGATGACGTTCACAGCAGGCTAGCCTCCAGCCCCGGGTCTTCTGTGACGCAGCTAAACGCGGCGTGAGCATTTTTTTGTCTTCATGGTTTCTCAGCTATTGTTAGACTCTCACAGCCTTTCAATGTAATGCACAAATTTCCAGGAGTCACACAAATCTACGTAAGAAAAAAAAATCTATCTAAAAATCCATGAAGAGTTTTACACGGATCTGTAAATGACGCAAATACTACGGCGGGCGATGATCTTACATCGGATTTGCATTAATTTGAATATTTTACAATATTAGGTCATCGGTACATCTGCTGTGGTGAATAAGAGGCTTCCAGCGTATGGAGAACGGAGTAAATATAGCTTGGAGTACGTAGGCTGGACAGAGCTCTATACCAGTGCTCTCCAAACTGCGGCCCGAGGGCCAAATGTGGCCCTTTGTTTGCCTTTATCTGGCCCTTGGAGCACTATTCCTCCCACTGACACCAACAATGGGGCAATAATTCCTGCACTGACAATGGCAATGGGGCACTAATCCTCCCACTGACACCAATGATGGGGCACTATTCCTCCCACTGATACCAATGATGGGGCACTATTCCTCCCACTGATACCAATGATGGGGCACTATTCCTCCCACTAACACCAATGATGGGGCACTATTCCTCCCACTAACACCAATGATGGGGCACTATTCCTCCCACTGACACCAATGATGGGGCACTATTCCTCCCACTGACACCAATGATGGGGCACTATTTCTCCCACTGACACCACTGATGGGGCACTAATCCTCCCACTGACACCAATGATGTAGCATTATTCCTCCCACTGACACCAATGATGGAGCATTATTCCTCCCACTGACACCAATGATGGAGCATTATTCCTCCCACTGACACCAATGATGGGGCACTATTCCTCCCACTGACACCACTGATGGGGCACTAATCCTCCCACTGACACCAATGATGGAGCATTATTCCTCCCACTGACACCAATGATGGAGCATTATTCCTCCCACTGACACCAATGATGGAGCATTATTCCTCCCACTGACACCAATGATGGAGCATTATTCCTCCTACTGACACCAATGATGGAGCATTATTGCTCCCACTGACACCAATGATGGAGCATTATTCCTCCCACTGACACCAATGATGGAGCATTATTCCTCCCACTGACACCAATGATGGAGCATTATTCCTCCCACTGACACCAATGATGGAGCATTATTCCTCCCACTGACACCAATGACGGAGCACTATTCCTCCCACTGACACCAATGACGGGGCACTATTCCTACCACTGACACCAATGACGGGTCACTATTCCTACCACTGACGGGTCACTATTCCTCCCACTGACACCAATGATGGGGCACTATTCCTCCCACTGATACCAATGATGGGGTACTATTCGTGCCACTGACACCAATGATGAGGCACTATTCCTCCCACTGATACCAATGATGGGGCACTATTCCTCCCACTGACACCAATGATGGGTCACTATTCCTCCCACTGATACCAAGGATGGGGCACTATTCCTCCCACTGACACCAATGATGGGTCACTATTCCTCCCAATGACACCAATGATGGGTCACTATTCCTCCCAATGACACCAATGATGGGGCGCTATTCCTCCCACTGACACCAAAGATGGGGCACTATTCCTCCCACTGATACCAATGATGGGGCGCTATTCCTCCCACTGATACCAATGATGGGGCACTATTCCTCCCACTGATACCAATGATGGGGCACTATTCCTCCCATTGATACCAATGATGGGGCACTATACCTCCCACTGACACCAAAGATGGGACACTATTCCTCCCACTGATACCAATGATGGGGCACTATTCCTCCCACTGATAACAATGATGGAGCACTATTCCTCTCACTGACACCAATGATGGAGCACTATTCCTCTCACTGACACCAATGATGGGGCACTATTCCTCCCACTGACACCAATGATGGGGCACTATTGCAGCCACTGACACCAGGGATGGGGCACTATTCCTCCCACTGACACCAATGATGGATCATTATTCCTCCCACTGACACCAATGATGGGGCAATAATTCCTCCCACTGACACCAATGATGGGGCAATAATTTCTGCACTGACAATGGCAATGGGGCACTAATCCTCCCACTGACACCAATGATGGAGCACTATTCCTCCCAATGACACCACTGATGGAGCACTATTCCTCCCAATGACACCACTGATGGGGCAATATTCCTTCCACTGACACCAGGGATGGGGAACTGTTGCTCCCACTGACACCAGGGATGGGGAACTGTTGTGCCCGCTGACACCAGGGATGGGGTACTGTTGCTCCCACTGACACCAAGGATGGGGCACTGCTGTTCTCACTGACACCAATGATGGGCCACTCTTCCTCCCACTGATACCAATGATGGGGCACTATTCCTCCCACTGATACCAATGATGGGTCACTATTCCTCCCACTGACACCAATGATGGGGCACTGTTCCTCCCACTGACACCAGGGATGGGGCAATATTCCTCCCAATGACACCAGTGATGGGGCAATATTCCTTCCACTGACACCGGGGATGGGGCACTGTTGCTCTCACTGACACCAAGAATGGGCCACCCTTCCTCCCACTGACACCAAAGATGGGGCACTCTTCCTCCCAATGATATCAATGATGGGGCACTATTCCTCCCACCGACACCAACGATGGGGTATTATTCCTCCCACTGACACCAACGATGGGGCATTATTCGTCCCACTGGCACCAATAATTCCCCTAATACCAATGACGGGACATTGTTTACTCCCACTGGCCATGGTCTGCCCCCCCCCCCCCCCCCATGTCTGAAGCACAATATACTGGCCCTTTGTTTAGAATGCTTATGGAGCCCTGCTCTGTACGTATCAGGTGTGGTCATGCGCTCAGTGCAGGTCACCATTACCAATATCACCTCTAGATGACCATGAATAGAAAAACTCTGCTTATAGGGCACCTGTACTCAGACCAGGTTATAGTTATTGTACTGTTATCTATTATTTTATATGTATATTGTGTGTGCGCGTATACACACATGTATGTGATCAGCACAGGGCCAATCAGCACTGTCCAGGCAGAGGTCAGGGGTTCTGCATGCTCCTAGAGCTGAAATAAAACTCTTCCTACATGATTTAACCTGTGCTCTGCTGGACACAGATAGAAGTCACAAAACTGCTCTAACTACTGATTGGAAAAGGTATTTAGCAGTTTATATTTACTAAAATAATTGCATTTCCATATTCCATGTACTGTGGGAGAGCGGATATAGAGAATGCAGGGTCCGGGGAGAGCGGATATAGTGAATGCAGGGTCCGGGGAGAGCGGATATAGTGAATGCGGGGTCCGGGGAGAGCGGATATAGTGAATGCAGGGTCCGGGAAGACCGGATATAGTGAATGCAGGGTCCGGGGAGAGCGGATAAAGTGAATGCAGGGTCCGGGGAGAGCGGATAAAGTGAATGCAGGGTCCGGGGAAACCGGATATAGTGAATGCAGGGTCTGGGGAGAGCGGATATAGTGAATGCAGGGTCCGGGGAGAGCGGATATAGTGAATGCAGGGTCCGGGGAGAGCGGATATAGTGAATGCAGGGTCCGGGGAGAGCGGATATAGTGAATGCAGGGTCCGGGGAGAGCGGATATAGTGAATGCAGGGTCCGGGGAGACCAGATATAGTGCATGCGGGGTCCGGGGAGACTGGATATAGTGAATGCGAGGTCCGGGGAGAGCGGATATAGTGAATGCAGGGTCCGGGGAGAGCAAATATAGTGAATGCAGGGTCCGGGGAGACCGGATATAGTGAATGCAGGGTCCGGCAAGAGCGGATATAGTGAATGCAGGGTCCGGGGAGACCGAATATAGTGAATGCAGGGTCTGGGGAGACCGGATATAGTGAATGCAGGGTCCTGGGAGAGCGGATATAGTGAATGCAGGATCCAGGGAGACCGGATACAGTGAATACAGGATCCGGGGAGACCGGATACAGTGAATGCAGGATCCGGGGAGACCGGATATAGTGAATGCAGGGTTTGGGGAGAGCGGATATAGTGAATGTAGGGTCCAGGGAGACTGGATATAGTGAATGCAGGGTCCGGGGAGACCAGATATAGTGAATGCAGGGTCCGGGGAGACCGGATATAGTGAATGCAGGGTCCTGGGAGACCAGATATAGTGAATGCAGGGTCCGGGGAGACCAGATATAGTGAATGCAGGGTCCGGGGAGACCGGATATAGTAAATGCGGGGTCCGGGGAGAGCGGATATAGTGAATGCGGGGTCCATGGAGACCGGATATAGTGAATGCGGGGTCCGGGGAGAGCGGATATAGTGAATGTGGGGTTCGGGGAGAGCAGATATAGTGAATGCCGGGTCCGGGGAGAGCGGATATAGTGAATGCGGGGTCCATGGAGACCGCATATAGTGAATGCGGGGTCCGGGGAGAGCGGATATAGTGAATGCGGGGTTCGGGGAGAGTGGATATAGTGAATGCGGGGTTCGGGGAGACCGGATATAGTGAATGCGGGGTTCGGGGAGACCGGATATAGTGAATGCAGGGTCCGGGGAGACCGGATATAGTGAATGCAGGGTCCGGGGAGACCGGATATAGTGAATGCAGGGTCCGGGGAGACCGGATATAGTGAATGCGGGGTTCGGGGAGACCGGATATAGTGAATGCAGGGCCCGGGGAGAACGGATATAGTGAATGCAGGAGCCGGGGTTTAGTAACACTTTAATATGGAGGGATTTTCTCTCGCACTTTCTGCTTTGGCTATGGAACAGGAAGTGAAGGGAATTCTCCCAAAAGAGACACAGATAGCAAAAGAAAAAAAAATAACAGACGTTATAACCTTCCCTTAATCTATTAAAAAAAAAAAAGATTGTTAGCCCCCTTGTGATGGCAATCAAATTGAATGAACAATGAAGTGTTGAAAATTTTAAATTGTAAAATAAATAAAAAATACCAAAAAAAGTAAACCCACCGCCTCACTGACATGCACACATGTGGGTAAGGCTTCCATGTATATTGAAATGAGTGATTGCGCGATCACGCATCTGTGTACAAATATACGCATAAATACATGCGAATATGCGCAAAACAAGCGCCTGAAATTATGTATAAAAAAAAAAGCAGACAAGTACAGTGTGTAAGAGGCCTGAAAGTATCTAACGTTTTTTTACAAGCGTCTAGGCGCGTTTACCGCCGTCAAGCGCTTAGGTGTTAATTCATTCAGTTGGCCACAATAATACATTTATTCTCGCCATTGAAATGAATCAATACTCAAGCGCTAAACGGGTCTAATGTTACATGCGTTTACACGCATCAAGCGTTTTTTCTGCAAAAACGCTTTTGGACGCACTGGCAGTTTTTTTTTTTTTACAGCTCCTAAAAGCCCCTGCCACTAAAAGCTTCTAAGTGCCTAGATTTATATATTATTATTATTATTATACAGGATTTATATATTATAATTATTATTATTATACAGGATTTATATGTTATAATTATACAGGATTTATATATTATTATTATTATTATACAGGATTTATATATTATTATTATTATTATACAGGATTTATATATTATTATTATTATACAGGATTATATTATTATTATTATACAGGATTTATATATTATTATTATTATACAGGATTTATATTATTATTATTATAATACAGGATTTATATTATTATTATTATACAGGATTTATATATTATTATTATTATACAGGATTTATATATTATTATTATACACGATTTATATATTATTATTATTATACAGGATTTATATATTATTATTATACAGGATTTATATATTATTATTATTATTATACAGGATTTATATTATTATTATTATTATACACGATTTATATATTATTATTATTATACAGGATTTATATTATTATTATTATTATACAGGATTTATATATTATTATTATTATACAGGATTTATATATTATTATTATTATACACGATTTATATATTATTATTATTATACACGATTTATATATTATTATACACGATTTATATTATTATTATTATACAGGATTTATATATTATTATTATTATACAGGATTTATATATTATTATTATACACGATTTATATATTATTATACACGATTTATATTATTATTATTATACAGGATTTATATATTATTATTATTATACAGGATTTATATTATTATTATTATACACGATTTATATATTATTATACACGATTTATATTATTATTATTATACAGGATTTATATTATTATTATTATACAGGATTTATATATTATTATTATTATACAGGATTTATATATTATTATTATACAGGATTTATATATTATTATTATACAGGATTTATATATTATTATTATACAGGATTTATATATTATTATTATTATTATTATACAGGATTTATATATTATTATTATACAGGATTTATATATTATTATTATACAGGATTTATATATTATTATTATTATACAGGATTTATATATTATTATTATTATACAGGATTTATATATTATTTTTATACAGGATTTATATATTATTATTATTATTATACAGGATTTATATCGCGCCAACAGTTTGCTCAGCGCTTTACAATATAACGGGAGACAATTCAGCACCAATGCAGTTCAATACAAGAGGGATAGGAGGGCCCTGATCCTGGGAGCTTACAATCTATAATAAATGAATGTATTTCCAATCTGACAGATGATATCACCCTTCATGCAGAGTGTTTGCTATCCCTGAGGAAGGAGTTATATTACACCGAAACGTGTCGGATACTTGCAGAATCATCTCTGTAACCAATCAGGACCACTGTACAACATTTCTATGACATCCTTCAATGGTGATAGGACGTCATGTTACAATATGATATTTTGGTGCATTCATTTATTGTATGTATTATGCCTTGAAAGTCCCATTTAGTTTAGGGGGGTCTCTGTATCTTTATCTTGCAAAGGTAGAAGCGACATCATCACCGCTCCCTATAATATAACCTGTGCAGAGAACAGAGATGTAGGAGGGGCCCAGCAGGCCCCACCCACTAAAAAACCCTACAGGAGGGGCGGAGACAAGACCAGTCTTCCTGCACAAGGAGAGAGAGCAGCAATGGGCGGTCTTTATTACAGGAAGTTAAAGTCTCCCACTGGATGACTGCCCAGATGTGGAAGAAATATACAGAGCACACCGAGAATCTGGAAGAATACTCAGGATGAATGGATGTAGATGATCCCGGTGTTCAGTGTTAGGGTTGGGCTTCATGTTTGAGTCGAAGATGGGCCGTTCGTGTGTTCGCTGTCTGCCACGGCCCACAATGCACTGCACCCTGACAGTGCATTGTGAGTGGCCAAAGCAATGTACTTTAGATGATCCTGGTGTTCAGTGTTAGGGTTGGGCTTCATGTTTGAGTCGAAGATGGGCCATGTTCGTTGTCTGGTGCTCCCCACAATGCACTACTGACAGTGCATTGTGAGTGGCCAAAGCAATGCGCCTGACCACAGTGCGTGATGATGTCACAAGAGGCGGGGTGACTCCACCCCTTGTGACGTCATCACATTATTCACAAACTGGCATCTCGGTGGAGCTGTCAGACAGCAGACACCAGCGTCAAGAGCGGAGCAGATTTTTGTTTTTTTTTTTTCTTTTTTTCGGGTCGGCATGAGTGACCTCGGATCTACTTTGGGGACATTTTATTTATTTTTGTTTTTTAATAAAGGACTTGTCTTTTGTCATTTTTACACTACACTTATTTTTGGTGAATGGGTAGCAGTACCATGTACCGCATACTCATTCATACGGGGGGGCAGGATGTGGGGGCCCCCTTGTTGAAGGGGGCTTCCAGATTCCGATAAGCCCCCCCCGCCTAAAGACCCCCACAAACACATCCCTGGGTTGTGGGGAAGAGGCCCTTGCCAAGGTGCTCTCAACATGGGGAGGGGGAGCACCCCCTCCCCATGTTGAGAGCATGTGGCCTGGTTCAGGAGGGAGGGGGGTGCTCGCTCCTACCCCCCCCCCCATTTTCTGAACAGAGGGGAACCCCGCTGACAGCTGAAACAATAAAGAATGTTTTCACTACTAAAATACGGCATGATTTAACCTCTTCACGCTGGCCGAACGCAACTGTGCGGCCACCCGGGGTCTGGGCTTAGTCGCCGAGCGGCCGCACATTTGCGTTCTATTAAAAAAGAACATATGTGCTGAGAGCGTGCACCCTGCGCGCTCCCAGTACACATGTCCGGTACTCGCGGAAAGGTCCCGATCTCCTCTTTCGATCGGAACCTTTCCCAATCATGTGACCGCCGTGATGGCCAATCATGGCGGTCACATGACCCCAAACCCCGCCCCATCACCCGGCTTCTGAAACCCTTAAAGGGCCAGGAGGCGCCGGCGTGAAGGGGTTAATAAAGGACTTGTTAAAGATTGTCTACTGTCATTTTTACACTACACTTTTTTTTTGGTGAATGGGTACCATGTACTGCATATGCCTTCACATGGGGGGGGGGCAGGATCTGGGGCCCCCCTTGTTAAAGGGGGCTTCCAGATTCCAATAAGCCCCCCCACCTGAAGACCCCCACAACCACGACCCAGGGTTGTGGGGAAGAGGCCCTTGTCAAGGTGCCCCTGCTCCAAAGCACCCCCCCATGTTGAGAGCATGTGGCCTGATATGGTTCAGGAGGGGGGGGGAATGCTTGCTCCTACCCCCCCCCCCCCCCATTTCCTGACCAGAAGGGAACCCCACTGACAGCTGAAACAAAGAATTTTTTGACTACTAAAATATGGCATGATTTAATAATTAATGGGCAGCACAGCGGCTAAATGGTTAGCACTTCCGCCTGGCTGTACTCGGGTCGTTGGTTCGAATCCCAACCACGGCACCACCTGCCTGGAGTTTGTATGTGCTCCCTGTACCTGCGTGGGTTTCCTCCGGGTACTCCGGTTTCCTCCCACACTCCAAAGACATGCTGGTAGGTGAATTGGCTCCTGTCTAAATTGTCCCTAGTATGTGTATGTATGAATGTGAGTTAGGGACCTTAGATTGTACGCCCCTTGAGGGTTAGGGACTGATGTGAATGTACAATATATATGTAAAGTGCTGCGTACATTGACGGCGCTATATAAGTACCTGAAATAAATAATAAAACTGTATTTTAGTGGCTGTGCGATATCTTACCATATACTCAGATGCCCCTCGATAGGTTTGAATGTTCGACTGCAAATCGAAGGGGGGGGGGGGGGTGTCCAGCCCATCACTATCACCGGTGCCGTGCTATAGACCGGTGACCCCCGCACACCCAGCACTTCCATACTCCCCGAGATCGCCCCTTCACATTTATTGGGTTAACCCTTTGAGGCCCCTGTGATTAGTCCAAACCGAATTAGAATGGAGCCAGAGCCTGTAATTGGGTGTCACATAAAAGGGGACAGTTTCCATGCGTCCTCCATTACCCGGCAAACGCCACACATGGAAACACAGGAGCCGTAATGTCATTATTAGCCATTTACACAGCAGCAAACAGAGACCAGGCGCCTCTATTACCGGAGTGATGTCACCGGCCCTGTGCCGTACAAAGTGCTCCGGGAGCAGCACGGGCCATCTGGAGGACCAGGCTACGCTTGTTTGTTTGGACAGGGGAACCGGTTCCGACAACACACAGCCAGCTCGGCCAAGATGGACACCGAACGGGCTTCGTGGAGACACAACGTGCTGGGGCAGCGTGGATGTAGGAGTGAGGTCACTAATGTGCTGTGACCTCTCTTTATATGGACATGACCTTCATGTTTTTTTTTCATTGCCGAGTAACCTTCAGTGGAAAGTGAATGCCTTCAACACCCACACGTGGCACATAGGAGTCCATGGACGGGCGAGGTTTCTGAGCCTGCTCTCAGCATGGTGACCATACTATCTCTAGTAATGATCGGGAGCTGGTGGATCAGGCTCCTGATCATGTGTCTACTGTGACAGCCCTTCCCACTCGGAATTGGTGTTTAAGATCTTTGCACCTTAGGGGCGGGACGGACTGCCTGATCATGTGATCACAGTGGTCATATCGGGAGCCTGCCCCACCAGCTCCCAATCATTACCAGAGACAGCTCATGCACTGTGCTCAACACAGAAACCTCAGCCGTCCATGGATGTCTATGTGCGGAGTCCACCCTATGTGCCCGTGCGCGGAGCCCGCCCTCTCTGCTCGTACGCGGAGTCCGCCCTCTCTGCCCGTACGCGGAGTCCGCCCTCTCTGCTCGTACGCGGAGTCCGCCCTCTCTGCCCGTACGCGGAGAGTCTGCCCATGTGGAGAGTCCGCCCTCTCTGCCCGTGCGCGGAGTCCGCCCTCTCTGCCCGTGCGCGGAGTCCACCCTCTCTGCCCGTGGGCCCGGGGTCAGTAGGGGGCCCCATGAGATTCCCCTGGTACCTTTTTCATAGGCTTTTTTGAGTTTGGGAACGCTATGGATTACAGCAGGGGTGTCAAACTGCATTTCATCGCGGGTCGTATCAGCATTATGTTTGCCCTCAAAGGGCCGGTTGTATCTGTAAGACTAGATGTCCAGAGCACCCAACACCCCATTACATCTGATGTCATGAATCCCGCACCCTCACAAACATCACCATGCACCCCCTTTGGGAGCAGAGCTGGAAAGCAGAAAGTGCAGGGTCTGGAGGAGGACCAGAGGAGGAGTGGAGTCAGTTACCAGAGTCTGCTGAATGCTGAGACCAGGGGAGGTAGAGAAGAGGGGGTGCTGCAGCTGCACTGAGAGGTGCAGGATTTGGCAGAGGAGTTCTATTCTCCTCTCTGCTGCAGGGTGCTGAGACAGGGCGGGCCGTATCAGCATTATGGTTGCCCTTGAAGGACCGGTTGTATCTGTAAGACTAGATATCCAGAGCACCCAACACCCCATTGCATCTGATGTCAAGAATCCCACACCCTCCCTAACATCACCGTGCACCCCCTTTGGGGGCAGAGCTGGAAAGCAGAAAGTGCAGGGTCTGGAGGAGGACCAGAGGAGGAGTGGAGTCAGTTACCAAAGTCTGCTGAATGCTGAGACCAGGAGAGACAGAGATGAGGGGGTGCTGCAGCTGCACTGAGAGGTGCAGGATTTGGCAGAGGGGTTCTATTCTCCTCTCTGCTGCCGACAGCTGAGACAAGGTGGCGGCAGAGACAAGGGGGTACCTGCAGGAGAGGTGCAAGGGCCACATGAAATGGCCTGGAGGGCCGGATTTGGCCCGCAGGCCTTGTGTTTGACACCTTTTCTATTGGGACCGCGCGGCTGCAGTTATCGAACGTCTACAATTCGCAGGTATCATCAAACAGTCGTCTCATTCTCGCCACACATGGAGGATCCGGGAGAGACGGAGTTAAACCATCAGAGGACAGATCTGGAAACATATGCTGCGGAGCAGTGAGGCAGAAGTGACTCCATGTCTCCAGGCCGGCAGATGGACGCCGGGTATCTATGGGGCCCCGCTAATGTTTAACAAGTTGACAATGTTTTCCTACATTAGTACACAGATAAGGGCCAAACAAACCGAACCCAACCAGACCACCTCTGCTTTAAGGAGACAGCGGGGGAGGGGGCGCACACTGCGCATTATGTCTTGTCACACCGCGAATGCACCACATGGCGACTAGTAAAATAAAAAGCGTGACTGGAGACTCAATTTACCATTTTATGAGCTCTTTAAAAAAAAAAAAGTGATTTTTTTTAATGCAGCTAATACAGGTACCTCAACCTTTCTTTATATTAGCTTCCTGCAGTGCCCTGAACAGAAGGATTGGCGCTGGAAAAAGGAGGGGGGAGCAGCCAGAAATGATTCAATAAAACCTGATTTTGGTTCAAACCTTAGTTTGGAAATGGTGTCATCATCACTGGGTCTCTGCGCTTCTCTATGCAAAGCCTGGTTGGTGGGAGGGGCCCGGCAGGATGCTGTAGGTAGCACAGTACTCCTCTGAAGAGCCCTTAGCCCTGATGAAAGCCTTGATGGGTAGATGTCAGTCTGGAGGAGTGGGTGTTCCTAAGCAGGCTCCTTTTTCATAGGTAACACCCACACATGATGCCGAGTCTCCGTGATTGGAAGAACGTAATGAAAGGGGCGGGCCAGGGAATAAGGTGGGCTGCCTTTAGCATTACTTCTTCTGAACCTGTTGCCACCTGCATAACACATACAGTATGGGTGGTAGCAAATGGGTGGGCTTTAACGTGCATCTGCGCCACTGCGCGGGCGCTCTCTGTGACTGCGCGCTTCCAGCACAGAGACTGAGCTGTCAAGGACAGCTCTCAGTCTCAAATTACAATCAGTATGTGGCGGGAACGGGTCCAGATCATGTGACCAGTGCGACACCCAATCCTAGTGGTCATATGATCGCTGACTCTCCCACCCCCTGGGAGCAGAGACCCCTTTAAGAGGATGCCGGGGCACGACAGGGAAGGGGTTGTAAATGCACTTCCTGTTATGGGGTGACAACTGTCTCCCAGTTTTGTGTCTTTGTTGTCACCCTATCACAAGCACCCCCGGTCAGCACAAATTGCCCAGACCTGGTCTACCACTGTCACCATCAGATAGCCGGACCAGAGCAATGATGTGCAGCTGATGCTGGAGTAAGTGCATGTACTGTATGAAGTGGCTGAAAAAGGATGGAGGAGATCAGAAGGAACAAGATGCAACAACAAACAAAAAGGATGGTAAAAACAGCGCTGCTTCCTTGGGGACTGACGACTCTGAACCTGGAAGCAGCAAATTACATGGGTCCATTAGACATGGGAGGGGGGGTATTGGGGGACGCAGGGGAACAGATGTTGCTCCAAATGTGGTCCTAATTATCACTGCAGAAAACATTACATGTCACTGTAGTCTACCATGGACAGAAGAGCCCTCGCCATGGAACGAAGAGCCCTCACCATGGACAGAAGAGCCCTCACCATGGGAAGAAGAGCCCTCACCATGGAAGGAAGAGCCCTCACCATGGAACGAAGAGCCCGCACCATGGACAGAAGAACCTTTACCATGGACAGAAGAGCCCTTACCATGGACAGAAGAGCCCTTACCATGGACAGAAGAGCCCTTACCATGGACAGAAGAGCCCTTACCATGGAACGAAGAGTCCTTACCATGGACAGAAGAACCCTTACCATGGACAGAAGAGTCCTTACCATGGACAGAAGAACCCTTACAATGGACAGAAGAACCCTTACCATGGAACGAAGAGTCCTTACCATGGACAGAAGAACCCTTACCATGGACAGAAGAGTCCTTACCATGGACAGAAGAGTCCTTACCATGGACAGAAGAGTCCTTACCATGGACAGAAGAACCCTTACAATGGACAGAAGAGCCCCTTACCATAGAAGGAAGAGCCCTTACCATAGAAGGAAGAGCCCTTACCATAGAAGGAAGAGCCCTTACCATAGAAGGAAGAGCCCTTACCATAGAAGGAAGAGCCCTTACCATGGAACGAAGAGAACTTACCATGGAAAGAAGAGAACTTACCATGGAAAGAAGAGAACTTACCATGGAAAGAAGAGAACTTACCATGGAACGAAGAGCCCTTACCATGGAACGAAGAGCCCTTACCATGGAACGAAGAGAACTTACCATGGAACGAAGAGAACTTACCATGGAAAGAAGAGAACTTACCATGGAAAGAAGAGAACTTACCATGGAAAGAAGAGCCCTTACCATGGAAAGAAGAGCCCTTACCATGGAACGAAGAGCCCTTACCATGGGAAGAAGAACCCTTACCGTGGAACGAAGAGTCCTTACCGTGGAAAGAAGAGCTCTTACCATGGAACGAAGAGCCCTTACCATGGAAAGAAGAGCTCTTACCATGGAACGAAGAGCCCTTACCATGGAAAGAAGAGCTCAGGAACCATCACAGGCACCAGTGGAAAGGTTGGGGGGGCGACAATTTTGAAGCCCTGTAAAAGTAAATGGGCTGCACCATTAACCATGAGGTTGTTTTTGAAATACCAGGATGTGTATAAACGCACCGTGGGAGACAAGGAATTGAAGAAACAGGGTCAATCTCTGACCTCTTCAGCTGCCTGAACTTCAGCTGAACACAGCCAAACTGCAGGAGATCAAATTACATCAAGGCTATTCACTGCATAGTAGAAAAATGACTCACCAGCAATGCAAAGTGCGCCACCTGCTGCCTTGAAAGAAAATTAAAAAAATTCATTTTTGGTCCTAATCATAACTACAGAAAATATAGAAAAAAAAAAAGCCCCGTAAGTCCCCTTTAACATGCCCTTGCAATGGATCGTTTTATGGTCAGAGCCACTGTCAGATATTTCCCTGTCCAAAATCATAGATAAGAAAATTCTTTCAACAGACGCCGGGGAAAAAATATAATCAGCCCGGGCCTAAGCGGTGATCGGATCGTCAGCTAGAGCAGAATAAAGGAGAGCAGGTGCTGCATTGAGCCGTCAGTCAGCGGGACCTAATACACAGCAGATGATATAACGGGGACAATTGTTCTGCACATTAGATCCATCTCTGGGAAGGCTTTGTATCTACTGCCTCCAATTCACCACCTCTGCTAAGCCCATAACCTCCCGCTACTAAGTGCCGCTATTAAAGAACAAACATTACCGGGGGGGAGAGCCCAAAGTGCAGCAACCCATTGCAACCGCTTGGGTTCAAAGGCAAATTTCACCTAAAAAAAAAAAAAAAAAAAAGGACAAATGTGCATTTATTAATTATATTGTTTCCCTAAAGTTCATTCGGACCCCGTGCTCCCCCCCAACGCATGCGCAGCAAGGCCAAGGGTCGCTCTGAGGTCCATTGCCACGTTTCTGCTCATGTCCAGCAAAGCCAAGGGGCTCTCGGAGGCAGTGCGGAGCTTCGCTCTGGGATCCAGTGTAATATAAACATTATTACATCATTAACCGCTTCCCGACCGCCCTGTAGAAGAACTGCTACAGGGCGGCAGGACTGCGCAAAATCAGGTATACATACGTGATTTTGTATTTCCGGGTAGGGGGCGCACAATTGGAGGCTACAGCTGTCGTTCACCAGATCCCAGCCTGAGATTAGCCACCGGCACCCAGCGATCGCCGAGGAACACTGACAGGGGAGAGGTCTGTATGTAAACAATACAGATCTCTCCCCTGTCAGCACCAGCATAGCACAGCCATACAAAGCAGCATGCTTACACAGTAAAACACACACAGTTAACCCTTTGATCGCCCCAGATGTTAACCCCTTCCTGCCCAGTGCCATTAGTGTCAGTGCTTTTTATTAGCACTGATCACTGTATTGGTGTCACTGGGGATGTCGGTGACAGTCAGCTCCCCCCCAGTGTCAGAATGCCTGTCGCAGTCCCACTATAAGTCGCTGATCGCCGCCATTACTATGCCCATTACTACGGTGATCATCGGCAAAGTTTACAGGGGAGAGACCTATATGTAAGCAACACAGGTCTCTCTCCTGTCAGCAAGGACATGCTGCTTTGTATCTCTCTGCACGGGGCAGCAAAGAGATACAAAGCAGCATGTCTCCCAAGTAAAACAGCACACAATTTTAAACACACACAGCACATTGTTAACCCTTTAACAATACAGATCTCTCTCCTGTCAGCACCAGCATGCTGCTTTGTATGGCTCTGCATAGCACAGCCATACAAAGCAGCATGCTTACATAGTAAAACACACACAGTTAACCCTTTGATCGCCCCAGATGTTAACTCCTTCCTGCCCACTGCCATTAGTAGAGCGTCAGTGCTTTTTATTAGCACTGATCACTGTATTGGTGTCACTGGGGCTGTCAGTGGCAGTTAGTCAGTTCCCCCTCAGTGTCAGAATGCTCGCCGCAGTCCCGCTACAAGTCGCTAATCGCCGCTATTACTAGTATAAGAAAAAAAAGTTCCAGTATATATACCGCCATTTGCAGACGCTATAACTTTCACGTAAACCAATTAATTTTAAAAAAACTTATTGGATTTTATTTTTAGCAAAGGCATGGCACAAAATACATTTTGGCCTAATTTTATGCCAACATTTGACAGTAAATGGGTCATGGGTTCGATTCCCGACCATGGTGCCTCCTGCATGGAGTTTGCATGTTCTCCGCGCAATTGTCAGTTAAAGTATCGCAGCACTGTAATGCAAAAAATAGCCTGGTCAGACAGAGGGGTAAATCCTCTGGAGGGCAAGGGGTTAAATAAATATTTTAAATACAAGCAGTGTAAGTACCTGAGTGTGACCTGGTATTAGCCCATGCACAGCAGAGCTCAGAATATGAGTGGAAGAAGCAGCACAAGAAGCCAATCTGCAGACCAGTAGAATGCTGATAGAAGGATAGAGCAGAGTGGCAAAGAGATGAGCCAATCACTGTGCTGCTTCTCCTTTGAAGGTCCAGTCACAGGCTGGGGGTGTGTCCTGGACAAAATGGAGGAAGTGGGCTGAATGATACTGCCTTTTAAACTGAAGACATCTATTGCCAGAAAAAAAATATTGAAATTAAATTTCTGGACTGAAAGTAAATTTTGTAGCAAAAGCTGGTTTTGTTATTTTATCTTTTATTATTAATATTGATATCATTATTAGTATTATTGTTATTATTATATTATTATTAGTATTATTGTTATTATTATATTATTATTAGTATTATTGTTGCTATTATTATTATTATTATTATAATATTATTATTATTGTTATTATTATATTATTAGTATTATTGTTATTATTATTATTATATTATTAGTATTATTATTATTATTATTATTATTATTATATTATTATTATTAGTATTATTGTTATTATTATATTATTGTTATTATATTATTATTAGTGTTATTGTTATTATTATAATTATATTATTATTAGTATTATTGTTATTATTATTATTATATTATTATTAGTATTATTGTTATTATTATTATTATATTATTATTAGTATTATTGTTATTATTGTTGCTATTATTATTATTAGTGTTAATATTATTATTATTATTATAGTATTATTGTTATTATTATTATTATTATATTATTATTAGTGTTAATATTATTATTATTATAGTATTATTATTATATTATTATTAGTGTTATTGTTATTATTATTATTGTATTATTGTTATTATATTATTATTGTCATTGTTATTATTATATTATTATTAGTGTTATTATTATTATTATTATTATTATTATTCAGGATTTATATATCACCAACAGTTTACGCAGCGCTTTACAACATAAGGGCAGACAGTACAATGACAATACAAATAAATACAGGAGGATTCAGAGGGCCCCGCTCCTTATGCAGGCCATACATGGTTCGAATTCCAAACGATTTTTCGGCCGAAAATTCAAAACGCTGTTCGCTCGGTAATCCGATGGTGCCATCATTGATTTCGAAAATCGGCCGACCAAGTTATAAAAGTTCACCCCATATAACATGCAAAACTTCTGTTTCTTCCAGGTCTCGGCTCATGCGTATATTCTTTTTGGAAAAACGATCGTACAATTTGACCATCGAGTCCAAAATCGGTCGTTTTTCACAAATTTTCCAACATGCCCGATCACTGAAAAGGGGGAGGAACCACGAAAATTGTCCGGTGCCATTGACCCACTAACAGAGCGAAAATTGGCAAAAATTATTCTCAGGTCTGAGTGGCAACGAAATGAGCCAATCACTGTGCTGCTTCTCCTTTGAAGGTCCAGTCACAGGCTGGGGGTGTGTCCTGGACAGCCTGGAGGAAGAGGGCTGAATGATACTGCCTTTTAAACTGAAGACATCTATCGCCAGAAAAAAAGTATTGAAATGAAATTTTTGGACTGAAAGTAAATTTTGTAGCAAAAGCTGGTTTTGTTATTTTATCTTTTATTATTATTATTGCTATTATTATTAGTATTATTGTTATTATTATATTATTATTATTATTATTATTATTGTTATTATTATATTATTAGTAGTATTATTGTTATTATTATTATTATTGTTGTTATTGTTGCTATTATTATTATTGTTATTATTATATTATTAGTATTATTGTTGTTATTAATGTTGCTATTATTATTATTATTATTATTATTATTATATTATTATTGTTATTAATATTATTATTAGTATTATTGTTATCATTAGTATATTATTATTAGTATTATTGTTATTATTATTATTATTAGTATTATTGTTATTAGTATATTATTATTAGTATTATTGTTATTATTATTATATTATTATTATTATTATATTATTATTAGTATTATTGTTGTTATTATTGTTGCTATTATTATTATTGTTATTATTATTATATTATTATTGTTATTATTATTGTATTATTGTTGCTATTATTATTATTGTTATTATTATTATTATTATATTATTATTATTATTGTTATTATATTATTATTATTATTATTGTTATTATTATTGTATTATTGTTATTATTGTTGCTATTATTATTATTGTTATTATTATTATATTATTATTATTATTATTGTTATTATTGTTGCTATTATTATTACAAAAAATTATTACACAAATTTTCCAACATGCCCGATCACCGAAAAGGGGGAGGAACCACAAAAATCGTCCGGTGCCATTGACCCCACTAACAGCAAAAATCGGCTGATTATTCTTAGGTCCGATTTTCGGATGAAAAATCGGTCGATTTTCGACCCATCTATGGCCATCTTTGGAGCTTACAATCTAAGAGATAATGGATGATTCATTTTTAACTTGTCATCTTTGGCTGGAGTTGCGCTTTATGAGTCATTGGGATTGGTCCTACGGTCCCAACTATACTGCAAATCGTCAAAATGCTGCCAATGCCTCGCGCTGCCTTTATGAACGTGCAGTATGCCGAAGGGTTAAAGTAAAAAATTCGATAAGCTAGCTGGAGGAGAACACTCGGAGGAATTTGCCTTTTTTTTCTTTTTTCCTCGATAAGTCAAGGTGACCAAGAGACCAAAGAAAGGAAATCCTTTTTTATTGCAGCCGAAGTCTGTACATTGCTATTTAATTGCCTTTTTATCATTTCTCATCTCTGCTCATGTTCAGAGGTCAAGACGCGGAACGCACAATGCAATCCCATCCGAACCCCGCACATAGGATAACGTGGGGGCTCTGTGATCGGGGGTTGTGTATGGCGCCCTGGGATCCCGTATCTGCAAAACAGCTAATTTATTGTGAGTGGAGACTGTGCTATGTGCAGCTGCTGCTGTCTGATCTCACAGGTACTTTAGGCATCGAACAGGAATTGCATGATTTCTCAGGAGTGATGGAAATTGCATTTAAAGTAACTTTACAATGAATTAATTACTAAAGAAATTATATATATTTATGCAGTGAAGGAAATAAGTATTTGATCTCCTGCTGATTGTGAATGTTTGCCCACTCACAAAGAAATGATCGATCTAAAAATCGAATGTTTGGTGTATTGTAACACTGAGAGACAGGATAGCAACAAAAAATTCAGCAGAAATGCATGTCTAACTAATGATGACTGATCTGCATGTTCATGAGGGAAATAAGTATTTGATCCCCTTCACAAAACATGACTTAGAACTTGGTGGCAAATCCCCTGTTGGCCATCACAGAGGTCAGACGTTTCCTGTAGTTGGCCACCAGGTTTGCACACATCTCAGGAGGGATTTTGGCCCACTCCTCTTGGGCAAACATTCAAAATCAGCAGGGGATCAAATACTTATTTCCTTCACAGTAAACATACTATATTGCCAAAAGTATTGGGTCAGCCCTCCCAGTCATGTGATTCCGGTGTTCCAATCCCCTCCATGGACACAGGTGTATACAATCAAGCCCCTAGGCATGCAGACTGCTTCTACAAACATTTGTGAAAGAATGGGTCGCTCTCAGGAGCTCAGTGACTCCAGGCGTGGTCCCGTGATAGGTGGTCACCTGTGCAATAAGTCCATCCGTGACATTTCCTGGCTACTAAATATTCCACGCTCAACTGTTAGTGGTGTTATAACAAAGTGGGAGCAACTGGGAACAACAGCAACTCAGCCACCAAGTGGTAGGTCACGTCACATGACAGAGCGGGGTCAGCGCATGCTGAAACGCACAGTGCGCAGAAGTCACCAACTGTCTGCAGAGTCAATAGCTAAAGACCTCCAAACTTGGTGTGGCCTTCAGATTAGCACAACAACAGTGCGTAGAGAGCTTCATGGAAAGGGTTTCCATGGCCGAGCAGCTGCATCCAAGCCTTCCATCACCAAGTGCAATGCAAAGCGTCGGATAATGTGGTGTAAAGCACGCCGCCACTGGACTCTAGAGCAGTGGAGACATGTTCTCTGGAGTGAACAATCACACTTCTCTCTGGCAATCCAATGGACGTGTCTGGGTTTGGAAGTTGCCAGGAGAATGGTACTTACCTGACTACACTGTGCGAAATGTAAAATTTGAGGGAGGAGGGATTATGTTGTTGGGTGGTTTTTCAGGGGTTGGGCTTGGCCCCCTAGTTCCAGTGAAGGGAACTTTTAAGGTGTCAGCATACCAAGACATTTTGGACAATTTCATCCCCCCAGCTTTGTGGGAAGAGTTTGGGGATGGCCCCTTCCTGTTCCAACATGACTGCACACCAGTGCACAAAGCAAGGTCCATAAAGACATGGAGGAGCCAGTTTGGGGTGGAGGAACTTGACTGGCCTGCACAGAGTCCTGACCTCAACCCCATAGAACACCTTTGGGATGAATTAGAGTGGAGACTGCGAGCCAGGCCTTCTCATCTGACATCAGTACCTGACTTGACAAATGTGCTTCTGGAAGAATGGTCCAACCTTCCCATAGACACCCTCATAAATCTTGTGGACGGCCTTCCCAGAAGAGTTGAAGCTGTTATAGCTGCAAAGGGCGGGGCCAACTCAACATTGAACCCTACGGACTAAGACTGGGGGGCCATTAAAGGTCATGAGTGGGGAAAGGGCGGGGCCAACTCAATATGGAACCCTACGGACTAAGACTGGGATGCCATTAAAGTTCATGTGTGTGGAAAGGCCGGCCGACCAATACTTTTGGCAATATAATATATATATATATATATATATATATATATATATATATATAAATGTATATAAAAGCAGCTGCTCATCGCCAAAGGTTTTTCAGTGTGCCCTTTTGTTTGATCGACTTCTGTCGATCAGGGGGACTGTCACACACTGACTGAAGTTTGGCTGGTCCCTGCTGAACTGGATTCATTTAAAAAAAGTGCATGGCCAGCCATAGTCACACGCTACAAGATTTCTCTCAGTCATCCCCAGTAGTGGACTCTCCCCCTGCATCTGACTGGACGATTTGGCAGACAATTCTCTGTCTAGCAATTTTCCAGACTGAAAGATAAGGAGCAGGAAGGTTCTAACAGAGACACTCATGGCTTGAATGTTGTCTGGCTCACCAGGAACTAGCTGCAATTTGTTTTGTCTATGGTCTCCTAATACTGCACAGCAAGGCATTTCAGAGGATGTGAGGTGGTTATGCTGATCACGTGTTCAAAAATAAGAGAAATGAATGTCTCTTATAATTGTTAAAATGTGTAAAACTGTTAAGTGAGTGTTAAAAATATATATATTTTGAGAGGTTCTACGTGGCAACTATGAGATCTTGGAAACTTGAAACTTGCAGCTAGTTCTTGATGAACCAGCCAGATTTCAAGCCATGTGTGGTTTTGTTGGAACCCTCCCTTCCAAAATCCTTCGATCTGAGAATTGAGGAAGCTGAATGTAAAATTGTTATACAGGTAAAACTCAAAAAATTAGAATATCGTGCAAAAGTTCATTTATTTCAGTGCAGCAACTTAAAAGGTGAAATTAATATATGAGATAGACTGATTACATGCAAAGCAAGATAGTTCAAGCCGTGATTTGTCATCATTGTGATGATTATGGCTTACAGCTCATGAAAACCCCAAATCCACAATCTCAGAAAATGAGAATATTCCATGCAATCAATAAAACAAGGATTGTACATAGAGCAATATCGGACCTTTGAAAAGTAGAAGCATGTATATGTACTCAGTACTTGGTTTGGGCCCCTTTTGCAGCAATTACTGCCTCAATGCGGCGTGGCATGGAAGCTATCAGCCTGTGGCACTGCTGAGGTGTTATGGAAGACAAGGATGCTTCAATAGCGGCCTTCAGCTCTTCTGCATTGTTCGGTCTCATGTCTCTCATCTTTCTCTTGGCAATGCCCCATAGATTCTCTATGGGGTTCAGGTCAGGCGAGTTTGCTGGCCAATCAAGCACACTTTTCCCACAGTCATTGAACCAGGTTTTGGTGCTTTTGGCAGTGTGGGCGGTGCCAAGCCCTGCTGGTAAATGAAGTCAGCATCCCCATAAAGCACGTCTGTGGAAGGAAGCATGAAGTGCTCCAAAATCTGGTAGACGGCTGCGTTGACCCTGGACTTAATGAAGCACAGTGGACCAACACCAGCAGATGACATGGCTCCCCAAATCAACACAGACTGTGGAAACTTCACACTGGACTTCAAGCATCTTGCAGTGTGTGCCTCTCCATTCTTCCTCCATACTCGGGGTCCTTGTGTCTCTCCATTCTTCCTCCATACTCGGGGTCCTTGTGTCTCTCCATTCTTCCTCCATACTCGGGGTCCTTGGGCCTCTCCATTCTTCCTCCATACTCGGGGTCCTTGTGTCTCTCCATTCTTCCTCCATACTCGGGGTCCTTGTGCCTCTCCATTCTTCCTCCATACTCGGGGTCCTTGTGCCTCTCCATTCTTCCTCCATAATCTGGGTCCTTGGTTTCCAAATGAGATGCAAAAGTTGCTCTCATCAGAAAAGAGGACTTTGGACCACTGAGCAACAGACCAAGTCTGTTTATCTTTAGCCCAGGTAAGACGCTTCTGATGTTGTTTGTTGTTCAGGAGTGGCTTGACAAGAGGAATACGACATTTGAAGCCCATGTCCAGGATCCGTCTGTGTGTGGTGGCTCTTGATGCACTGACTCCAGCCTCAGTCCACTCCTTGTGAAAGTCCCCAACACTTTTGAATGGCTTTTTCCTGACAATCCTCTCCAGGCTGCGGTCATCCCTGCTGCTTGTGCACCTTTTTGTTCTACACTTTTCCCTTCCACATAACTTTCTATTAATGTGCTTTGATACAGCACTTTGGGAACATCCAGCTTCTTTTCCAATTACCTTTTGAGGCTTTCCCTCCTTATGGAGGGTGTCAATGATGGTTTTCTGCACAACTGTCAGGTCAGCAGTCTTTCCCATGATTGTGATTCCTACTGAACCAGACTGAGAGACCATTTAAAGGCTCAGGAACCCTTTGCAGGTGTTATGGCTTAATTATCTGATTAGAGTGGGACACTTTGAGCCGAGAATATTGCACCTTTTCACAATATTCTCATTTTCTGAGATTGTGGATTTGGGGTTTTCATGAGCAGTAAGCCATGATCATCACAATGATGACAAATCACAGCTTGAACTATCTTGCTTGCATGTAATGAGTCTATCTCATATATTAGTTTCACCTTTTAAGTTGAATTACTGAAATAAATGAACTTTTGCACGATATTCTAATTTTTGGAGTTTCACCTGTATAACAATTTTCCATTCAGCTTCCTTAATTTTCAGATCGAAGGATTTTGGAAGGGAGGGTTCCAACAAAACCACACATGGCTTGAAATCTGGTTGGTTCATCAAGAACTAGCTGCAATTTGTTCCGTCTATGGCCAGCTTTAGTCTCCTAATACAGTACAGTAAGGCATTTCAGAGGATGGGTGGTGGTTATGCTGATCAGGTGTTCCAAAATAAGAGAAATGAATGTCTCTTGTAATTGTTATTTGTGTAAACCTGTTGAGTATTAAAAATGTTTATATTTTGGGAGGTCCTACATGGCAACTATCCAGGATTGGAGCTTAGGAACCTCTGTTTGTGCGAAGACGCAAGGTCTTGGTACACCTATAACAATTTTCCATTCAGCTCCCTCAATTTTCAGGTCGAAGGGATTTGGAAGGGAGGGTTCCAACAAAACCACCCATGGCTCGAATTTTGGCTGGTTCCTGAGGAACTAGCTGCAATTTGCTCTGCGTATGGCCAACTTGAGTCTCCTAATATTGTACAACAAGGCATTTCAGAGTATGGGTCGCAGTCATTGCTGATGAAGTGTTCCAAAATAAGAAAAATTAGTGTCTCTGGTTAATGTTATAGGTGTAAAACCTTCAAAGTAGAAGTCCGGTCAAAACCTAACTAAGCTTAAACCTACTCCCACCCCCATCCTAAGCCCTACACTAACTACCCTGTAAAGGATAGATGTCTAAGGGGGCTTCGGCCTGTTCACAGGATCTCCCAGCTGCTGACTTCGGGGGAGAGAAGAGAGCAGTGACAACTGCAAAGCCTCAGTGGTGATGTCGCCCTTAGGCTTACTATTGGGCATCTGTTGTAAGTTGTCCTTCCTCTCCCCTGAAGCAGTGCTGTGAGCTGATCATGTGACAGGACCGGATTAGGTAAATATATAATTGTTTCCTTCACAGGGTAGTTAGTATAGGGCTTAGAATGAGGCTAGGTTCACACTCATGCGGTGCGGTACATCGCATGTGATTTGCACAGGAAAACTTCTCCCCATACTATTTGTCAGAGAGAGGGGGGTCGGCAGGCACGGCTGCGGCTATGGGAACATGTTACATGTTCCACCCCAAAAACCGCACCGCATTTCTGTGCAAATCACATGCGATTTGTGTGCGGTGCGATTGGAGCCATACATTATGTATGAACGGGGTGCGATTCTGATACGGTGTGGAATTCTCACAGAACACGCTGCAAATTTTGCATCGCATCAGTGTGAACCCAGACTGATAATGGAAGCAGGTTTACGCTTAGTTAGTTTCTGGCTGGACTTCCACTTTAAATAAGTTCACCTTTTGGACAAAAATAATAAATGTACATTTTGTTGCAGGTAAAAAATGTGTATTTATCATTTTTGCCCAAAGAACAAAAAGCATTGCACCGGGGATCAATAGATCGCTGATGCCATGCAGGTCTCCTGCAGACCTGTCAGAATATCTGCTCGCCGTATGGGATGTATGAAGTGTAGGGGATGTACAGGATATACGAGGTGTACGGGATATATGCGATGTATGAGGTGTACGGGATATACGAGGTGTACGGGATGTACGAGGTGTAGGGGATGTATGAGGTGTACGGGATGTACGGGATGTATGGGATGTACGATATATACGGGGTGTACAAAGTGTACGGGATGTATGGGATGTACAGGATGTATGGGATGTACGGGGTGTACAGGGTGTATGGGATGTACAGGGTGTATGGGATGTACAGGCTGTATGGGATGTACGGGGTGTACAGGGTGTATGGGATGTTCGGGATGTATGGGATGTATGGCCAAGCAGATATTCTGACAGGAAGCTTCAACGAGTTACTACGGTGCTCCACAGTGCCATGGTAGTGCACTGAAAATTACAAGCCGGCAGCCAGTAAGGCAGTTGGGACTTGCAGTTCATTCATTCACGGAAGTCCGTCCATACGGCCGCGTTGTTTTCAAATCTGACTGATAGTACGAGGAAACTTCTCCCTGTACTATTTGTCAGAGGGGGGGGGGGGGGGGTCGACGGGCACGGCTGCGGCTATGGGAACATTATAGCATGTTCCACCCAAAAAGCAGGTGGAACACGTAACATGTTCCAAAGGTGAACTTATCCTCCAAGTGAATGTGTTCAAATGTTTCTATTTTGGAAGGTCCTATGTGGCAGCTGTCCAGGATTGGAGCTTAAAAGCCTCTGGTTCTGCAAAGACACGATTGTCATGCTCTACTTACTAGGTCCGACCTCTCTACTTTGCAATTCTTCTCTTCTAAATATTGGAAGGAAGAATATGGAAATGGACTTTCTAGGCACAGAAACTCAGTACACGAAAGAAAAAAATCTATGTTCCTTTATTCTAGAAATGGACTTTCCTAGAAAGTCAATTTCCATATTCTTCCTTCCAATATTCTATACAGGGATATGGCACTCTGTTACCTACCGGGGTTTGACCTCCTACCACCCAAGGGTCACCCCAACCTCCCAATATATCATTCTCTTCTTTGAAAACCCTTCACTGTCACCAGAGGATGTTGCTTTCCTAATTCCGCTGGTCGACAACACTTCTGTCTGTTCCACGCTCCTGTCTGTTCCACATTTGAATGTCTTCTCTTTAGGTGCAAGCCTTTCAGCATTGCTCCTGTCTGTTTCACGCGCCCATCTGTTCCACGCTCCTGTCTGTTCCACGCTCCTGCCTGTTCCACGCTCCTGCCTGTTCCACGCTCCTGCCTGTTCTACGCTCCTGTCTGTTCCACATTTGAATGTCTTCTCTTTAGGTGGAAGCCTTTCAGCATCGTTCCCTCCTGTTCCACCCTCCCGTCTGTTCCACCCTCCCGTCTGTTCCACCCTCCCGTCTGTTCCACCCTCCCGCCTGTTCCACCCTTCCCACCCTCCCGCCTGTTCCACCCTCCCGTCTGTTCCACCCTCCCGTCTGTTCCACCCTCCCGTCTGTGCCACCCTCCCGTCTGTTCCACCCTTCCCATCTGTTCCACCCTTCCCATCTGTTCCACCCTTCCCATCTGTTCCACCCTTCCCATCTGTTCCACCCTTCCCATCTGTTCCACCCTTCCCATCTGTTCCACCCTTCCCATCTGTTCCACCCTCCCGTCTGTTCCACCCTCCCGCCTGTTCCACCCTCCCGCCTGTTCCACCCTTCCCATCTGTTCCACCCTCCCGCCTGTTGCTTTCCTAATTCCGCTAGTCGACAACACTTCTGCCTGTTCCGCGCTCTTGCCTGTTCCGCGCTCCTGCCTGTTCCACGCTCCTGCCTGTTCCACGCTCCTGCCTGTTCCACGCTCCTGCCTGTTCCACGCTCCTGCCTGTTCCACATTTGAATGTTTTCTCTTTAGGTGCAAGCCTTTTAGCATCACTCCTGTCTGTTCCACGCACCTATACACGCTCTTGCCTGTTCCGCACTCCCGCCTGTTCCGCACTCCCGCCTGTTCCGCACTCCCGCCTGTTACACATTTGAATGTCTTCTCTTTAGGTGGAAGCCTTTCAGTATCGTTCCTCATTACCGTATTTTTTCCTTTGCTCTTAATATTTAAACATTTGTGCAGACCGTCTCTCCCATCAGCCAGTTTAATGTGAACCCGCACAAAACGTGAATGAAGAAAGATCACTTCTGAAAACTTAGCGGAGACTCTGAAAATGCGGAAGAATGTATAATGAGAAGCTTTATATAAACCTGCTTCTGGACCTTTCTCTGCTTTGATGGACGCAGTAAAAAAAAACGTTGCTGCCATGCTAAGCAGGAAAATTGTTTAAGTGGACCTTAAACTTTCCGACTGTGGCAATGGGTGATATGCAAGGTGTTTATATCTCATTAATTCATCCAGACTCTGCCAGAAAAAAAAGCATCCCAAAAAGCCAAGATTTTGCAGAACATTTCCCGAACATCTAAGTGTGTGTCTGCAATGCAGCAACCATAGAAATACTATACAGAATAAAAGGAGGAAGATACTATAGTCTAAAACACGTGTCAAACACGAATCGGCCCACCAGGTCATTTCATGTGGTCCTCGCACCTCTTCTGCAGCCGCAGCACCCCATTGTCATTACCCCCACATTGTCTCAGAAGTTGACAGTAGAGACAAGGACAGAACTCCTCCTACATATCCTGTGCCTCTCTGTGCAGCCGCAGGACCCCTTCTTCTCCGCCTACCCTGGTCTCATCATTCAGCAGACTCCATGTAACGGAACCGGACCCAGTCTGCACTTGGGTATTTCATGGATAAGGGGGTACCACCAGTCCTCCTGTATGGGGCCCAGGAAGCGGAGTGAATTGTATGTGGGCAGGTAGGGTGATCGACACAGCACGGGGGGGGGGGTTTACTGGAACCGGTCCCCTGTATGGCTCTCCCTGCAGCAGCTGAAAGTTGACTTCTTCTCTCCCTCCCATTTTCAGCTGCTGCAGAGAGAGCTATACAGGGGACAGGTTACAGTAATTACCCCCCTGCCGCACCCATTACTCTCCCTGTGCACCATGTGTTTCCTGCTTCTGCCCAGGCCCCCCTGTGTGGCCCCACCCCCCGCAGTACTGCCAGGTTCCATCTACTCCTTCCCTCCAAATCATGTGATTCAGGTGTTCCAATCCCCTCCATGGACACAGGTGTATACAATCAAGCACCTAGGCATGCAGACTGCTTCTACAAACATTGGTGAAAGAATGGGTCGCTCTCAGGAGCTCAGTGACTCCAAGCGTGGTCCCTTGATAGGTTGTCACCTGTGCAATAAGTCCATCCATGACATTTCCTGGCTACTAAATATTCCACGCTCAACTGTTAGTGGTGTTATAACAAAGTGGAAGCAACTGGGAACAACAGCAACTCAGCCACCAAGTGGTAGGCCACGTCACATGACAGGGCGGGGTCAGCGCATGCTGAAGTGCACAGTGCACAGAAGTCGCCATCTGTCTGCAGAGTCAATAGCTAAAGACCTCCAAACTTGGTGTGGCCTTCAGATTAGCACAACAACAGTGTGTAGAGTTCTTCATGGAATGGGTTTCCATGGCCGAGCAGCTGCATCCAAGCCTTACATCACCAAATGCAATGCAAAGCGTCGGATGCCCTGGTGTAAAGCACGCCACCACTGGACTCTAGAGCAGTGGAAATGTGTTCTCTGGAGAGACAAATCACACTTCTCTGTCCGGCAATCCGACATATCTGGGTTTGGCGGTTGCCAGGAGAACGGTACTTGCCTGACTGCATTGTGCCAAGTGTAAAGTTTGGTGGAGGGGGGATTATGGTGTGGGGTTGTTTTTCAGGGGTTGGGCTTGGCCCCCTAGTTCCAGTGAAGGGAACTCTTAAAGGCGTCAGCATACCAAGACATTTTGGACAATTTCATGCTCCCAACTTTGTGGGAAGAGTTTGGGGATGGCCCCTTCCTGTTCCAACATGACTGCTCACCAGTGCACAAAGCAAGGTCCATAAAGACATGGAGGAGCCAGTTTGGGGTGGAGGAACGTGACTGGCCTGCACAGAGTCCTGACCTCAACCCCATAGAACACCTTTGGAATGAATTAGAGCGGAGACTGCGAGCCAGGCCTCCTCCCCTGACATCAGTGCCTGACCTGACAAATGTGCTTCTGGAAGAATGGTCCAACCTTCCCATAGACACCCTCCTAAACCTTGTGGACGGCCTTCCCAGAAGAGGTGAAGCTGTTATAGCTGCAAAGGGCGGGGCCAACCCAATATTGAACCCTCCAGACTAAGACTGGGAGGACATTAAAGTTCATGTGCGTGGAAAGGCCGGCCGACCAATACTTTTGGCAATATAGTGTATATCTAGTATATAGTTATATATTATATTTCAGGTACTTATATAGCGCCGTCAATTTACACAGCACTTTACATATATATTGTACATTCACATCAGTCCCTAACCCTCAAGGGGCGTACAATCTAAGGTATAGTTATGTTATATATGGTTTTTATTTCTGCATACACCAATCTCCTGGAAGCTGAAAGGAGCAGTAGGGGAGTAAAGGAAGGTAAGTAGCTGGAGAGAGGTAGAATAAAAGTGAACTTGCGCTTCATCTCCAAGCTTTAAGCCCTGGTTCACACTGAATGCAACTTTAAAATCGGGCTACTACTACTACGAGAAAAAAAAAAAGACCACAGATGCGATCAAATACTACCAAAAGGAAGCTCTATTTGCGGGAAAAAAGGACAAATTTCATTTGGGTGCAGTGTTGCATGATCGTGCAATCGTCAGTTAAAGTAACACAGCGCAAAAAATGGCCTGGTCAGGAAAGGGGGGTAAATCCTCAGGAGGGCAAGGGGGTTAACATGGGTGTGTTTACTAATTTTTGTTTTTGGAATAGTCGGACTGCGCCTTTAACCTCCCGAGTATTCCCGAGTGTAGTTCGGGGTAAAATTTCAGTACCAAAAGCGGTAACCCCGAGCTACACTCGGGCTTACCCTGCGGCGCTGCTCTGGGGGTCCCTGTAGCACTTACCTTGTCCTTCGCTCCCGCGATGTGTCCCCTGCAGCGTCCCCGGCCATCTCCTCCGGCCGATGCCGGCATCCGGCTTCTGTGTTCCGGTCCCTGTGACGTCGGGGCGTACGGGCGCCGGAACCGGCAGGAAATTTGAAATTTTTTAAAAATGTCATTTTTGCTGTCATTGCTGTTTCAATGCATTTCACATACATTTTGTCCCGAGTGCTTTGTCCTGCGCCCTGCCTGCATTTTTACCGTTCTTTCTGCCTGGAAACTGAGAAACGTCCATGGCGTCCAAAAAGCGTCCCTTTAGGTCAAAAGCGGTTTTAGACCGGCTAGAGAACAGCGATAGTAAATCAGAACCACTTGCAGAATTGAGTGATAATGATTCGTGGGGGAAATTCCTCATCAGACACTGAAAACGATTTTGCGACTTTGCTCAGCGATGTGCGAATTTGCCTCTGTATTTCAAATTTCAGTGTTTTTGGTTTGATTATATTATTGAATTAAATTTATTATTATATTATTATTTTTTATGATTATTTATTAAATTATAATTTATGATTTCGTGTTTCAAGTTTTATCCTACCCGGGATGTTTACTAGACTCTTGTTCAGACAGATTTCAGTGAGTTATTCCTAAAAATTACAGCCTACAATAAAAAACTACATATTTCCATGCAAAAAAATGTACCGCTTTCAGCACAAAAAATCGGAAAGAATCATACCGCCGAGGAGGTTAATGAACATCCCCCCCCCCCCCCCCAGGTTGAGGCACTTTTAGCTTGGCCTGTCCTGCAGACCGATTGTCTGAGACGTAAATGTTACTTTTTATGGCGCTATAACTGTACTGCCGTGGATGTATTTAGCCTTTCGTCCGAATCATAAAACCGACGCTTCTCGGGATGTAACATAGGAAGATGTGAACAAATATACTTACAGAGCCTGCGCCTCCATCGCGGTTTCATTGCCTTGGTTTATTGCTGCTCTTTGCTGTGGTGTCACCATCCTCGGGGGTGAAATTGTTTCATTTGCTCGCTCACCAATGACTAAGACACAAGTCATATCGACTGAAATAGGAGTTCTATGTTTTCATTGAGATTTGAAGAACTTTCAGCAAAACAATCAGTTTGTTCTTGATTTATAGTTTATCGAAAGTTTTTTTTTTCTTCTTAACCTGTGCTATGTGCAGTAGAGGGGTAGTAGTAGAGTGTGGGAGGGGGTGAGATCAGAGTACCCTATTCTTTTTCCAACCAAAGGGCTTTTTGGTTTTTGGGAGAAACCCTGTTCTCTGATTGGGTAATGCTGGCCAGAGACAGCAGATGCACAACGGGATATGAAGTAATCAAAGACTGATGGCATGATAAAAGAGATGGTCAGAGACTGCAGACTTGATAGAAGAGATGGACAGAGACTGCAGACTTGATAGAAGAGATGGTCAGAGACTGCAGACTTGATAGAAGAGATGGACAGAGACTGCGGACGTCATTCAAGAAATGGTCACAGACTGTGAACTTGATACAAGAGATGGTCAGAGACCATGGACATCATACAAGTGATATTCAGAGACTGCAGACATGATACAAGAGATGGCCAGAGACCGTGTATATGATACAAGAGAAGGTCAGAGATTGCGGACATGATACAAGAGATGGTCAGAGACTGCGGACATGATAAAAAGATGGTCAAAGACTGCAGACATGATACAAGAGATGGTCAGAAACTGCAGATATGATACAAGAGATGGTCAGAGACTACAGACATGATACAAGAGATGGTCAGAAACTGCAGACATGATACAAGAGATGGTCAGAGACTGTGGACATTAAACAAGAGATGGTCAGAGACCGTGGACATGATACAAGAGATGGTCAGAGATTGCGGACATGATACAAGAGATGGTCAGAGATTGCGGACATGATAAAAAGATGGTCAAAGACTGCAGACATGATAGAAGAGATGGTCAGAAACTGCAGACATGATACAAGAGATGGTCAGAGACCGTGGACATGATACAAGAGATGGTCAGAAATTGCGGACATGATAAAAAGATGGTCAAAGACTGCAGACATGATACAAGAGATGGTCAGAAACTGTAGACATGATACAAGAGATGGTCAGAGACTGTGGACATGAAACAAGAGATGGTCAGAGACCGTGGACATGATACAAGAGATGGTCAGAGATTGCGGACATGATAAAAAGATGGTCAAAGACTGCAGACATGATACAAGAGATGGTCAGAAACTGAAGACATTATACAAGAAATGGTCAAAGAGACTTTGGACATCATTAAAGAGATGGTCAGAGACTGTGGACATGATAGAAGAGATGGACAGAGACTGCGGACGTCATTCAAGAAATGGTCACAGACTGTGAACTTGATACAAGAGATGGTCAGAGACCATGGACATCATACAAGTGATATTCAGAGACTGCAGACATGATACAAGAGATGGCCAGAGACCGTGTATATGATACAAGAGAAGGTCAGAGATTGCGGACATGATACAAGAGATGGTCAGAGACTGCGGACATGATAAAAAGATGGTCAAAGACTGCAGACATGATACAAGAGATGGTCAGAAACTGCAGATATGATACAAGAGATGGTCAGAGACTACAGACATGATACAAGAGATGGTCAGAAACTGCAGACATGATACAAGAGATGGTCAGAGACTGTGGACATTAAACAAGAGATGGTCAGAGACCGTGGACATGATACAAGAGATGGTCAGAGATTGCGGACATGATACAAGAGATGGTCAGAGATTGCGGACATGATAAAAAGATGGTCAAAGACTGCAGACATGATAGAAGAGATGGTCAGAAACTGCAGACATGATACAAGAGATGGTCAGAGACCGTGGACATGATACAAGAGATGGTCAGAGACTGTGGACATGATACAAGAGATGGTCAGAGATTGCGGACATGATAAAAAGATGGTCAAAGACTGCAGACATGATACAAGAGATGGTCAGAAACTGTAGACATGATACAAGAGATGGTCAGAGACTGTGGACATGAAACAAGAGATGGTCAGAGACCGTGGACATGATACAAGAGATGGTCAGAGATTGCGGACATGATAAAAAGATGGTCAAAGACTGCAGACATGATACAAGAGATGGTCAGAAACTGAAGACATTATACAAGAAATGGTCAAAGAGACTTTGGACATCATTAAAGAGATGGTCAGAGACTGTGGACATGATACAAGAGATGGTTAGAGACCATGAGCATCATACAAGTGATGGTCAGAGACCGTGGACATAATACAGGAGATCGTCAGAAACTGCAGACATAATTCAAGAGATGGTCAAAGACTGCAGACATGATACAGGAGATGGCTAGAGACTGCGGCCATGATACAAGAGATGGTCAGAGACTGTGCATATTATACAAGAGATGGTCACAGAGAGACTGTGGACATCATGAAAGAGATGGTCCAAGACCGTGGACATGATACAAGAGGTGGTTAGAGAATGTGGACATGATACAGGAGATGGACAGAAACTGTGCACATGATACAAGAGATGGTTAGGGACTGTGGGTGTTATTCAAGAAATGGTCAGAGACTGTGGACATGATATAAGAGATGGTCAGAGACCATGGACATTATACAAGAGATGGTCATAATCCATTGACATGATACAAGAGATGGTTAGAGACTGTGGACATCATTCAAGAAATTGTCAGACTGTCAACGTAATACAAGAGATGGTCAGACACTATCGACATAATACAAGAAATGGTCAGAAACTGTGGACATTATGCAAGAAATGGTCATAGAGATTGTGGACGTCATTAAAGAGATGGTCAGAGATGGTGAACATGATTACAAGAGATGGTCATAAACCGTGCGCATATTACAAAAGGGTCAGAGACCATGAACACGATACAAGAGATGGTCAGAATCCATGGACATGATATAAGAGATAGTCGGAGATCATGGACATGATACAAGAGATGGTCAGAATCCATGGACATGATATAAGAGATGGTCAGAATCCATGGACATGATACAAGAGATGGTCAGAATCCATGGACATGATACAAGAGATGGTCAGAATCCATGGACATGATACAAGAGATGGTCAGAATCCATGGACATGATACAAGAGATGGTCAGAATCCATGGACATGATATAAAAGATGGTCAGAATCCATGGACATGATATAAGAGATGGTCAGAGAACGTGGACATGATACTACTATAAAAACATAAAAAACAGAAGGCGCACCAGCCTAGCGCATTACCTCAGCCTTACCAAAGCTGGCGTGTTTCGAGGGGCTATCCCCTCTTCCTTAGAGCCAATCCTGGATGCCACTCAACTCAAGCACTTATAGAGAGCTTGATAGGGTAACAAGTGGTTGAGTGGCATCCAGGATTGGCTCTAAGGAAGAGGGGATCACCCCTCAGAACGTGTCAGACGTTTGGATCACCTATTCCCAAAAAGAGGACTTGTCCAGGGGATGAAGTCGTTCTCATTTATTGTCTGATCGACATGCCATTTATGCCATGTCCTTTGTCAGTACACATCTGCTTCTTACTTTAATAAAGTCATCAGTGAGGTAATGTGCTGTGCCTTCTGTTTTTTATGTTTTTACAGTTGTATCTCTGGTTCCCCCTGACCTGACGGAGGGTCTAATGGTGCCTTGTTCTTGAGCATAGGAGGTGTTTTTTTTGTCTGTTTTGCACCGTGAACATGATGCAACAGATGGTCAGAGAATGTGGAGGTGATACAAGAGATGGTCAGAGACTGTGGATATCATTCAAGAAATGGTCAGAGACTGTCGACATAATACAAGAGATGGTAAGGGACTGTCAACATAATACAAGAGATGGTCAGAGACTGTCGACATAATACAAGAGATGGTCAGAGACTTTCGACATAATACAAGAGATGGTCAGAGATTTTCGACATAATACAAGAGATGGTCAGAGACTGTCAACATAATACAAGAGATGGTCAGAGACTGTGGATATCATTCAAGAAATGGTCAGAGACTGTCGACATAATACAAGAGATGGTCAGAGACTGTCAACATAATACAAGAGATGGTCAGAGACTGTCAACATAATACAAGAGATGGTCAGAGACTATGGGCACGTTGCAGGAAACTTTAAGAGATTGCGCTATAGGAGCTGTTGAGGACTGTGAACGTGCATCAGGAGACAATCATATACTAGAAATCACTGCTATAACAGGTAATAGGGAAACACAGATTACTGTCTGCAGGGGCCCCTAGGGCCACAAAAAAGGGTCACAGGTTGGCCATCATGGCCCTAAGGGATAATTCACAGTTAAAAACTGCCTGTTCCAGTCTCTGGTTCTGGGCTGTATAGTACTGGTTCCTCGCACATTATGTTGATTTGAGATACGAGGCAACCTAGGACTCTTGTCCTCTGGAGAGCTACCTAAGGGAAAATTCCCCTGTATCAGACCAAATGTCAAACCGAGGAACCTACCTAAAGTAGAATGAAATCCAGAACTTTTTTTTTAGTTTTAGATGGAGTGGAGAGGGATTAGACCACCTGTCAGATTTTTATTGCTGTCTGTGCCCCCATTGAGGAGATTCATCCTCTATTTGTCCTGTTTACCGATATCATTGAAAGTAAAAGAAAATGTTGAATTCCGCGTTGTCTCCAGAACAGGAATAGTGGGGATATCTTCCAATCTGGATATTAGTTTAGGTGACAACCTGAGCTTCCCTCAATTCACCTCACTGGAGGGATTTTCACTCATTTCCTGTTTTGACAGGAGGTGAAGGGAAATCTCTCCAACGGGGTGTAGCTAATAAAAAATAATCCTTACAGGGGCAATAACCCTCCTATAGGGCTGGTTCACACCATAGAAACACAGTTCAGATGCGTTCCGGTCGTGTTTCTGTATGCACATTTTTTATGTGTTTTTGATGCGTTCCGATGCATTTTTGATGTGTTCCGGTTCATTTTTGATGCGTTCCAATGCATTTTTGATGCGTTCCGGTTCATTTTTGATGCGTTCCGGTTCATTTTTTTCCCCTCTCTTCTTCTTCAACTTAAATAAGGACATCTGCGTTCCAGTGCCTTTTTGATGCGTTTTACTGCGCTCCAGTACAGTTTAGTGCAGAAAAAATGCAGCCTGTTCTGCTTTTTTTTTTCATCTGGGACTGACCGCACTGGTGTGAACTATGCCCTTGGAAACCATGTAACCTACTATCAATGCGTTTTTTGATGCAGAAAAAAAAACGTACTGGACTGCATGTGGTGTGAACTGGCTTACTCTATCCAAAATGAAAAGAAAAAAAGTTTTGCCTTTATTTCTACTTTAAAGTGATCCAACGCACAGAACCTTTCCTTTTTTTTTCTGAAGTGATATGAGCAGCTTGGACTTAGAGCCTCGTGTAGGCTTTGCAGGTGAAATCAAGAATTTTCATCCACAACGGGTAAAATTGTAATATAACGGCGTTCAGCGACGCGCTTCGCAGCTTCCTCACTGCCCCCGCACCAAGAGCCAGGGGGGTATTCTAAACACATCACAGGTCATTTGGTCTCCCAGTCTATGTATGACTCAGGAGCGCTCAGCGCCCGTTATAACATGAGCTTTATGGGTATCATAAAGATGTACATTAAGGCTAATAGCAGCCTCTCAGCTCTCTATGGAAGGAATTAGAAATCTATTAATTTGGAGCAAGGCCAAGCGATAGCCTGACGAGGGATCTCCATGTATAGCGGCTTAAAGGGAAATCACATTCTTTACGGCAGGCACTGTGCAGTACATTGGGTTCTGATTTTATTTTTTTTTTCAATTTTATGGGCAACCATCAGTGTCCCCCTTCCCTGCTGTATGTTGTTTTTGCCCTAAATCAGGGGTCTCCAAACTTTTCCGCACGAGGGCCATGCCATATATTTTACAAATGCTCGTGGGCTGAAAAAAGCCCTAGTAAGAGTCGTTATTTATATCTGGGTCTGCATCAGAATTCCCCCGTACATCTGGGTCCGCATCAGAATTCCCCCTTACATCAGGGTCCGCATCAGAATTCCCCCTTACATCAGGGTCCGCATCAGAATTCCCCATTACATCAGGGTCCGCATCAGAATTCCCCCTTACATCAGGGTCCGCATCAGAATTCCCCCTTACATCAGGGTCCGCATCAGAATTCCCCCTTACATCAGGGACCGCATCAGAAATCCCCCTTACATCAGGGACCGCATCAGAATTCCCCCTTACATCTCGGTCTGCATCAGAATTCCCCCTTACATCAGGATCTGCATCAGAATTCCCCCTTACATCAGGATCTGCATCAGAATTCCCCCTTACATCAGGATCTGCATCAGAATTCCCCCTTACATCAGGGTCCGCATCAGAATTCGCCCTTACATCAGGGTCCGCATCAAAATTCCCCCTTACATCTGGGTCCGCATCAAAATTCCCCCTTACATCAGGGTCCGCATCAAAATTCCCCCTTACATCAGGATCCGCATCAGAAATCACCCTTACATCAGGATCCGCATCAGAAATCACCCTTACATCAGGATCCGCATCAGAAATCCCCCTTACATCAGGATCCGCATCAGAATTCCCCCTTACATCAGGATCCGCATCAGAATTCCCCCTTACATCAGGGTCCGCATCAGAATTCCCCCTTACATCAGGATCCACATCAGAATTCCCCCTTACATCAGGGTCCGCATCAGAATTCCCCCTTACATCAGGATCCGCATCAGAATTCCCCCTTACATCTGGGTCCGCATCAGAATTCCCTCGTACATCTGGGTCCACATCAGAATTCCCCCTTACATCTGGGTCCGCATCAGAATTCCTCCTTACATCTGGATCCACATCAGAATTCCCCCTTACATCTGGGTCTGCATCAGAAATCCCCCTTACATCTGGGTCCGCATCAGAATTCCCCCTTACATCAGGGTGCTCATCACAGTCCCCCCTCATATCAGGGTCGCCATCACAGTGGTAGGCCACGTAAAATGACAGAGCGGGGTCAGGTTGAAGTGCACAGTGCGCAGAAGACACCAACTGTCTGCAGAGTCAATAGCTAAAGACCTCCAAACTTTGTGTGGCCTTCAGATTATCACAACAACAGTTCATAGAGAGCTTCATGGAATGGGTTTCCATGGCTGAGCAGCTGCATCCAAGCCTTCCATCACCAAGTGCAATGCAAAGCAAAGTCTGGGTTTGGCAGCCAGAAGAATGTTACTTGCCTGACTGCAATGTGCCAAGTGTAAAGTTTGGTGGAGGGGGCATTATGGTGTGGGGTTTATTTTTCAGGGGTTAGGCTTGGCCCCCTAGTTCCAGTGAAGGGAACTCTTAAAGTGTCAGCACACCAAGACATTTTGAACAATTTCATGCTCCCAACAGTTTGCGGATGGCCCCTTCCTGTTCCAACATGACTGTGCACCAGTGCACAAAGCAAGGTCCATAAAGACATGGAGGAGCCAGTTTGGGGTGGAGGAACTTCACTGGCCTGCACAGAGTCCTGACCTCAACCCCATAGAACACCTTTGGAATGAATTAGAGCGGAGACTGCGATCCAGGCCTTTTCCCACAAATGTGCTTCTGGAAGAATGGTCCAACCTTCCCATAGACACCCTCCTAAACCTTATAGACGGCCTTCCCAGAAGAGTTGAAAAGGACGGGGCCAACTCAATATTGAACCCTACAGACTAAGACTGGGAGGCCATTAAAGTCCATGTGTGTGTAAAGGCCGGCCAACCAATACTTTTGGCAATATAGTGTAAATCATATAAAATTAAAAAGAATTCTCTGAGGTTTTGAAGCAGGGTGATCAGCTCAGATTAGAATTTGAGTTGTTGGAATATGTTCTTCATCATCTAGGGATGGTCTCTTGCACTGCAATGAAGGCATTATGTAGCCTACACACCTGATTTCATTAACCACCTATAAAGTAGAGTCATATTTTTCCCTTACGTCTGATCAATGTGTTCAGTTAGTCTGTCTCCCGTCTGGCTTCATTGTGTTTGAGCTGCTTGCTAGAGTTCCCTCCTGGACTGTAGTTGGACCTTGATTCTCTCTCCCTCGACCATTTGCCTGTCTGATCATGTTACTGTACATTCTGCATAGAGCTTGCTTCGATTGCTAGCCAGATATTATCATAGGTTCTTTTATGTGCCATGCTTTATGAGCCATGTTCTTTTATGTGCCATGTTAGCAGCTCTGGTGAAGATCCAACCCTCCAGGGTTGTGCCTTTGACAAAGCCAGTTCCACCAGTGGCAAAGACGGTTCAGAAATGATGACAGCCACACTTCGGTCAGCAAAAAGAATTCAGCACACAGTCAACAGAGGGAAATTTTTAGAGCATTACTGTTTGGCTCCTAATGGCTTACCAAGGGATCATGGGAGCACAGTCCCACAACTATATGCATTACACTCCATTTATGCAGCTACGCATTTCAGCCATGTTCCAGCTTTTTGTTGAGCTCATTCATGTGATCATAATGTTTCAGTTACGAGAGGAAATCGTTAATTCCTGTTCCTTTTAGAGTCACAGTAAACTCTTGCTGAGATCCTCATCTCATTTAACCTCTTCACGCTAGCCGAACGCAAATGTGCGGCCTCCTGGCGCCTGGGCCTAGACGCCGAGCGGCCGCACATTTGTGTTCTATTAAAAAAGGACATATGTGCCGAGAGCGCACGCCCTGCGCGCGCCCAGTACACATGTCCGGTACTCACGTAAAGGTCCTGATCTCCTCTTTCGATCGTGACCTTTCCCGATCATGTGACTGCCGTGCGCGTCATGGCGATCACATGTCCCTAAACCCCTCCTCCCTGAACTCTTAAAGGGCCAGGAGGCGCTGGCGTGAAGGGGTTAAGCTCTGTTTCAAGCATAAAGTCGGCCATACACGGGTCGAATTCTGAAAGAATTTTCTTACGAAAAATTTTTCTAAGAATTTTCGTTCGAATTTCGCACCATTAGTGGGTCACAGAAACGGCTGATTTTTGTGTGACCATTGAATTTGAGTGAGCGGCATGTTGGAAATTTTTTGAATAATGAACGAATTTCTAATCAATGATGAGATAATCGTGCGTGAAATATAAACGGAAAAAAAATGAGCATGGGCTGTGATCTGGAAAGAAAAGAAAATTCTTGGCCATGAAAATTCTTTTCCGTAGCAACATGAGGTGAAATTGAAGGCTTGGTTGGTTGAATTTCGAAATCAATGGTGGCGCCATCGCTTTACAAAATGCAGAAAATTTCAGATTTTCTAAAGAAAATTCATTCAGAATTCGATACATGTATGGCCTGCATAAATCTTCTGCCCCCGGCTGCACCTGAGCATGCAGGAGAATTTGAGTTGTTGGAATATGCTCTTCATCATCATCTAAAGATGGTTTCTTGCACTGCAATGAAGGCACTATGTAGCCTACACACCTGATCTCATTAACCACCTATAAAGTAGAGTTATATTTGTCCCTTATGTCTGATCAATGTGCTCAGTTATGCAGGCTATACATGGGTCGAATTCCGAACAAATTTTCTTTAGAAAATCGGAAATTTCATGTTTTGTAATCCGATGGCGCCACCATTGATTTAGAAATTCAACCAACCAAGCCTTCAATTTCTCCTCATGTTGCTACAGGAAATAATTTTTGTGGCCAAGAATTTTCTTTTCTTTCCAGGTCACAGCTTTATATTTCTTGCACGATTCTCCCATCATTGATTTGAAATTTGTTTGTTTTTTTTTAAATTTCCAACATGTTCGATCACTCAAATTTGATGGTGACATGAAAATCGGACGTTTCTGTGACCCACTAATGGTGCGAAATTCGGCCGAAAATTCTTAGAAAAGGTTTTTGAAAGGAAATTCTTTCGGAATTCGACCCGTATATGGCTGGCTTTATGCAGGCCATAGACGGGTCGAAAATCAGCCGATTTTGCGTCCGAAAAAAAAAATTGGCTGATTTTCGCACCATTAATGGGTTAATTGGTCAGCCATTTTTCGGGGTGTTGGCACATTTTTTTTATCGGTATAGTTGGAAAAAATAATTGGCCGATTTTCCCGGCAATGATGGGTAAATCGGGCAATCATTTTACCGATAAAATATCTGCGCATGACCCGTGACCTGCAAGAAGAAGAAAAAGAAGAAGAAAAGAAAAGGAAGAGGAAGAAGAAGGAAGAAGAAAAGAAAAGGAAGAAGAAGGAAGAAGAAAAGAAAAGGAAGCAGAAGAAGAAGAAGGAAGAAGAAGGAAGAAGAAGAAGGAAGAAGAAGGAAGAAGGAAGAAGAAAAGAAAATGAAGAAGGAAGAAGAAGGAAGAAGAAAAGAAAAGGAAGAAGATAAGAAAAGGAAGAAGATAAGAAAAGGAAGAAGATAAGAAAAGGAAGAAGAAAAGAAAAGGAAGAAGGAAGAAGAAAGAAAGAAGATGAAGGAGGAAGACAAAGGAGGAAGAAGGAGGAAGGAGAAGGAAGAAGAAGAAGGAAGAAGAAGAAGGAAGAAGAAGGAAGAACAAGAAAGAAGAAGAAGGAAGAAGAAAAGGAAGCAGAAGAAGAAGGAAGAAGAAAACATGTTCGATCACTCAAATTTGATGGTGACATGAAAATCGGACGTTTCTGTGACCCACTAATGGTGCGAAATTCGGCCGAAAATTCTTAGAAAAAGTTTTTGAAAGGAAATTCTTTCGGAATTCGACCCGTGTATGGCTGGCTTTATGCAGGCCATAGACGGGTCGAAAATCAGCCGATTTTGCGCCCGAAAAAAAAAAATCGGCTGATTTTCGCACCATTAATGGGTTAATTGGTCAGCCATTTTTCAGGGTGTTGGCACATTTTTTTTATCGGTATAGTTGGAAAAAAAAATCAGCCGATTTTCCCGGCAATGATGGGCAAATCGGCCAATCGTTTTACTGGTAAAAAATCTGCGCATGAGCCATGACCTGCAAGAAGAAGAAAAGAAAAGGAAGAAGGAGAAGGAAGAAGAAAAGGAAGCAGAAGAAGAAGAAGGAAGAAGAAAAGAAAAGGAAGAAGGAGAAGGAAGAAGAAGGAAGAAGAAAAGAAAAGGAAGAAGAAGGAAGAAGAAGAAGGAAGAAGAAATAATAAGAAGAAGAAGGAAGAAGAAGAAGGAAGATGAAGGAAGAAGGAGGAAGAAGCAGAAGGAAGAAGAAGAAGGAAGAAGAAAAGAAAAGGAAGAAGGAAGAAGAAAAGAAGAAGAAGAAGGAAGAAGAAAAGAAAAGGAAGAAGAAAAGAAAAGGAAGAAGAAGAAGAAGGAAGAAGAAGAAATAATAAGAAGAAGGAAGAAGAAGAAATAATAAGAAGAAGGAAGAAGAAAAAATAAGAAAAAGGAAGAAGAAGGAAGATGAAGGAAGAAGGAGGAAGAAGAAAAGAAAAGGAAGAAGGAGAAGGAAGAAGAAACGGAAGAAGAAGAAGAAGGAAGAAGAAAAGAAAAGGAAGAAGAAGAAGAAGGAAGAAGAAGAAATAAGAAGAAGGAAGAAGAAGAAATATTAAGAAGAAGGAAGAAGAAGGAAGATGAAGGAAGAAGAAGGAAGAAGAAAAGAAAAGGAAGAAGGAGAAGGAAGAAGAAGAAGAAGGAAGAAGAAAAGAAAAGGAAGAAGAAGAACAAGAAGGAAGAAGAAGGAAGCAGAAGAAAGAAGAAGGAAGAAGAAAAAGGATGAAGACGAAGGAAGACGAAGGAAGAAGAAGGAAGAAGAAGAAAGAAGAAGAAAGAAGAAGAAAGAAGAAGAAGAAAGAAGACAAAGAAAGAAGAAGGAAGATGAAGGAAGAAGAAAAAGGAAGAAGAAGAAAGAAGACGAAGGAAGACGAAGGAAGAAGACGAAGGAAGAGAAGGAGGAAGAAAAAGAAGAATTCCAGTCCGCTATTATATTTTATATGAAAAGTCTTGCGGTTGCAACAATGTATCTATTTGTATCCAAATAAAACCATCTGTATCTGAAATGGATACAAATGGATACATTGTTGCAACCGCAATACTGTTTCATGTCAAATATAATAGCGGAGCTCTCTGCAAGGGACAGAAGTAATTAAATGCGGGACGAAAATCGGCCGATTTTTCTTTTTACCATTGGTGGTAATGTCGGCCTATTGAACGACTGATTTTACGTTTTTTTTTTGTTTTTTTTTTAAACGACCGGTTTTCGACCCGTCTATGGCCTGCATAATGTCTCCCGTCTGGCTTCGTTGTGTTTGAGCTGTTTGCTAGAGTTCACTCCTGGACTGTATTTGGACCTTGATTCTCTCTGCCTCGACTGATCTCTGCCTGTCTGATCGTGTTGCTAGTCATTCTGTATGGAGCTTGCTGCTGCTAGCCAGATATTATCATAGGTTCTTTTATGTGCCATGCTCTGACATGTGAGCAGTTCTGGTGAAGATCCAACCCTCCGCGGTTGTGCCTTTGATAAAGCCAAGTGGCAAAGAGGGTTCAGGAATGATGACAGCCACACTTCAGTCAGCAAAGAGAATTCAGCACACAGTCAGGGGGAAATTTTTAGTGCATTACTGTTTGGCTCCCGCTGGCTTACCAAGGGATCATGGGAGCCGAGTTCTTTTTTCTGTAATCACCTTTCATGGAGGATGAGTGGCTCCACACACAACGAAAGCTTTAATTGTGTCTACGAAAAAGACAACTCCTGGCTTGGAAACCAAGTCCTGTACATAGTAGGTGTTCTGTGACCTGGAGGTCTCAAAACTTTTCAGAAAGTCAACAGAGGACTTGCTGGATTGGCCACGTCAGCGAGTAACGGGAGCTTTTCCGTAACAATTAGATATCAAAGTAAATTTGTCTTCCAGATGATTCTGGCTGCTCTCCTATGTATCATCTCCCGAACAGACTGATGATTTGATGCTGTCACTTTCTTGGCAGATGTTCTCCTTCTTCATCCTCAGAGCCTAAGAGATGAGACAGCGCCTGCCGCAGACATAAGTGAATCCTGCCGGCTTCAGAGAGCGCTGGTAAAATGGCGTCTGAGGGGTTTATAATTAATAGGATGACCGGCAGGGCCTGACACACCAGGTTCCTCTAACTAAATTACTGATCTATATTTGTCAGACGGGGCCGTGAAAAGAAACATTCATTCTGGTGTCACTTAGCTGTGAGGCTGCTCCAAACCTGGAAAGCGATCACTTATTCTAGTCAGCAACCAGCGACGTTAGATGTAGATTTATACCTCATCTACCTGAAACAAGCTGAACTCCAGGCAAATCGCTAAATACACCGATGAAATACATGTATGGGAGCTCATTTAGCTGCCAATGGATTTTTACTTCTGTCCAGGGGCGGACTGACCATTCGGAAACTCGGGCACTGCCTCAGGGCCCGGGGTCAGTAGGGGGCCCCATGAGATGCCCCTGGTACCTTTTTCATAGGCTTTTTTGAGTTTGGGCAAGGACACAGGGGCCCCATGATCCCCTATTGCCCGGGGGCCCCATGAGTTGTCAGTCCGCCCCTGCTTCTGTCCATTTAGTCCTAATATTTAAGCAGCGCCTCGCCAAAGGGCAGCCAGCTTTGTGACCTGACTTTTCTCAGCTGCAGTTAAGCAACACAGCTAGGTCACCTCTCCACCCCCAACCTGTGATTGGACAACAGGAGTAGCCTGATGTCATCTCTCTCCTTTCTCCTCCTGTCAACATGTTCTTTTTTCAGCACATGTGAATGCAGGATACCGGATTGGCCAAAAACAAAAGTTGACATTCCCCTTTCCAGTCCAAGTACTGTTCAGGGGTGGACTGACCATTTGGACTGACCATTTGGAAACTCGGGCACTGCCCAAGGGCCCGGGGTCAGTAGGGGGCCCCATGAGATGCCCTTGGTACCTTTTTTATAGACTTTTTTGAGTTTGGGCAAGAACACAGGGGCCCCATGATCCCCTATTGCCCAGGGCCCCATGAGATGTCAGTCCGCCCCTGGTACTGTTATACAAGGAATTACAAGACACTGAAATGAAGGCAAATTCCTTTTATTTTCAGAATAAAATTTCTCATATCTGATTGGTCACTACAGGAACATTCTTAGCGCTGACACTTTGATAGAGCCACCAAGGTGCTTAGTGGGTGTGTTTGTGAACACCTCTCTCAAATTACATACAAGTACAGGGCTGTGGATAAGAAGGTACCACCAGTCCTCCTATACAGGGCCCAAGCCAGCAGGGGGGCCCAGGCAGCTGGGTTAATCAGATGTGGGTAGGGAGGGTGATCGGCATGGCAGGGGGGCAATTACTGGATCCAATCCCCTGTATGGTTCTCTCTGCAGCAGCTGAAAACTGGCTTCTTTTCCTCTCCATCCCTCTGGCTTTCAGCTGCTGCAGAGAGAGTTATACAGGGGATCGGTTCCAGTAATTGCCTCTCCACCACATCCATCTCCCTCCCCGTGTACTATACTTACTCACCGGCAACTGCAAGCACACAATAGGATCCCTCAGGATGGAGAGTGGGGGAAGGGTTCTGTATATATGCCAATTTACCAGCCTCTTCCTTTCCTGAATGAACACAGTGAGTGATCGGTACCTATCACTTTCTGTGTTCATTCATAACTGAAGCATAGTAAACTGTTTTTTTTTTGTTTGTTTGTTTTTTTTAGGGGCGGCCCTGTCAGGTTGGCTGTATGGGGCCCCGTCCTTTCTAACAGCAGCCCTAGGTAAGTTTATGGGGTTCCTGACACAAAGCCGAACTGTGAGCTACGGACAAACCAAGTTCTGCTTGCAACATACACAGAGAAGGGGTTACAGTCAAAAAATAAGAGAAAGGCAAAGATCTTCAATCCTCAGTAGAGGCAGAATATTTAATATAAATGCGTCTGCTGCTGCTTTGAACACAAGAAAAAAAAATTCACGCCTAGAGGACCTGAAAAAACAAAGGCTACAGAGACTTTCTATGTGAGCCCTCGAGTACTTAGATCCGCTACATCACCCAACACCCGGCCTCTATTCACATCACACAAAGCAGCCACATATAACACAGCGCCTCATGGGTTTGTTTGCAAAGGCACAGTAAGAGATTCGATGAAACATTAGGAGATAGAAAAGAGGGACATCTTATAGCACCAACATTTGTGGTTAGCGGCTGTAACCCCACAGCTGGCCATTGACAATTGTTGATCGTGCATGCACTAGCCGTCTCACCAAGTCACCCGGGCCAGGTTCTCCGTCCCCCTATATAGAAGTGCTTTTTTTTACAGCAGTGGTCTCCAAACTGAGGCTTGCAGCTTAATGTGGCCCTTTGCTTACCTTCATCTGGCCTTTGGGGCACTGTTCCTACCACTGATATGGGGCACTATTACTCCAATTGATACAAGACACTATTCCTTCTACTGACACCAACAGTGGGACAAAATTTCTCCCAATGATATGAACGATTGGGCACTATTCCTTCTACTAACACCAATGATGGGGCACTATTCCTTCTACTAACACCAATAATGGGGCACTATTCCTTCTACTAACACCAATAATGGGGCACTATTCCTTCTACTAACACCAATGATGGGGCACTATTCCTCCCACTGACACCAATGATGGGGCACTATTCCTTCTACTAACACCAATGATGGGGCACTACTCCTTCTACTAACACCAATGATGGGGCACTATTCCTTCTACTAACACCAATGATGGGGCACTACTCCTCCCACTGACACCAATGATGGGGCACTACTCCTTCTACTAACACCAATGATTGGGCACTATTCCTTCTACTAACACCAATGATTGGGCACTATTCCTTCTGCTAACACCAATGATGGGGCACTAATCCTTCTACTAACACCAATGATGGAGCACTATTCCTTCTACTAACACCAATGATGGGGCACTACTTCTTCTACTGACACGAATGAGGAGGACCTATTCCTTCAACTGACACCAATGATGGGAAACTATTTCTTCAACTAATACCAATGATGGGGCACTATTCTTCCTCCTCCTACTGACTACAGGCGCTATGTAATTTAATTACTTCCACTGATCACAAAGTCTGAGACATTGTCTACTCCCAATCATGCTGGAGCATATATTACTCTGACTGGCCACCCTAAGGTTTGTGGGACAGTAAACTGGCCCCTTGTTTAGAAAGTTTGGAGCCCCCCTGGTTTACAGGATCAAGTGGACCTTTACCCTCCCCATCCGCTTCCAGTCATCCCAGCCCTAAACCCCCCCCCCCCCACCTCCTCTCTCAGAATCTGACTTTGTTATTTTCTTATTACCTTTTCCAGGGAGCCCTTCCAACACTTCTTGGATTCTCTTTTAGATGAGACATATGTTGGAAGTCTAGGTGCCACAATGATTTGCAACAGTCTGCAGCCTCTTGGGATATCCACACCACTCATTTCAGGTGGAGGCCACAAGGTACTTTATTGTACATGTGCCACATAATCAGGGGGCCGGCTGTTTCTACTTGTTTCTTGCAGGTAGTCCTGTATTGCAGTCTTTTTCTCTGGCATCATCAGGAGCTGTTTGTATCTTCTGGGTTCTTGCAGCTGGCACATTGGTGGCACCCTGCTGCAAGAACCCAGAGGATACAGCTGGCACCCGATGACATCAGAGAAGAAGATGGAGGTGCAGGGTCAGGTGTAAAGCAGCAGAGCATTGGGTCCCTACAAAATAACACTGGATTTAATAATGTTTTTTTCTTTACTCACTGTTAGGTCCATTCTCTATGCATTCTTTGAAGGACACAGCCCCAATACTTGCTTTCTTAATGTAGGGTTATAGCACCACCTCCAGAAGGAGGACACTAGGCACAAAAATAAAAACCCAGGGATGGTTCCAGCTGGTGCCCAAACACCCATCCGTTAGAGGCAGCTTAGTAGTAACAAGCAGTAAAAAAGCAAAAACATAACTAGAGGGGTGAAGCTGTGTCTTTCAAAGAACACAGAAAAAAAGGATTTTATGGGGAGTACGAAAAAAAGTATATATTTTCATCTTCGTTCATTGAAGGACACAGCCCAGTACTTGATTCTTGACTGTAGGAACCATTGACGGGCATGAAAAATCAGAGGAACCAACACTCCCAAAAAACACCAAGCAACCAAACTAAACTGCCACTTGTAAAGCCTTGAGACCAAAACGCGCAACCACGGAAGTTACATCAGCCTTGGTGAAATTGTGGACAGACCGCAGGTGGCAGCATTACAGACCTGAGATACAGTCACCTGATGCTGAAAAGTCCAAAACAAGCTAACTGCCCTAGTGGAATGGACTATAATAAAAAAGGAAGGCGCATGACTCTTTATGGCGTAGCCTTGAACAATGGTTTGCCTAATCGATCTTGAGATAGAAGCTAAGAAGGCCATCAACCCTTTTTGTGGCCCCCCAGAACCACAAGAGGAAAAGAATAAAAAAAAAAAAAGTAAAAAACTTGCAAGAAAATTGGGTTTAAAAGACCCAACATGAAACATACAGTTGCTAGAAAAAGTATGTGAACCCCTGGGGATTACGTGGAGTTTTGCATGAATTGGGCATAAAATGTGCTCTGAACGTCATCTAAGTCACAACAATAGAAGAACAGTCTGCTGAACATAATACTACACAAACATTAGATGTTGCCATGGTTTAATTGCACATAACATGTAAACATTCACAGTGCAGGGAGGAAAAAGTATGTGAACCTTTGGACTTAATAACTGGTTGACCCTCCTTTGGCAGCAATAACCTCAACCAAACGTTTCCTGTAGTTGCAGATCAGACCTGCACAACGATCTGGAGTCATTTTGGACCACTCCTCTTCACAAAACTGTTTCAGTGTAGCAATATTCTTGGGATGTCTGGTGTGAATCGCTCTCTTAAGGTCATGCCACAGCATTTCAATCGGGTTGAGGTCAGGACTCTGACTGGGCCACTCCAGAAGGCGTATTCTGTGCTGTTGCAGCCATTGTTTTGTTGAATTACTTGTATGCTTTGGGTCATTGTCCTGTTGCATCACCCATCCTCTGCGGAGCTTCAGTTGGCGGACAGATGGTCGTACGTTTTCCTGCAAAATGTCTTGATAAACTCTGGAATTCATTTTCCCATCAATGACAACAATCCGTCCAGGCCCTGAGGCAGCAAAGCAGCCCCAAACCATGATGCTCCCTCCGCCATGTTTTACAGTGGGGATGAGGTTTTGATGTTGGTGTGCTGTGCCTTTTTTTCTCCACACATAGTGTTGTGTGTTCTTCCCAAACAACTCAATCTTGGTTTCATCTGTCCACAGTATATTTTGCCAGTAGTGCTGTGGAACATCCAGGTGTTCTTTTGCAAACTTCAAACGTGCTGCAATATTCTTTTTGGACAGCAATGGCTTCCTCCGTGGTGTCCTCCCATGTACTCCATTCTTGTTTAATGTTTTCCTTATTGTAGATGTGTCAACAAAAATGTTAGCATGTGCCAGAGATTTCTGTAGGTCTTTAGCTGACACTCTGGGATTCTTCTTTACCTCATGCAGCATTCTGCGCTGTGCTCTTGCAGTCATTTTTACAGGACGACCACGCCTAGGGAGAGTAGCAACAGTGCTAAACTTTCTCCATTTGTAGACAGACTGTCTTACCGTGGACACATGAACATCAAGGCTTTTGGAGATACTTTTGTAACCCTTTCCAGCTTCATGCAAGTCAACAATTCTTGACCGTAGGTCTTCTGAGAGCTCTTTTCTACGAGGCATGGTTCACATCAGACAGTGCTTCTTGAAACCAGTAAACCCAAAACAGGTGTGTGTGTTTTAAGGGCAGGACAGCTGTCAGCAACACATCCAATATCATCACACTGATTGGAGTCAAGGTTGGCTCACTCCTGGCTCCAATTAGCTCTGGGAGAAGTCATTAAGCTAGGGCCTCACATACTTTTTCCTCCCTGCACTGTGAATGTTTACATGTTATGTGCAATTAAACCATGGCAGCATCTAATGTTTGTGTAGTATTATGTTCAGCAGACTGTGTTCTTCTATTGTTGTGACTTAGATGACGTTCAGAGCACATTTTATGCCCAATTCATGCAAAACTGCACCTATTCCCAAGGGGTTCACATACTTTTTCTTGCAACTGTATGTCCTTACTCTGAGACACTAGGCAAAAAACTGAGCTGCCTTAACAAATGGGGGTTTGGTCACCATCAGGGGATGTCCCTAGTTGGTGCTTTTAACTTTTCAGTGCTATCTACACTGCAAAATGTAGCAATATTATATTTCCACTCCCTAGGAGACAGCCCTTCCCTTTAGGGCCCTCTGGCCTGCCCAACGACCAGCTGGCCCTGCCCAGACCCAACCCATTTATAGAGTGGCCTGCCCAAACCTCGTCACTAAAGCTGTTGGGACCACCAAATTGCACTCCCCATGACCATAATGAATGTGTAGACCACAGTAACAACATGGCGGAGAATCTAACACTTTCTCAAACTGTACAAAACTGAAAAAAAAACTAAAATTTGGCTTTCAGAGCTGCTTAAAGCTGTGTGAGCAAGAAAAGACAAATGACCGTGACAGAGTTTGTTTCTTGGAAGAATGGCTCCAGACCCCAAGCCATCTGACTACTTGTCATTATGGACAGAGGGAGGCGGGGGTTGTAGAAGTCGCCAAACACTAAAGTAAACACGCCACGTTTAATCATAGGAAAAGCATTATAAGAGTGACCCGTGGCCCCCCCCCCCCCCCGGCGCAGACACCCGTCCCTGGCTGCAGCAATAGAACAGCCAATCGGTTACAGGCCAGGGCATGTGGCCGGAATATTTCTAAGAACTAAAACACAACGGTGCAGAAAGAAAACAAGCAGAACGGGCCCTGGCGGTGATTTATGATAGTGTATTCAAATAAATCGCAACGACTCACACAAACATATGTCACAGAGGTTCCTGCAATTCTTTTTCATGTCGACAAACCTGCAACACTTTCTGAAAAATTACAAAAAAAAATAAAATTAACTTCACAAAGAAGAAAAGAATGGCGAGATCTGCAGGAAGTCATAAATGGCAACTGAAAGAGATGCTATCACCCGAATGATAAAACCAAACTGAAACCAAAGTGTGTCTACATAGCACAAAACTTGTCCCGCTGTGTTTAACGCCCCGTGAGTCGTAGCCTGGTCCACATATATGTGACCATGTGGGACGTGTTTTGCGCGGGCACGAGAGCCCATTCATTTGAATGGACTCCTGTGCCCCGGGACACGCAGGGAAGGAGTCCCTGCACTTCTTTGGAAAACACAGCCCGCACGGGAACCTCGGTTCCCAGTACGGTTGCGATTTCCAGTGCGTGCAGCGTGCCATTAGAATTAAAGGCACCCGCCCGCGGGTCCGTATTTCTCTGTGGATTTTTGTGTATCCCAACCTGCCTGGAGTTTGCATGTTCTCCCTGTGCCTGCGTGGGTTTCCTCTGGGTACTCCGGTTTCCTGCCATATTGAATATGGCCAAAATTGTAGCTGTCTGGTCTCCTTCTTGGCTAGGACACAGGCAGCTCCTGCCACCCAGCCTCTTTGAATGCAGGTGGCTAGCTCTTTGGTTGCTAGGATGCAGGCAGCTCCTGCCATTTAGCATCCCTGGTTCCTAGGACGCAGGTGGCTGGGCGACACATCACCATTGGTTGTTATGGTGCATACAGCAGCCTGCATTCTAGCAACCAAGGACCTTGAGTGACATATTGACATATATTTGAAATGCTACAATTCTGGCCATATTCAATAAATTTCAACATATATTTCAATACATATATATATATATACACTGCTTGTTGAAATGCGTTTTTTTATATATTACAAAATATCTGAAAAATATTTTTTTATATATATTTTTTTTAAATATATTCTTCGGGTTTTTTTTAACATATAAAAAAAGTCATTTTAACATATATTTTTACATATATTTGTAAGTGCATTCCAAAAATGTAGATTTGTATTTTTAACGACATACAGTATATTTGAAAATGTATTTTTACAAATATTTTTCATATATTTTGTAATATATGCAAAATATAAATATGTGCAAAATATATGCAAAATATAAATATATATATTTTTTGGGGGGAAATGAATTTTCAAATAAATAGAATATGGACAAAATTGTGGTATTTCAAATATATGTCAATAAATTTGGGAAGAATATTTTTAAAATATATTTCAAATATATTTTTCTTCCATGTGGGTATAGATAGCAGAGGAAGGAGAAAGGAGACAGAAATCACACTCAGTGTTCCTGACCGATGCAAGCACACACTAGGATAGGATATGCTTTGTTCATTTTTCATATCAGAGGTTTACAACCACTTTAATGGACACAGATTCCTGCTTTTCCTGAGTTGCACTGGTTGGCCATCAGATCCTCTGCGCCATAATACATCAGACATCCCCTTCTCCTGCTAGGTTGTCCAGCCAGAGGAAAGGCTTCGGTTTTACGGATTATTGTTCTTTCTGATGGCAATTGTGTTTCTGAATTTACAGCTGTAATGTCATGATCCATGGTATAAAGCAGATTGTTCAATATAATCAATGAGTGGCCCCTGGGAGACCAATTAGAGCGGCCTATTACGTAAAAGCTCAGCATTCCAATATCGATAGTAAGATCGAACACAAATGCCAAGGTGTGGGGGAGGGGAAAGGGGCTCATAATCTGGTCTCAGAACTTTGGACAAGAGATAAAGAAATTTAAAGTGGGAGTTTCCAATGAAAAATGCACTATATTGTCCAAAGTATTGGTCGGCCTGCCTTTCCACGCACATGAACTTTTAATGGCATCCCAGTCTTGGTTTGTAGGGTTCAGTATTGAGTTGGCCCCGCCCTTTGCAGCTATAACACCTTCAACTCTTCTGGGAAGGCCGTCCACAAGGTTTAGGAGGGTGTCTATGGGAAGGTTGGACCATTCTTCCAGAAGCACATTTGTCAGGTCAGGCACTGATGTCGGGGGAGGAGGCCTGGCTCACAGTCTCCACTCTAATTCATCCCAAAGGTGTTCTATGGGGTTGAGGTCAGGACTCTGTGCAGGCCAGTCAAGTTCCTCCACCCCAAACTGGCTCCCCCATGTCTTTATGGACCTTGCTTTGTGCACTGGGGGGCAGTCATGTTGGAACAGGAAGGGGCCATCCCCAAACTCTTCCCACAAAGTTGGGAGCATGAAATTGTCCAAAATGTCTTGGTATGCTGACCCCTTAAGAGTTCCCTTCACTGGAACTAGGGGGCCAAGCCCAACCCCTGAAAAACACCCCCACACCAAAATCCCCCCTTCACCAATACGTTTGGCAATATAGTGTATCTGTGTTTGTAAAGGCATACGGTGAACACAAAGTGCACTTATATCCTTTGCAGCCATTGATTCATAGATTTAGATTAAGCTAAATTTAAAGTTCAGCTTTAAATTGTTACTAAACCCCGGACCCTGCATTCACTATATCCGCTCTCCCCGGACCCTGCATTCACTATATCCGGTCTCCCCGGACCCTGCATTCACTATATCCGGTCTCCCCGGACCCTGCATTCACTATATCCGGTCTCCCCGGACCCTGCATTCACTATATCCGGTCTCCCCGGACCCTGCATTCACTATATCTTCTCTCCCCGGACCCTGCATTCACTATATCTTCTCTCCCCGGACCCTGCATTCACTATATCTGGTCTCCCCGGACCGCGCACTCACTATATCCGCTCTCCCCAGACCCCGCATTCACTATATCCACTCTCCCCGGACCCCGCATTCACTATACCCGCTCTCCCCGGACCCCGCATTCACTATACCCGCTCTCCCCGGACCCCGCATTCACTATACCCGCTCTCCCCGGACCCCGCATTCACTATATCCGCTCTCCCCAGACCCCGCATTCACTATATCTGCTCTCCCCGGACCCCGCATTCACTGTATCCGCTCTCCCCGGACCCTGCATTCACTGTATCCGCTCTCCCCGGACCCTGCATTCACTGTATCCGCTCTCCCCGGACCCTGCATTCACTGTATCCGGTCTCCCCAGACCCTGCATTCCCTATATCTGGTCTCCCCAGACCCTCCATTCACTATATCTGCTCTCCCCGGACCCTGCATTCCCTATATCTGGTCTCCCCAGACCCTCCATTCACTATATCTGCTCTCCCCAGACCCTCCATTCACTATATCTGCTCTCCCCGGACCCTGCATTCACTATATCCGGTCTCCCCGGACCCTGCATTCACTATATCTGGTCTCCCCGGACCCTGGTGAACCACACAACTATCTGTACCAGGTACACAGACTGACACCACGGTGAACAGTGCACCTATCTGTACCAGGTACACCGACTGACACCACGGTGAACCGCGCACCTATCTGTACCAGGTACACTGACTGACACCACGGTGAACCACGCACCTATCTGTACCAGGTACACTGACTGACACCACGGTGAACCACGCACCTATCTGTACCAGGTACACGGACAACCCTTCAACATCCAACATCACATTGCTCTAATTGGATCGGTTTCTGGCTCAGGGATATTTCATCTCAGAAGAATAAAATCAGGAAAAACGATTATTGGCTGCTTCTAGCTCTAAACTGATGAGGGCTGCATTTATTGTTTAAAAGGAAGCTGTCTATCTATCAGGGCTGATTGGTGTCTGTGCTGCCCCAGGTGCTACGCGGCCAAAAGAGGAGAATCAAATGTTAGTTTTTTTACATCCCAAAGAACCCGGAGAGGGGAGACAATGTACAAACTGGTAATATACGCAGAGATCCTCCCATTCATACCGACCTAGGAGACCGTACAACCTCACAACAACGCACTCGCCTAGAAATCTTATTCAAGCTCAGGCTTCGCGTCTGTTCCTATGGAGGGGAATACTTCTCACACATTGCTCCTTGTGCTGAGAGAACGTTAATCCACATTGTTCCATTTTAGAACTAGGAGCGCGCACATGCGAGTACTTATAGTACTGTAAACCGCACGGGCATTGCCAGCCACTGGTCTGCATGAAGGGTTGAGTATCTTCTGGTCATGCACCAATCACGTTAGGACTTGCGTCTAAACTGCTGCGCCTCCGATCTCATTTCATAGGATGACGTATCCCCCGCCTGTATTATCCCCATAAATGCCGCCCCAACGAGCTTGCGGTGTATCCACATTTATTTGAAAGGGTCACGTTCAGCACTGGTACTGCCCGCCACACACAACAGGAGTGATAGTTTTTGCTGAGGGCTTGATGGAGAGGAGACTGAGGAAATGCCTCCTCTGCCTGCAGCAGACTGGTGACGCCACCTCTACCTGTCTAGTCAAAGGGGAACTATTAGACCCGGTTCACACCAATGGAAAATGCTTCGAATCCTGTGACCTGCATTGCAATGGAAAAGGCTTCGAATCCCGTGACCCGCATTGCAATGGAAAATACTTCGAATCCTGTGACCCGCATTGCAATGGAAAATGCTTCGAATCCTGTGACCCGTATTGCAATGGAAAATGCTTTGAATCCCGTGACCCGCATTGTAATGGAAAATGCTTAGAATCCTGTGACCCGTATTGCAATGGAAAATGCTTCGAATCTTGTGACCCGCATTGCAGTGGAAAATGCTTTGAATCCTATGCCCCGCATTCAATGGAAAATGCTTTGAATCCTATGCCCCGCATTCAATGGAAAATGCTTTGAATCCCGTGACCCGCATTGCGATGGAAAATGCTTCGAATCCCGTGATTCGCATTGCAATGGAAAATGCTTTGAATCCTATGCCCCGCATTCAATGGAAAATGCTTTGAATCCCGTGACCCGCATTGCAATTGAAAATGCTTTGAATCCCGTGACCCGCATTGCGATGGAAAATGCTTTGAATCCCGTGACCCGCATTGCGATGGAAACCGCTTTGAATCCCGTGCCCCCCATTGCGATGGAAAATGCTTTGAATCCCGTGACCCGCATTGCGATGGAAAATGCTTTGAATCCCGTGACCCGCATTGCGATGCAAAATGCTTCGAATCCCGTGACCCGCATTGCGATGGAAAATGCTTCGAATCCCGTGACCCGCATTGCAATGGAAAATGCTTCGAATCCCGTGACCCGCATTGCGATGGAAAATGCTTCGAATCCCGTGACCCGCATTGCAATGGAAAATTCTTAGAATCCCGTGACCCGCATTGCAATGGAAAATGCTTCGAATCCCATGACCCGCATTGCAATGGAAAATGCTTCAAATCCCGTGACCCGCATTGCAATGGAAAATGCTTCAAATCCCGTGACCCGCATTGCAATGGAAAATGCTTAGAATCCCATGACCCGCATTGCAATGGAAAATGCTTCGAATCCCGTGACCCGCATTGCAATGGAAAATGCTTTGAGTCCTCATCCAGAGATGTAACAAATCCTCCTACATACATTGTACCTGTTTATCTGCAGTATTCTCTTCACTACATCCATTTAGAGTGCTAGATTATAAACCTTGTCCAAGGGTTCAGAAAAAAAGGGGCGGAGAGCTGAAATTACACACTGCAGAGCTCAGTGAGGAGAGCTCTGAGAGATGATTGGATGGACGGGACACCCCCTCCCCCCCACCACTCACAGGAACAGAGCTGAGACTGGCAATCTGATGGAGGTCCCTCCCCTGCCACCATTATTCACTTGGTGTCAGGAAAACTTGTAAGAAGTGATTCATATTGATAGCAGAGGAATGAAGCAGCAGAAAGAAATGCCAGTACTCTGGACTGAGACAAGTACACACTATAGAGGGATGTGCTTTGTTCATATTTCATGTGTGAGGTTTACAACCTTAAGCCCGGGTTCACACTGACGCGGTGCGGAATTTGCTGCGGTTTCTGTGCGAATTCCGCACCGCATCAGAATCGCACCCCGTTCATGCGAACCACTGTGGGTGTGCTTGTTCAGTTAACAACACCCTAAAATCGGTCCACAAAACGCAGTGCGATGTGCAGAATCGGATCACATAGGTGTGAATACCCATGCCAGCCCATTCTAGCGTGGACCGCAAAACGGGTCCTGCACTTTTTTGGTACTGATGCGGTGAAATGGCTCAAATCGCACCGCACAGAATTTGCATGTGATTTGCACGGGAAGGCAGTGCGGTTCCTGTGCAAATCACATGGGATATGCCACACCGCACACGTGCGAACCTGGGCTGAAAGTAGGACTTTCTGCCTATCAATCACCTCTGAAAAGTGGTCTGAGCTCAGATTGCTTTTCAGAGGAGACGCCTAAACCGAGCCATAGGCCTCATTCATACTTAGCGTTTTACAAATGTGCGTTTTTATGTGTCACGCACACAGCAGTCCATTCATTTCACTGGGCTGCCCTAATGTGGCAAAGCAGTTCTTGCCGCATCAACCGCATGTTTTGCCGTGTTTATTGCATGTGGGCTTGCCGTGTTTGGGGGGGGGTTTCCATTAACATGACATGCGTTCTGTAAAACCGTGCGCAAAAAATGCACAATTTGTGCATTTATAGGCATGAATGGAGCCCCCAAGAACAAAACAAACCCCCACATGAGGATCCCCGACGCTCAGCCGTGATTTCCCCGTCTCCTCTAGGTATAGGCTCACGGAAATTTCCCAAACGCACCATGCCACCCAGCGCCGCCACCCCCCCTCGCTGTATGTCAGCAGAAAGAGAATATCCAATGTGATGTGTACAGTGTTCATCCTCATTGCCTCCCACCAGCACAGATCGATCTTCTTAGACAGTGAAGGCTGGAGACTATTTATAAGATATACATTTCTATACAAAGCCAGACGAGAGCCGCTGTGAATAGATGAGGTCTACACAATTCTGTCATTTATGTATTTTTTTTTTTTTTATATAAAGTCACAGCAAGTCAACAAATAAACAGCAGCACGCGGGTATTACCGCCGATCAGTGATAGGCTGCATAATACAGGCAGAGCTTAGAGTCAAAGCTGATGTTTATTCTACTTAGATTGTTGTTTTCCCTGGTGAAGTACTGCTACAGGGCGGCACGGGCGCGCAAAATCACGTATATATACATGATTTCACAGTTCCGGGTAGGGAGTGCGGGGGGGGGGGGTAAAAGGGGTTTAAAGGCAGGAGTTTGTTTACAAGGCAGGAGTTTGTTTACAAGGCAGGAGTTTGTTTACAAGGCAGGAATTTGTTTACAAGGCAGGAGTTTGTTTACAAGGCATGGTTTTGTTTCCAAGGCAGGAGTTTGTTTACAAGGCAGGGGTTTGTTTACTAGGCAGGGGTTTGTTTACAAGGCAGGGGTTTGTTTACAAGGCAGGAGTTTGTTTACAAGGCAGGGGTTTGTTTACAAGGCAGGGGTTTGTTTACAAGGCAGGGGTTTGTTTACAAGGCAGGGGTTTGTTTACAAGGCAGGGGTTTGTTTACTAGGCAGGGGTTTGTTTACAAGGCAGGGGTTTGTTTACTATTTCAATGACAGCTGCAGATTTAAAAAAAAATTAAATTAAAATAACATTTTAAATGACATTAACATGTCATAAACCAAGCTGCACCAACACGCCCATCGCTTGAATGGATCACGTTCAGCAGCCAGCAGGAGATCATTATTGCTGTGGGCTTGAATCAAAGCATCACGACCACGACATGCGAACACCCCCATCCACTGCCATTGTTTTTAATGCGCCCCCAACCGCAAAAAGGAACCCTTATGGTCATGTTAACCAAACACCAACCCTACCAACTTTGGTCTGGCCACCTAGCCTTACGTGACCTCTGGTGCTGAATGGGTTACAGCAGCATTGTTGGCAAGGAAGATAACACTTCATACATGTCTATGGTTCTGCTATTAGTTACAGGATACAGCAGCTAACAACACAAAGAAGTACCTCTAGGCTTAAAAGACGTTCATTTAAACATATTCGCCAAAAGGATATAAATTCACTTTGCGTGCACCACATGCCTTTGCAAACCCAGATATTACCTTGTAAAAGTAGCCGTGACATCATCACTCTGCTGTACATTAGACTGTGCAGAGAGCAAAGCTGTGGGAGGGGCCAACAGGCTCCATCCACTAAAAGGATGCCTGCAGGAAACTACAGAGGGGGCGGAAACAAGACCAGTCACTCTGCACAAGGAAAGAGAGCGTTGGTGAGAGGTCTTTATTACAGGAAGTCAAAAACTCACAATGAATTGTGGAAGAAATACTCAAAGCACACCAAGGCTCAAGGAGGAATACACACGATGAGTGGATATAGACCATATTTGCTGATCCCAGAGATTCGCTTTAAATAGATTAAATATTCAGCTGATAAAACTAAATATTTGAAAGCTTCCATTCAGGTTCCTTTCAACATTCTGTCTGACGTAGTTCAACAAAAACTCTGTATAAACCGGAATGAAATCGGTTGTTAAAGTGACACATTGTTGCCGGAGGTAAAACGCGGGTTTCGTTTTTTTATTCTGTGTTCCGATACTTTCTTTTTTTTATGAGGGAAAGATTAAACGTGGGATAAAAGAGCTCGGAAAAGATAAATGACGTCAATATTTTATGTTCTCCATTTCGGAATGAAGAACGACAGAACAAAAGGGAAAAGTACTGAAGATATGTATTCTATACGGCGGCGGCGGAAGAAGAGAAAAATGTAGAAATGGCAAAACGTTGCGTTCCCCGAAACGTCCTTTTCATGTGTCAAAGGAATCAAAATAAATTTGACTCATTATCTTTTTTTCTGTGTAAATAAATATATATATACATAAATACATACAGTGCTCAGCATAAATGAGTTCCCTCAACAGATTGGTCAGAAAACCTTTATCTACCTTTCAGAATCCACATTTTCTATGAGACACTATACTACAAAATCCTCCCACAAATGCCGGCCACTGATTGCAAACAAGATCTGTTCATTTGCACACACAAAAAAAGTATTTTTACTAACAAATTCATCCAAGACCATGTTGCAAAAATGAAGACACCCCAAGGAAGGTCTTAGGAGCAAAGCTAAATTTTAGACAACAAAATCCTAATTAACAAGAATTCAACTCCAGGTGAATCTAATTATTCATTAAACAGGTGTCCAGCAGACAGGTGATTATAAAAGGGCGTTACTCAACAAAGAAAACCCCTCCCACTTCATGCTGTCAGCAATGGCACCACATGGAAGAGAAATGTCACAAGGCCTGAGAAAGAAAATAACTTCTTTACACAAGAAAGGTGAAGGCTACAAGAAGATCAGCAAAGCTTTACCTATCAGTCAGAATACTGGAGCAAAAGTGATACAAATTTTAACAAAGATCTGGAACTGCAACCATCTCACAGAAACGTCCAGGCTGTCCATGGAAGTTAACGCCTCGACAGGAGCGTCTTCTGATAAGGGTTGAAGAAAATCACTAGGCAAGTTCACTGCAGTTAGCTAAAGAGGTAGAAAGTAAAACCAGGGTGATTGTTTCCCATGACACAATACGGCGTACACTGCAGAGGAATGGCACGCATGGGTGTCGTCCATGAAGGAAGCTTCTCCTAAAGCCCATGCACAAATATACCAGAATTTGCCAGGGCCCATGCTGAAAAAGAAGACCACTGGGACTCTGTACTCTGGAGTGATGAGACCAAGATAAATGTTTTTGCACCTGATGGCTTCAAAACTGTATGGCGTCACAAAGGTGAGGAGTACAAAGAAAAATGCATGGTGCCTACAGTGAAACATGGTGGTGGCAGTGTCCTTCTGTGGGGCTGCATGAGTGCTGCTGGTGTCGGGGAGCTGAATTTCATTGATGGGATCATGAATTCACAGATGTACTGCTCTATATTGAAAGAGAAGATGCTGCCATCACTCCGTGCCCTCGGTCGTCGTGCACTTTTCCAGCATGACAGTGATCCAAAACACACATCTAAGGCCACTGTTGCATTTCTGAAGAAGAACAAAGTGATTCTTCAGTGAAAGTGATTCAGTGGCCAAGTATGTCTCCTGATCTGAACCCAATCCAACACCTATGGAAAATTCTGATGAGACAAGTTGAGCATCACTCTCCATTCAACATCGAGGCTCTAAAAGAGGTAGAAGAATGGAAAAAGATCGATGTTGCAAAATGTCGCCAACTTGTTCATTCCATGACTAGAAGACTTGGTGCTGTCCTTACAAATCATGAAGGTCATACAAATTACTAGATGGAGGAGTTTTTGTTGTGGGGTAGATTCATTTTTACATCAACTAATTTGAGTAAACCTGAAGATTCTGTGATCTAAGATATATTATTAACCTTACTTTGATATCATAAGCTAACCAGCTCATGATTTGAAATGAGATGTTCTTGTGTTCATGGAAATACTGATTAAAATCTTACTATTCAAAAGGGGGTGGGGGTACTCATTGTATAGACTGTATATTCAGACTCCATGATGATGAACCATCACTTCCAGGACTCCTTGTTTTTCTTTACGCTGAAGATAGTTCCTAATGACATTGGCTGCATGCTTGGGGTGGTTGTCCTGCTTCAGAATAAATATGGGGCCAATCGCACGCCTCCCTGATGGTATGGCATGATGGATACGTATCTGCCTATATCTCTCAGCACTGAAGACACCATTGATCCTGACCAAATCTCCAACTCCATTTGCAGAAATGCAGCCCCAAACTTGCAAGCTTCACTGTTGCATGCAGACACTCAGTATTGTACGGCTCTCCAGCCCTTCACAAATACACTGTCTCCTGCTACAGCCAAATATTACACATTTTGACTCATCAGTCCAGATTACCGGCTGCGTTTTTTCTGCACCCCAGTTCCTATGTTTTCCTCCATAGTTGAGTTGCTTAGCCTTGTTTCCACGTCAGAGGTATGGCTTTTTGGCCGCATTTCTTCTATGAAGACCGCTTCTGACCAGACTTCTCTGGACAGAAGACAGGTGTACCTGGTCCAACCAGTTTCCACCAGTTCTGTGCTGGTAGCATTGTTGGGCATCTTCCGATATGAAAGGGAAGTAATCATGATGTGTCTTTTATTTGCCGCATTAGGTTTCCTTGACCGACCACTGCATCTATGCTCCTCAACCTTGCCCAATTCTTTGTGCTTCTTCAAAAGAGCTTGATGAATTGAACTGATGCTGGTTTGAAGCCAATTGATATGTGATAGCTGGTAGTAGTCACATTTAACTAGACTTGTTCTATAATGTTGAAAATGTTTTAATACTCTAAAAAAAACTTCTAAAAAGTGTCAAGAACGTACCATTCACATGGAAAAGTCACCCTAATCCAAGCACTATGGAATGCCACAAGGCAGATGTCAATTTTCCAAGAACAGGATGGAAGGCTTGAAAGTTTGTGGAAACACGCTGTTCAAAGATAAAATAATCCAATCACCATGAAATGTATCATGGAAAATGTTAATTGTCCAAAAAGAGTAGGGGAGGTGGCAAAGCTTGTGGAAATCTGATCACCAGGGTATGATGGTGTCTGGAACATGTGCTAATCATTTGAGTCATGTTGGCTAAAGATGCAAACAGTTGTGAGATCGCGTAGGTAGAAAGGTGAAAACGTCATTGTACGAGGGTGACAGATGTTGTCAAAAGTCCCTACCCCTATTTAGAGATGGCTGTTCTGGGTTTACATAAATTGTCTTTTTTATTCCTCCTGTAAACCAGTTTCAGAAATTTAAAACCTGTCAAACTTCATGGCAGCCCATTAGAACTGAGGAGGCTGCATGGATGACTAGCGAAAGGTACTCAACTTCAGAACAAATCAAGTTGAATGTGACCAACTACTACCAGTAGTATACCATGGCCCAGCTGGAAGACCAAGAGCCTTTGGAGACTTTTTTATTTCATGAACACCAGCATTGAACTGAAAGACACTTTTACCAGTTGAGATGGTGAAATATCAGACAGGTGGTAACCATAAGGAACATACTGCCGTAAATTCATCAACAAACCGAGAAAACATCCTGCAGGTTCAGACTCCTCGGATATAGAAAACAGACACATTAACTGAGAATCTTTATTTACTTAACCAGCCAGGGACATTGGCGAGCCAGCCTGAATTTTTCCAGCACTTGTATCGCTTCAAAAACTCCATTAACCTCTTTAAAAAGTCAGTTAACACTTTCAGTCAGCCTGAAACCAGACAGCGGCATTCAATTCCACCAACACTGTTGAAGAGAGGACCTCTGTCCTGAGTGGTCAGTCATCCATTTACTATTCTAGCAAGCTAGACGTTCAATTGTTTGTTTCTATTATTTAACGGGGGGACTAAGAACAAAACACACATTAAAATTTTAAAGAGATTTTCAAAGTTAAATGTATTATTTAAAACTGAATTTCAGACACATTAAAAGTGGCATTGCTGTTAGAGCCTAATGCCCTTTTAGCAGGAACAGTTAGTTATTTGCTTGGTAAACATCAGTTGTGAAATAATCAGTTGCATTTTTCTCCAGAAATGGTCCAAGATCTAGCAAGGGAAGAACCTGAAGACCAGTGCCTGAACTCAATTTAGGTGAACCCCCAAGATTGGTGTCCAGAAAACCATAGAATAGGACTACAAAGTCAAAACTACATCAGAGGAGTTGGGCAAAGAGTTAGGAATTAAATAATGTTTCATTTGAGTTACAAGTAATTAAAAAAATTATGTCTTCCTTCATTTCTGTGTTAGAAGGAAGATTTGAGCAGCTGAGGAACATCTATACATCTTCTAGATGTGACAATAATCAACATGGCTGTGCTTAACTCATTAGGATAACAATCCTGAAGTCAATGATATTAGCTTCCTTTGTAGGGTAAAGTATGAGGAAAGCCAACAGAAATAATTTACATGACAAGTTACAACCATGTAAATAGTAATGAAAGCCAACAATCATCACCATAACAAGCAATAGGGTCTCCCACTGAGAAGACATTATGAGACAATGATTACTATCTTAGCTCCCCTTACTTTGTCTTAAGGCAGAAATTTGTTTAATTAATTGTCTATCACTTTTATCACCAACCTCCATGCAGCTTGGTGGACCTGAGGACGTCATGGTAGACCAGTGGTTCTCAACCTTCCTAATGCCGCGACCCTTTAATACAGTTCCTCATGTTGTGGTGACCCCCAACCAGGGGGCAAAAGGGGATCATGGGGCCCCTGTGTCCTTGCCCAAACTCAAAAAAGCCTATGAAAAAGGTACCAGGAGCATCTCATGGGGCCCCTCACTGACCCTGGGCCCTCGGGCAGTGCCCGAGTTTCCAAATGGTCAGTCCGCCCCTGCCTCCAACCATAAAATTATTTACCCAATAATTATAATTCATGAAGTGTCGTTTTACCTCCAATACTGCTGCTTTCTACACAGTAGCTGCTCTTACACATTGGAAATATGTGTTTTCCGATGGTCTTAGGTGACCCCTGTGAAAGGGTCGTTCAACCCCCAAAGGGGTCGACGTCCACAGGTTGAGAACCACTGCGGTAGACAGTCAAGTTACTCACAGAAACTGGAAGGATGGCAGTGACAGATGACTTCCAAAACTCAGGCTTTTTAAATGGGTAACAAATCCCTCCAGTTTCATACCTGCTTCTGTTCCATAGACTGCAGGATGGAACAGCTCAGTGCACTTGTTGAAATCTTTCAAAATGAGTGCTAACATAAAGGTTCAGCTTTGACTATAATAACAATATTAGTCCCACATTTCAAAAAGAAACATTTCATCCCCAACATGAGCAAATGTAAACTGCAGTAAGCTGAAGGACATTGCAAAGGGATTCCAGATTCAATGCAACAGCTGCTTTGGTCTCCAATGCAGGCTAGCCAGAGTGGCAGTAAGAAACTTACAGAAGCAAGGATATAAGCGTTCTGGGATAGCCCTTTCTTTAACTGGAATTTAAAAATGTATAAAGGAGGCGGGGCCTCAGAAATGCTCTGCGGCCCGCCCATCTGTCACTCACGTCACGAACTTCAGCTAGCCGGCGGGAGCGAGCTGAGAGACGCCGCTGACTTCCATCTTGCAGTGGCTCTCAATCTATGCCTTGTAGCGATTGTTGGCTTCACCACACTGGGGGAGAGCTGTCTCTGCACGTTGCACCGACCTTTGGAGCTGCTTACAGGTTCGTTACTGTCACGTACCTGATGGGAGACTGAATTGACGAGGTTGGCCTCACTTGTGTCACTAGCCCTGACCCGCTGAGGTTGGAACAGAGGGAGTCTAGGGACCAGGGGGACAAGAGCGCCAGTGGTTTTTGCTTGCGGATCTTGCAGATGATGACCTTGGTAGGCAGAGTATCCTCTGATTTGGGCACCGTAGAACTAGACCAGGCAGGTTCTGTGGATTGCCAGATGTGCAGCAGAGCAAGGTAGGTAGCAAGGACACAGGACTGGAGCAGAGTCAAGGATAGCCGGGGTCATAAACAGTCGGGCAGCGCGGTACAGAATCAGAAGGAAAAGCCAAAGTCAGGAGTAGAGCCGAAGTCAGGAACCAGGAGCAGGAGAGTAATCGGAGTCGGGTCAGGAACAAGCCGGGTCAGCAACAAAGGAATTGTACAAGAATAAGCAGGACATGGGGGGAGCTGAAAACCAGTCCGCACTGAACCTGAGCAGAGGTACTCCTTAAATGGGCCGTCTGGCACCAATCTTCACCGCGCGTGTGCGCAATCGCGCATTCCTGCGTGCATGCGCACAACCGGCAATTCTTATGTGCATGCGTGTTTCCGATCGCGATTCTTCTTGCCAGAAATCCTTTCAGTTACATAGTTAGCCTGGCTGAAAAAAGACAAAAGTCCATCCAGTTCAACCATAAAAAAAAAAAAGTCATAATCCTACACCCACAGTTGATCCAGAGGAAGGCAAAAAAAAAAGCAAAGCACGATCTAATTTGCTCCTACCGGGGAAAACATTCCTTCCTGATCCCCCCGAGAGGCAATCGGATATTTCCTGGATCAACTTTACCTATAAATGTTATATCCAGTTATATTCTGTGTATCCAAGAAAGAATCCAGGACTTTTTTAAGCACATGTAAGTTTGCTTTGAATAAAGTTGCTTGGTTTTACTCACATTAACCGGCTGTGTTCCTTTTTTGCCTTGAAATTTGCTGCCAACTTGTTCATTCCATGCCTAGAAGACTTGGTGCTGTCCTTACAAATCATGGAGGTCATACAAAATACTAGAAGTAGTAGTTTTTATTGTGGGATGGATTCATTCAACTAATTTGAGTAAAACTGAAGATTTTGTAATCTAAGTTATATTATTAACCTTACTTTTATGTCATGAGCTAAACAAATGTTCTATAGAACTCAGTTTTGTAAAAATTTTGGAAATTACATAGTTATATAGTTAGTCTGGCTGAAAAAACACAAAAGTCCATCCAGTTCAACTATTGAAAAAAAAAAAAGTTATAATCCTATACCCACAGTTTATCCAGAGGATCAACTGTGGGTATAGGATTAAAACTTTTTTTTTTTGTTCTTGTGTTCATGGAGATATTGATTAAAATCTTACTTTTCAAAAGGGGTGTACTCATTTATGTTGAGCACTGTACAACTGAGTGAGATAGGAGTGACACCTCTCTACTCTGGATGAAAGAGCAGATTGATCTCTTGCCTGTCAGTACTTGCATAGTTCTATGACTGTCATCACTGGGCAGAATGAATGTCCTGGGACCAATAAAGCCTCTATATACCACTGACACAAATGATCTTTTTAACTATCTGTAAGTGGACATTCTTGGCATTGACCACCAATGCATAGAGGCATTTTTCCTGTTGACCACCAGTGTCAGAGTAATTTTTTCCAATGACCACCAATGTACCTTGGCAATCTTCCCACTGACCAGCAAAATAAAGAGGCATTCTTCCTCTTATTGACCAGTAAAAGGGCACTACACAGACCATCAATGTAAGCAGCATTCTTCCCATTGACCACCAATATATATAGGACATGCTTCCTCATACTGACCACTAATGATATCCTTGATAGTGAAGATAAAAACCACTTTAATGAATAAAGAATGATAAAAATACACATTCAATAAAGTGACTTGATCAGGACATATCATCAAGACAGATCATATAGGAATGCTAGGGCTTGCCAACAGGTGCTGGAATATTCTCACTAGAGTCAATGTTTCTGAAGTATGACCCCGAACCATGTGAATGTAATGGAGCTACTTCACCAGCAGGATACAACTTCAGTCCTTCTTCTGTTCCAGCTTGGAACATGGTAGTTTTCTGCCTTTTGGCTATATGTCAGGGCAGGAGCTGAGGAAAGAACAGGCAGGCCTAATAACAATGTAACGCACTGGCTGACGACAACCACCACCCACAGACCGAAGTCCCTCAGGGCGCGGAGTCTAAGTCCCAGGCTGCCCTTCACCAGGGCTCCTGATGGTGGGGATGGACTTGATGCAGCCAGGAACCAGGTCGCGGCCCCTGACACCCCAGTTGCGGTAATGGCCGCCACCAATGGCGTGTAGCTGGTGGAAAGGACAATAGAGTAGTCGGGCAGGCCGGGTCGACAACAACAGGACAAAACGGTACAGGACAGCAGACGAGAATCACAGGTCATGGGCCGGGTTCAGCAACGGAGGGTCAGATCAGGAGAACACAAAGAATGGTAGTCACAAGCCGAGTCAGATTCCAGGAGAGTCACGAGAGTCAGAACAGAGCTGTAGCAACACAAAGACACAAGTGCAAAGAGCATGTGCGGACCACAGGCTTATATGTAATCAGCCACACCCCTCTGGGGGATGGACCTCAGAGACCTGAAGGCATAAAAGATTCCCACCATGCTCTGCAGAAATCCAAGATGGATGCCAGCACATGGAGTAATAACCTCTGGGAAAAGGTAGGACCTTGACACTATCCCAGTGTCCATGTCATGGTCAGGCTCAGAGAACAGTAGCTGTAGCAGTAGAGAGGCTCCCACCAACCAGGTGGATAAGTACACAAGGTCATCCTGGCGGTTGGCGTGGATTCACCCGAAGTGTGGGGTCTAATCACTAAATTGTATTCACCAAAGCCCCTGATTGTAGAGATGGGTTTTGCTGCTTGTTAGTAGCAGGTTGCAGACCTCAGGATCGCCCCCACCAAGAGATGAGCAAGCCGGGGTCCAGTAGCAGATATAACAAGTAGGGATCAAACAGAAGCGTAGTCAGTAAACAACCAAAGGTCTACAAAATGTGGTTGCAGGTTGGGATCAAGAGGAAGCATAGCTGAGGAATAAGCCAAACAAGGGCAAGGGTAACAAGTGGTAATGGAGATAAGGACAGCTGCAGGTACGCAAAAGAGCATGATATCGGATGGAGAGAGTACACTAATCTGGCAAACAGAAAGTGCAAAGGCATGGCTTAAATAGGAAGTTCATGAAAGGAGCAAGGAGATCAAGGTCACAAAAACAAGGTACAAGCAGGGGCGGACTGACAACTCATGGGGCCCCCGGGCAATAGGGGATCATGGGGCCAGTGTGTCTTTGCCCAAACTCAAAAAAGCCTATGAAAAAGGTACCAGGGGCATCTCATGGGGCCCCCTACTGACCCCGGGCCCTCGGGCAGTGCCCGAGTTTCCAAATGGTCAGTCCACCCCCGGGTACAAGACAAGATTACCCAAGGATTCAGAGAGGATGCTGTCCATATCTCAGATAGTTCAGCCACTGCTGGATACAGCAGAGGTTGTGGGTTCAGATCCTGGTCCTGACAGTCCACCTCAGAGTATCCATCTTGGCTTGCACCCGCTCCCATTGCCGGCAATCTAGTGAGAAAGTTCTAGCATCTGTTTTGACAGCTGGGAACTGCTGGTAAATGTGGGAAGGGGAGCGGCAGCATGGCAAGATGGCAGGGCATACAACATATGTCCTGTGTATTTTGAGGAACTTTTTCGGGGTATGTGCATTACAGTGACCACAACTGGTTAATGTCCATAGTCTGGGAACAGGTGCACTTTAAAGCTGGTCAACCTTTTGGGAGAGCGTTGTATGTGGCCGGGATGAGCGCCAAGCAGAGTCTCCCAATGCCCATGTGAACACAGCTGAAGTCTTAATTCTCTGCTAATAGATGTAAATGTTTATTGCTTTTACTACTTCTGCGGCACACAGCGTTACATAGCCTGGAGGAATCTGGCTCACTTTCCTTCTCTTAACACTTCTTTAACAGAAAGAAAAAAGTTTAAGGCTCATTTAACAGCTTCACAAGATTAACATCTCAAAGCACAATATTTCCCAGCACTCGTACAAAGCATTTGTCAGCCACGCGGATGTCACCATGCTGAAAGTTGGACAAAGCTAGGATGAATCACAGAGAAACAAAAAATTACAGTGTATAAAAGCTCATTTTAGAAGGAAACTGGAAGCGAAATAGGCCAGTGTTTTGTAAGCAAACCTGTATTTCTCTCAACAAAGGTTTCCTTGATATAAACTCTAACTGCATGACACTTAGTTCTGTAGAAAGCCTTGGGTATCAAACTGCCGCCATTTTTAAATAAAATACTTGTTTTCCCCGGTTTTGATCCATTGCTGGATCATCTGATCTCCTGCGATCTCTTTGAAGCCACTTCATGTGTACATACAGTACACTCCAGTAATAGCTGCATAGAATTTCTCAGGACCAGTTTTCTGATGATGACAACAGTGGACCATATTATTATCATCATCATCATTATTATTATTATTATACAGGATTTATATCGCGCCAACAGTTTGCTCAGCGCTTTACAATATAACGGGAGACAATACAGTAACAATACAGTTCAATACAAGAGGGTTAGGAGGGCCCTGATTCTTGGAGCTTACAATCTAGGAGGGAGGGGCTAGTGGTACAAAAGATAGTAACTGTGGGAGATGGACTGGTAGGAGGAATAGAAGATTCCATTATTAGCTGAGGGCAGGATTGGCTTCCCTGAAGAGAGAGGTTTTCAGAGATCGCCTAAAAGTGGGCAGAGTAGGCGATAGTCTGATAAATTGGGGTAGAGAGTTCCAGAAAATGGGGGAAGCTCTGGAGAAGTCCTGGAGACGAGCATGGGAGGAGGAGACAAGCGATCTAGAGAGCAGGAGGTTGTGTGAGGAGCGGTTTGGGTGATATCTGGAGACAAGATTGCTGATGTAATTTGGGGCAGATATCTGTATAATACATGTTGGAACAGTCCCTTGTAGGAATTCACCGAAATTTCGGTGGCGGAAACGTTTTGGCCGAAAACACCCCTATCGGCCGTTGGCCAATATGAAAATAAGCACCAATACAGGTACCGAAAATAACCCCTCCCCCTCGCTGCCGCCAACCAACACAGCTCGGTAGTCCTCAGCCTTACCTGAGAAACCACCGAACAATTCTGGCGCTGGGCATAGAGATAAGTGAAAGAAAGATGGCCTCCACTCATCTCTATGCCCTTGGAGGACCTGAGCGATGTCACTTCCAGTTCCGGCGCCTTGTAAACAAGGCCATTTTTTTTTTTATAAAGCACTAGCTCAATGCTTTTTTGATTTAATGCTTTACATTGTAGAGAAGAGATTGACCCCATATCTCTCCATAAAGAGGACCTGTCACTAATTATTTCTATCACAAGGGATGCATGCATTCCTTTCGATAAAAAAAAAAAATAAATCACTTTTATTCCTAAGGGACAGTGTAAAAAACAGATTAAAAAAATTAAATAAATGTAAAAAAGTTTAAAGTGCCCCAGTCCCCCCGTGCTCACACATAGTGGTGAATGCATACGTAGTCCACGCCCACATATGTAAACGGTGCTCAAACCGCACATGTGAGGTATCACCACGAATGTCACAGCAAGAGCAATAATTCTCGCACTAGACCTCCTCTGTAACTTTACACTGCTAACCTGTAGAAATGTTTAAAGCGTCACACATGGAGATTTTTAAGTACTGTAGTTTGTCGCACAGCATGATATCTTGGGTATCTATTTACTCGCCGTAACATCATCTTTCATATTTTACAAACAAATGGGGGTATTTATAGTGCTTTGGGTTTTTTTTAATCATTAAAGTGTATTTTTTTAAAAAAAAATTGCGTTTGAAAAATATATTAATTTTTAAAAACTGTTCATTTCATTTTTTTTGGCCAAGTGCATCCTAAATTTTCGGTTTCATCACCACAATTTTAATTTCGGTGCACCACTGGTTCCTTGTAGTCTCAGGCAGAAACCCGTGTGACAGGGTTACAAAGCAGGACAACACATGGTGATGTTGTCTTTTAATTAGTTTCCCCTGCCAAATGCAGCCCCCCCAGTAACATGTTCCTACAGGAAAGCTATATTCTGCAGGACTGTTGAAAGCAGCCCAAAGCACAGCCGTCCCATAAAAATAAATGCGCCATGTCCTGTATGAAGAGGAGTGGGTTTTATTTGCGAAGGCTGTACAGCCCTTGGCAGGGATGCACAGTGAACATCACTCGATCAGGAAGGCAGGTATGTTACCAGCTGGCACAGCCTTTGAGAAAGTCGTAATGACGAAACGCGTCAGAGTTGACGTCAGATGTCGACCGGAAGAAATGCTAATTTTCTCTTAGGTAAAACCATTCTATATCTACTTCCAGGGCCGCATATATAAGGGTTCAGCCTGTACCAGGCCAGGACCTCACTGACCAGCAGGGAAACCTGGGGCCTGACAGCACACATAGTACACAAGCAGCATTCACAGCAATCATAGAAGCAGCTGCTGAAGTTTTGCCAGAGCTGCTTGGTTGACAGCTGACATCATGGCTTGGGGCATGGTTACATGTTGCCAAGCATGGAAAAGATTGCTGGCTTCACACTGACTGTGGCTGGGAGTATGTAGGGGAAATTGGAAGGCTGGAAAAAAATTGGAAAAAGAGGGGGAATCTGGTACATGGCCTAACCCATCATGAAGTCTTTCAACGTACCATTACAGGGAGATGCCTGGCACATTGTGGCACAGCAATGACTTCTTCCAGCCCCACCTTGGATTACGAACAGCACTGCTGGGGTAACACAGGAGAGCCCTATATTGGCTTTGTTCTGCAATATCACCTCCAGGATCCCCAGAATCGAGGGGGGTAAAAGTTTATGTGGAGTCACTGGGTGCCCTGTCAAGTAGGCTGTACAGGGCCCCATAATGTCTAATATCAGACCTGTGTATTTATTGGTTTGCCTGGAGTACAGTCTAATGGTGCAAAACTACAAGAAAATGCTACATGTATGTGAAGTGGCACACAGTAATGAATGGGACTTCTATTTGATAGATGTATATGCTCTTCTGCAGGAAAAGGTGAACCAACTCTTAGGCTGGCCATAGAATTTTGTTTTTGTTCGATCAGCTAGCAGGTGGATTTAAAAAAATGGATTCCCCCATCCACACAAGCGAGGTGGACTGAGGAATACTGTGCTATAGTATTCTGATTATCAGAATACACTGATCAGTGCCAGTTGGCTGCAGCCTGTTGATCAAGAAAAACTTTCCAACATTCCCGTTCAACAGCAGTTGATAATCAGAATGAATTCGGTTGAGCAGTAGCGGTCACAGACAGCTCGAAATTGGCCAGATCAGATAGGAATCGATGAATTAGGATCCATCTATTGCCAGCTTTAGTCCTCACCAGCAACTGGACCAGGGATTCTCAACCAGGACTCCATGGAACCCTAGGGTTCCTCCAGAGGTTATTAGGGGTTCTTTGAGCAAGAAACAATTTCTGGCTCTCAGATAGGATCCCACTGACACCATTGGTCTTTTTAGCTATCTATAAGGGGGTATTCTTCCCAATGACCAGAAGTGTAAGGAACATTATTATTATTATTATACAGTATTTATATAGCGCCAACAGATTGCTCAGCGCTGTACATTATAATGGGAGACAATACACGAGACAGTACAGTAACAATACAATACACGAGGGGTTCGAGGGCCCTGCTCTTTGGAGCTTACAATCTAGGAGGGAGGGGAGAGTGGTACAGGAGGAAATAGCTGTGGGGGTGGAGTGGTGGGAAGAGTGGAGGAGATCATCAAATTAGGTGAGGGCGGAGTAGGCTTCTCTGAAGAGATGGGTTTTCAGGGTGAGCCTGAAGGTGAGGAGGGAAGGTGACAGTCTGATGGATTGGGGTAGTGAGTTCCAGAGGATGGGGGAAGCCATGGAGAAGTCCTGGAGACAATCATGGGGGGGGGAGGAGACCAGGGAACTGGAGAGAAGGAGGTCTTGTGAGGAGCGGAGAGTGCGTTTTGGGTGGTAGATGGATATCAGGTCGGTGATGTAGTTTGGGGCAGTGTTATGGACAGCTTTGTACGTCAATGTTAGTATTTTGAATTTTATCCGTTGGGCAATCGGAAGCCAGTGGAGGGATTGGCAGAGGGGGGTGGCAGATACGGAGCGGTTGGTAAGGTGGATGAGTCTGGCCGCAGAATTCAGGATAGACTGAAGCGGGGATAGCCTGTGTTGGGGTAGGCCGGCGAGGAGGGAGTTGCAATAGTCAAGTCGGGAGATAAGGGAGTGAACGAGTTGCTTTGTAGTTTCTGGAGTTAGGAACGGATATACAGTGGGGATCGAAAGTTTGGGCACCCCAGCTAAAAATTTGTATTAATGTGCATAGAGAAGCCAAGGAAAGATGGAAAAATCTTCAAAAGGCATCAAATTACAGATTAGACATTCTTATAATATATCAACAAAAGTTAGATTTTATTTCCATCATTTACACTTTCAAAATAACAGAAAACAAAAAAATGGCATCTGCAAAAGTTTGGGCACCCTGCAGAATTTATAGCATGCACTGCCCCCTTTGCCAAGCTGAGACCTGCCAGTGTCATGGATTGTTCTCAATCATCGTCTGGGAAGACCAGGTGATGTCAATCTCAAAGGTTTTAAATGCCCAGACTCATCTGACCTTGCCCCAACAATCAGCACCATGGGTTCTTCTAAGCAGTTGTCTAGAAAACTGAAACTGAAAATAGTTGACGCTCACAAAGCTGGAGAAGGCTATAAGAAGATAGCAAAGCGTTTTCAGATGTCAATATCCTCTGTTCAGAATGTAATTAAGACATGGCAGTCATCAGGAACAGTGGAAGTTAAAGCAACATCTGGAAGACCAAGAAAAATATCAGACAGAACAGCTCGCATAATTGTGAGAAAAACAATTCAAAACCCACGTTTGACCGCACGATCCCTCCAGAAAGATCTGGCAGACACTGGAGTTGTGGTACACTATTCCACTATAAAGAGATACTTGTAAAATATGGTCTTCATGGAAGAGTCATCAGAAGAAAACCTCTTCTACGTCCTCACCACAAAAATCATCGTTTGAACTTTGCAAATGAACATATAGACAAGCCTGATGCATTTTGGAAACAAGTTCTGTGGACCGATGAGGTTAAAATGGAACTTTTTGGCCGGAATAAGCAAAGGTACGTTTGGAGAAGAAGGGGCACAGAATTTAATGAAAAGAACCTCTGTCCAACTGTTAAGCATGGGGTTGGATCAATCATGCTTTGGGGTTGTGTTGCAGCCAGTGGCACAGGGAACATCTCACGAGTAGAAGGAAAAATGGATTCAGTAAAATTTCAGCAAATTTTGGATGGTATCTTGATGCCATCTGTGAAAAAGCTGAAGGTAAAGAGAGGATGGCTTCTACAAATGGATAATGATCCTAAACACACCTCGAAATCCACGGGGGATTACATCAAGAGGCGTAAACTGAAGGTTTTGCCATGGCCTTCACAATCTCCTGACCTCAACATAGTTGAAAATCTATGGATAGACCTTAAAAGAGCAGTGCGTGACAGACAGCCCAGAAATCTCAAAGAACTGGAAGACTTTTGTAAGGAAGAATGGGCAAAGATACCTCAAACAAGAATTGAAAGACTCTGGGTGGCTACAAAAAGCATTTACAAGCTGTGATACTTGCCAAAGTGGGCAGTACAAGATATTAACTCTGCAGGGTGCCCAAACTTTTGCAGACGCCATTTTTTTGTTTTCTGTTATTTTGAAAGTGTAAATGATGGAAATAAAATCTAACTTTTGTTGACATATTATAAGAATGTCTAATCTGTAATTTGATGCCTTTTGATGATTTTTCCATCTTTCCTTGGCTTCTTTATGCACATTAATACACATTTTTAGCTGGGGTGCCCAAACTTTCGATCCCCACTGTATTTTGGAGATGTTGCGGAGGTGGAGGAACATTCTTCCCACTGACCATCACTCTAATGTATCATGAGTTGTAGGTATAGTCATTTTTAGCAGAGTTTCCTTGAGACCAGGAAATTATTCCAACGGTTCCTCTTTGTTGAAAAGCTTGAGAAAGGCTGTATTAGATTGCATTTTGAATACGACGGTCCTTTAAAAAGCCCCATCTATTCCTGAAATCACAAACTGCCACTTTTGGGTGGTGCGGCAAGATGTTTTATTACCCGGCTATGGAGGGTAATAAAACATTGTTACACCAATCAGAATTTGCTATATTCCTGGAGTCTGCTGCAAACTGCCACTCTTCTCTATAGCTCAGCAGTAGAGGCCTATGACAAGGATACATTCCGAATGATAATATATTAATCTCCATGAATACCGTCTACTAACTGAGCTAATCTGCCATCCATTTTTAATGGCGTGCGCGATTATCAAAAAGAACATTTTTAGGATAGTTGAAATTAATATTTCAGTTTCTTCTGAGAGAAGAAAAAAAGTCCTTACATTTTTATAAGACTTAAAATAATCATTTCTAATGAACAAAACTATCTGTAATAACCACGCTTAATATTTCACGGCTAATAAGAAGGAAGGAGAAGATTTACAAGGGCAGCCCAATACATAGTCTACACACAATTTTCGTTCAATGGGTGAATGTTGGGGGGGGGGGGCTAAAGTGTCAATTTTATTTAAAACAAACTAAAGGGATTTGGTTACCCACTTAATTGAAGGTAACACCCACCCCCCCACCCCTTCGAAAAAATCAAATATTTGAAACATTTCCTGGCAGTGTATTTCCTCTCCCCGATTTTTATATTCACGTACGAACTTGCTAACCTAACCATTCTAATCAATTCCCTAGCACAGTCCTAAATAGTATGCTGGCCCAGCTCCTCTATCCTTAGCCTTACCTCCCTACATAACCTTTTTAGGTAGCTTTTAGAAGAAGAGCAAAGATGAATATTATAGAACGTCACTTGAGTCTGCTGGGGTTGTTGGCATACCATCAAAAATGGCGGCAACCAGCAACAGTCTCAGGTCTTTTGGATGTCTACATAAGGGCTTAGGAGTAAATGAGTAATTATGAGGACTTGGGGAAGGCACAGTCACCATGAATGGTTTGGTCTGCAAAAATTAGGCGTATCCTGGAATTGTGGATGAGCAATAACACTTAATTTCTTATTATGTCTAGCCCCGAAGGAAGGTTGAGGTCTTTGACCTCTCTCGCAAACCACATTAACTGGCCTATGTTGTCTTTTTATGAACCTATACCCACAGTTGATCCAGGGAATAGTGAACTTGGTGTAGAGTTATTCCCCCTGACGTCATCACAGAGGACAAGGGGGCGCTCTTTACATCTGGAGGAAAATAAATTTAATCTCCAAATAAATTTAATCTCCTCCACTCTTCCTACTACTCCATCCCCCACAGCTATCTCCTCCTGTGCCACCATCCCCTCCCTCCTAGATTGTAAGCTCCAAAGAGCAGGGCCCTCGATCCCCTCATGTTTTGCATTGTATTGGTATTGTTCTGTCACATGTTCTGTCCCCCTTTGTAATGTACAGCGCTGAGCGAACTATTGGCGCTTTATAAATACTGTATAATAATGTAGTCTTGTTATGAACCAGGGGTGGACTGACCATTTGCAAACTCGGACACTGCCCAAGGGCCCGGGGTCAGTAGGGGGCCCCATGAGATGCCCATGGTACCTTTATCATAGGCTTTTTTGAGTTTGGGCAAGGATACAGGGGCCCCTCGATCCCCTATTGCCCGGGGGCCCCATGAGTTGTCAGTCCGCCCCTGTTATGAACCAATATTAAATGTTTTTTAGACTCTCAGACCTTTCATTGGATGGCCTCCTTTGAGAATGTACACGTTGATCTTTAAATCTGGGCTCCCAGTTCAAGGGGCGCATCATTTCTGTTGAGCGCAGAGCCACTGGTCCTATAGCAGTCTGATTAATCTGCTGATAATTTGAATCCAGCTCCTCGTTTTTACTCAGTCCATATTGTAGAACACGCCTACTGTAACCTACAAGGCCAGGTTGCAATACTCTCAGATTTGGGTATCTATGGCCTCCCTCTCCCCACCAGGTTTGATAGAAGTAATGCTATGAAAGTTGATTAGACAATATCCTTGTCAATGCGGCATTGTGAGTATGGCAGACTAAGGTAATAGAGAGCGCATTACAATGCCTGAGGGTGTCACCTGTTCTGCGGCAGGCTGTGATCAGGCTGACAAAAGCTTTGCTGCAGGAAAAAATTACAGGTCACAGTCTTTATCCCAGATACATTATATCAATGATTTATAAAAGCTCGGGATGAATGGACCTCCCACCGAGGCGGCTGGTGCAGAGAATGGATCCACACTAAGCTTCTGAAAGGAGGAGAGAAGGGAAATTAAAGATTCGGCTGACATTAATAAAATCACTAAATCGCTCGGCTTCCACGCGTAGCAGCTATGATTTAGAATATTCGATCATGCTGCCTTTTTTAGGGCAGTTTTTTTATTAGGCAACAGCAGACCTGATGTTAACATTAAACTATATTAACAAGTCTTACTACACCGCGTTCCAAATTATTATGCAAATTCTATTTAAGTGTCACAAAGATGAAATATTTTGTTTTTCAGTGTAACTCATGGATGGCATTGTGTGTCAGGGCTCTTTTGATCACTGAAAACAATCTCGGACACCTGTGATAATTAGATTGGCCGGTGAGCCCAATTTAAGGAAAAACTCCTAAAGGACGATGTTCCACATTATTAAGAAGAGCACCATTTTCAAGCAATATGGGGAAGAAAAAGGATCTCTCTGCTGCCGAAAAGAGTGAAATAGTTTGATGCCTTGGACGAGGTATGAAAACATTCGATATTTCACGAAAACTTAATCGTGATCATCGCACTATTACGAGATTTGTAGCTGATTCAGAGCACAGACAGGTTGGTGCAGATAAAGGCACATTGAGGAAGATTTCTGCCAGATCCATGCATCGGATCAAGAGAGCAGCTGCTAAAATCCCATTACATAGCAGCAAACAGATATTTGAAGCTGCTGGTGCCTCTGGAGTCCCACGGACATCAAGGTGCAGAGTCCTCCAGAGTCCTGCAACTGAGCATAAACCTTCTATTCGGCCACCAATAACCAATGCTCACAAGCAGAAACGGCTGCATTGGGCAGAAAAATACATGAAGACTAATTTTCAAACAGTCCTGTTCACTGATGAGTGTCGTGCAACCGTGGATGGTCCAGATGGATGGAGTAGTGGATGGTTGGTGGACGGCCACCCTGTTCCAACAAAGCTGCGACATCAGCAAGGCGGTGGTGGAGTCATGTTTTGGGCCGGAATCATGGGAACAGAGGTGGTCAGCCCCTTTAGGGTCCCCGAAGGTGTAAAGATGACCTCTGCAAAGTATGTGGAGTTTATGACTGACCACTTTCTTCCCTGGTACAGAAGGAAGAACTATGGTTTCCGTAATAAAATCATCTTCATGCATGACAATGCATCATCTCATGCTGCAAAGAATACCTCTGCATCAATGGCTGCTATGGGGATAAATGGAGAGAAAGTCATGGTGTCTCCTCCATCCTCCCCTGACCTCAATCCGATTGAGAACCTTTGGAGCATCCTCAAGCAAAAGATCTATGAGGGTGGGAGGCAGTTTACATCCAAACAGCAGCTCTGGGAGGCTATTCTGACATCTTGCACACAAATTCAAGCAGAAACTGTCCAAAAACTCACAAGTTCAATGGATGCAAGACTTGTGATCTGCTATCAAATAAGGGGTCCTATGTTACAATGTAACGTGACCGGTTCAAATGTTTAAAAAGTTAAAATGTTGTTAAAAGTTTGATTGAAATAGCTTTTGATTTCAGTAAATATGCTGCAAACACAACAAATGACAATTTTCAGTTCTTTACAACCTATAAAGTGTTTTGAAGCTTACTGTGCGGAATAATTTGGAACAAAAATCCTGTTATCATTAGGAGGTTTGTTCAATAAAATGTGAATTGTACCTTAATAGTTGATAACATGAGAATTATGCTGACTGGTATTTACATCAATTATTGAGGGAAATGAGAAAAATATCATTTGCATAATAATTTGGAACACGGTGTAGATGGACAGATAGGATATACAGTTGATGGATGGAAACCCTAAACCAGCCTCTCGCAACATTTCAACACAGAGAAAACCTTGAAATAACATTCTGGTCTGATGGAACCCCTGCTAAAGATTACTATATCCACAACCCATGATACATTAGTGTGATGGTCACTGGGAAGAATGATTCTTACCAGGGCTTTTTTTCTCAGAAAATAGGTGCAGGAACTCAACTACGACCATCCACCACACACACACCCTAGAAACCACATCAAATAGTGGGTGTGTTCAAATTTCACTAACAGTACAGGGGGCTTAAAGGGGCCCAGGAGTGCATTACATACAGAGTGCAGAGTTCGGGGGGTACACACAAAGTGAGTTCAGGGGTGCGCTATGTGCAGAGTTTGGGGGTGCATGATGTACAAAGTGCAGAGTTCGGGGTTGTGCTGCATACAGAGTGCAGAGTTCAGGAGTGCGCTACACACAGAGTGCGCTATGTGCAGAGTTTGGGGGTGCATGATGTACAAAGTGCAGAGTTCAGGGTTGTGCTGCATACAGAGTGCAGAGTTCAGGAGTGTGCTACACACAGAGTGGAAAGTTCGGGGATGCACTACAAAGAGTGCAGTGTTCGGGGGTGCGCTACAGAGTGCAGCGTTTGGGGGTGCGCTACAGAGTGCAGAGTTCGGGGGTGCGCTACAGAGTGCAGAGTTCGGGGGTGTGCTACACACAGAGTGCAGAGTTCGGGGGTGTGCTACACACAGAGTGAAGAGTTCGGGGTTTTGTTCCACACAGAGTGCAGAGTTCAGGGGGTGCGCTAAACAGAGAGTGAAGAGTTCGGGGGTGCACTAAACTCAGCGTGCAGAGTTCAGGGGTGCACTACACACAGTGTGCAGAGTTCAGGGGTGCACTACACACAGCGTGCAGAGTTCAGGGGTGCACTAAACACAGAGTGCAGAGTTCAGGGGTGCACTACACACAGAGTGCAGAGTTCAGGGGTGCGCTACACACATAGTGCAGAGTTCAGGGGTGCGCTACACACATAGTGCAGAGTTCAGGGGTGCGCTACACACATAGTGCAGAGTTCAGGGGTGCGCTACACACAGAGTGCAGAGTTAAGGGGTGCGCTACACACAGAGTGCAGAGTTCAGGGGTGCGCTACACACAGAGTGCAGAGTTCAGGGGTGCGCTACACACAGCCTGCAGAGTTCAGGGGTGCGCTACACACAGAGTGCAGGGTTCAGGGGTGCACTATACACAGCGTGCAGAGTTCAGGGGTGCACTATACACAGCGTGTAGAGTTCAGGGGTGCACTACACACAGAGTGCACAGTTTGGGGTGTGCTACATACATAGGGCAAATTTCAGAAGTGCGCTGCATGCAAAGTGCAGAGTTCAGCCTTCTTCTACAACTGCTTACCTCTGCATCCCTCATCCACATCTTCCTTTAACCCCTCTTCAGCTCTGTCCTCTGCATGCAACGTCTTCACTTCCCCATCTTCTCCCCCCCTTAAAAGCTCCACCATCTTTCACATGTCTGTCTTTTGTTGCTGTATTAAGCTGAAGCACCCAGCTGTCTCTAGTACCTCCCCGCACACTGTAGGTGGCTCCGCATCTCTCATCTGTAGCAAAATCAGTGGGGGTGTCAGAATCCGCACTGCACCCCGGACACCTGCATCTCTTTTGTCCACATCTTGCACTCAATGGAAGCCACTCAGGAGATCAGATCTGTGGGAGCCAATCGGTTATTTGTAAATACAGAAGCAGGACTTCAGTGTTTACAAGTGATAGTGGTGAGCAGGGAGCAAAGAGCCCGAGCCAAAGGTGGTGGAGCCAAGTTCCACCAAGTCCCAGCTGAAAGAAAGCCCTAATCCTTACACTTGTGGTCACTGAAAGAATGACCCCCTTACAGATAGCTAAAAAGTTCAATGGCTTTATTGGAACTTATTTGAGAGGCAGAAACTGCTCTTTGCTCAAGGAACCCCTAGCAGCCTCTGGAGGAACCCTAGTTGAGAAAGCCTTCCCTAAAGTAAAATAGCTGGAGAACAAGCTGTTTTTGGCTCCAAACAATGCTGGTCACAGCCACTTGGTCATTCGTCGGCAACTACATCAAGTTCACAGAGCTAGGATTGCTAATTCTCTCTCCTCTTTTGAAGTCTGAATCCTAAATTTCCTTAATTCTGCTGTTCACCCCCATCTCCAGGATCTCTCCCCCCATCTCCAGGACCTCACCCCCCCATCTCCAAGACCTCACCCCCATCTCCAGGACCTCACCCCCATCTCCAGGACCTCACCCCCATCTCCAGGATCTCACCCCCATCTCCAGGATCTCACCCCCCATCTCCAAGACCTCACCCCCATCTCCAGGAACTCACCCTCATCTCCAGGACCTCACCCCCATCTCCAGGATCTCTCCCACCATCTCCAGGATCTCTCTCCCCATCTCCAGGACCTCACCCTCCATCTCCAAGACCTCACCCCCATCTCCAGACCCTCATCTCCAGGAACTCTCCCCCCATCTCCAGGATCTCTCTCCCCATCTCCAGGACCTCTCCCCCCATCTCCAGGACCTCTCCCCCCATCTCCAGGACCTCACCCTCCATCTCCAAGACCTCACCCCCATCTCCAGGACCTCACCCCCATCTCCAAGACCTCACCCCAATCTCCAGGACATCACCCCCATCTCCAGGACATCACCCCCATCTCCAAGACATCACCCTCATCTCCAGGACCCCACCCTCATCTCCAGACCCTCATCTCCAGGACCTCACCCTCCATCTCTCTTAAGCATATTAACAATTAGGTTGACTCTGGTTGTACTGGTCTGTATTACATTCCTGATTTGTATGTTTGTGATCAAACAAGCTGACCATACATTATTATTATTATTTCAGGTACTTATATAGCGCCGTCAATTTACGCAGCACTTTACATATATATTGTACATTCACATCAGTCCCTAACCCTCAAGGGGCGTACAATCTAAGGTCCCTAACTTACATTCATACATACACATACTAGGGACAATTTAGACAGGAGCCAATTAACCTACCAGCATGTCTTTGGAGTGTGGGAGGAAACCTGAGTACCCGGAAGAAACCCACGCAGGCACAGGGAGAACATGCAAACTCCAGGCAAGTGATTCCATGGTTGGGATTCGAACCAACGACCCTACTACTGCCAGGCGGAAGTGCTAACCATTTAGCCACTGTGCTGCCCATGGATTCAGCCGGTTCAGCAGGGACCAGCCGAACTTCGATCCATGTATGGCCACTGTGGTTGAACACACGCTGCAAACGTGTAAACCTAGCCTAAAGGGCAGATGTACTTACAATTAAATGCTGCAGCACGTTTTTATTATAAAAGGAGGCCATAGCTGTACTATTTTGCAGTCTATTATTTATTTCAGGTACTTATATAGCGCCATAAATTTACACAGCGCTTTTCATGTATACGTATATATTGTACATTCACATCAGTCCCTAACCCTCAAGGAGTGTACAATCTAAGGCAGTGGTTCTCAACCTGGGGGTCGCGACCCCTTTGGGGGTCGAACGACCCTTTCACAGGGGTCACCGAAGACCATCGGAAAACACATATTTCCAATGTGTAAAGAGCAGCTACTGTGTAGAAAGCAGCTACTGTGTAGAAAGCAGCAGTAATGGAGGTAAAACGACACTCATTAATTATAATTACTGGGTAAATAATTTTATGGTTGGGGGTCACCACAACATGAGGAACTGTATTAAAGGGTCGCGGCATTAGGAAGGTTGAAAACCACTGATCTAAGGTATATTAAAATGCATTTAAACGAGTATGTACCTGCGATCTGACCACTTATATCAGTTCCATAATGTCAGCTGAAGTCAGGAGCAGCGCCTGCTGGGAACCGCCAGCTCCATAATTTTCTGCTCTTCTATACCTATCATAACTCCCAGTGATATTAAACACTCAGCACGCCACTGGCCTGTATCCATTGTCCAGAATCAATACAGAAAAAAAAAAATTCTACGTAAATCAAAGTACACACAATTACCTTGTCCTCCGACAGATCGTTAAAGCGTTTTACAAGAGCATCCGTTTGTCGGCTAAATGGAAATTCAAATATTTCCCTAAAGCGGCACACAAGTAACTATCATCGGCAGAGCAAACACGCCTGTCATCGCAGCCATTTGTCGTATTGGAGAAGATGGCTGTAATTTGGAGGTATATTCGACGTGCTGTCACGCTAATCTGCTGATAACAGGCTTCTAAAGCGGAAGGAAGGGATAATTTAGGAGGCGAGCTCCTGCACAAACCACGCGCAGAATCACATGACGCCGCAGTGAAAAAAAAATAATTGAGCGAGTAAGGTGCAAGAAAGGGTAAGAATTAAAGACAATTTCTTTGTGAGTCTAATATGATATGGATTTTTTTTTTAAATTTCGGCTTTTCTATGCAGATTTGAGCTAGGATCCTGCTGGGGGGGGGGGGGGACTACCCAGTTGACAGGCCACTGGCCTGCCCTCGTGTTGTAAAGCGCTGTGCAAACTGTTGGAACGATATCCCGTAAATCCTGTATAATAATGACTGAAGGAATGCACACGGCAGCAGGTCAGATATAGCCCTCCCCATGTCATGACTGGAGCACGTCCAGCATTATCTAGTCCACATATGTCAAACACAAGGCTAGACCATTTCATGTGGCACCCCCTCAACTCTGCCCCCCACCTTGTCTCAGCAGTCAGCAGCAGAGAGGAGGACAGAACTCCTCCTACAGATCCTGCACCTCTGTGCAGCTGCAACACCCCCTTTTCTCCACCTCCCCTGGTCTTAGCATTCAGCAGACCCCAGCAGCTGACTCCGGCCCTCCTCTGGTCCTCCTCCAGAACCTGCACTGTTTCCCAGCTCCTCCTCCAGCTTCCTACCAGCAGCAGCATACGGTAAGGGATGTGCACTGTGAAGTAAGGGAGGGTGGTGGACTCTTGACTTCTGATGGTGGGGGGGATCTTGACATCTGATGTAAGGGGGGGGGGAAGTTCTTGACATCTAGTCTTGCAGGTACAACAGACCCTGTAAAGGCAACCATAACGGTCATGTGGCCCATGATGAAACTGAGTTTGGCACCCTTGCTCTACTAGTCCTTTCCTCTCTTATCTGACTGTCCATGGCCCGTCCCTTTCATTCATTGGATTTCAGTTCTTGCAATCATGAAGGTTCAGTATCACATGTGGGTGTGACCTAGGGTGGTCTGCATGTGAATACAGTATGCCTAGGACCACCCACTCCTCCAGACTGACACCCACCCAGTTTGTATAACTCCTTCCAAGAGCCATCCAACTGCTTGCATCATGGTGAAGGGCTATTTAGAGGAGCACTGAGGAAGGGGGCTGTGCTGTTTTCAGGAAACTGTGTGCAGCCCCCTATCTGGCACTCTTACCAGCCATGATCTGCCTGTATTGCATAAAGAAGCACAGAGACCTAGTGATGATACCCAAAATAAGGTACAGTTGCAAGAAAAAGTATGTGAACCCCTTGGGATTACGTGGAGTTTTGCATGAATTGGGCATAAAATGTGCTCTGAACGTCATCTAAGTCACAACAATAGAAGAACACAGTCTGCTGAACATAATACTACACAAACATTAGATGTTGCCATGGTTTAATTGCACATAACATGTAAACATTCACAGTGCAGGGAGGAAAAAGTATGTGAACCCCTTGGGATTACGTGGAGTTTTGCATGAATTGGGCATAAAATGTGCTCTGAACGTCATCTAAGTCACAACAATAGAAGAACACAGTCTGCTGAACATAATACTACACAAACATTAGATGTTGCCATGGTTTAATTGCACATAACATGTAAACATTCACAGTGCAGGGAGGAAAAAGTATGTGAACCTTTGGACTTAATAACTGGTTGACCCTCCTTTGGCAGCAATAACCTCAACCAAACGTTTCCTGTAGTTGCAGATCAGACCTGCACAATGATCTGGAGTCATTTTGGACCACTCCTCTTCACAAAACTGTTTCAGTGTAGCAATATTCTTGGGATGTCTGGTGTGAATCGCTCTCTTAAGGTCATGCCACAGCATTTCAATCGGGTTGAGGTCAGGACTCTGACTGGGCCACTCCAGAAGGCGTATTCTGTGCTGTTGCAGCCATTGTTTTGTTGAATTACTTGTATGCTTTGGGCCACTCCTAATCTAATGTTTGTGTAGTATTATGTTCAGCATACTCCAGGTTGTTGTGCAGGTCTGATCTGCAACTACAGGAAACGTTTGGTTGAGGTTATTGCTACCAAAGGAGGGTCAACCAGTTATTAAGTCTAAAGGTTCACATACTTTTTCCTCCCTGCACTGTGAATGTTTACATGTTATGTGCAATTAAACCATGGCAACATCTAATGTTTGTGTAGTATTATGTTCAGCAGACTGTGTTCTTCTATTGTTGTGACTTAGATGACGTTCAGAGCACATTTTATGCCCAATTCATGCAAAACTCCACGAAATCCAAAGGGGTTCAAATACTTTTTCATGCAACTGTATGTAAAAAAACCTGAAAGGTTTTATTTTAAAATATTATTAGCATGTTGATGATGGGGGGGGGGGGGGGGGAGGACCATGGAAAGCAAAATATAAGCCAGCTAAACTTCAGCTTATCCAATCATCAGGCAGAATAGGATTTCACGGGCTAATGGAGCAGCTTGAGAATAGAGGAGTACCTGAATAACACTCCCTACCCTTCCCCAAGTTTTCCATCAATCCCCCCCCCCCACATGGCTTTCCCACTCACTGTGCTGGGACATGAAATGGCCCCCGGAATTCTGGAGGATTGCAGCGAGATACGCCATTATACATCCCATTGTGTCAAGTCGAGTTTTCTGTGTAATATTTATGTGCCCGTTGGCATGTGAATTTTACAAGAAAAATGACACTTCTCCGCGCTGCCAAAAGACATTTCAATCACACGCAGTAGGACAGTGACAGCTATCACAGATTCCTTTGCAGGATCTTGGCCTGGCAGTGTGGAATCGTTGAAGGGAGGGGGGAACAATACAACATCTAGAGAATACGGACAGTGAGAACAGCAGAGATGGAGATTTCATTACCCCAAATTTAAGGGGGTATTTGTAGGTCTACCGATAGGCACAACACAGCGGGTCCTAGATTAAGCAGAATGTTCGTTCAGCTTAGAACGATAGTTTTTGGGTTTTTCTCACATGGAACCCTTCAAATTTCATAAACAGTTACCATTTTTCCAATATATTGAATTCAATAATATAATCAATTTATTATTATTTATGATTATTTAATAAATTATAATTTATGATTTCGTGTTTCAAGTTTTATCATACCCGGGATGTTTACTAGACTCTTGTTCGGACAGATTTCAGTGAGTTAATCCTAAAAATTACAGGCCTACAATAAAAAAAAATACATATTTCCATGCAAAAAAATGTACCGCTTTGAGCACAGAAATATGGACATAATCAGACCGCTAGGGAGGTTAACCACAGACTGGATAAGTGTGTTGCTATGGATATTGGTGTTTATTTAATAGCCTCATTATTTGATTGGCTTATAGATTTTAAGACCAAGTGTTGGCTTAGAAGCTAAGGCTTCCCCTATTGATATGCAAATGAACCAGTTGGACTGGTTTATGAGCTCAGCAGAGGAACCTAGGGTCCTGCCATTCATGTGAATGTTACTTGACACACAACACCTACTTAAACATTGTTGCTGACCAAGTACATGGAAACAGCATTCCTAGATGACAGTAGCCTCTTTCAGCAGGATAATGCTGCAAAAATGGTTCAAGAATCTCAAGAGGAGATTAAGGGGGATATGATCTCCATGTATAATACATAAGGGGGATATGATCTCCATGTATAATACATAAGGGGGGATATGATCTCCATGTATAATACATAAGGGGGGATATGATCTCCATGTATAAATACATAATGGGGGATATGATCTCCATGTATAATACATAAGGGGGGATATGATCTCCATGTATAAATACATAAGGGGGGATATGATCTCCATGTATAATACATAAGGGGGATATGATCTCCATGTATAAATACATAAGGGGGGATATGATCTCCATGTATAATACATAAGGGGGGATATGATCTCCATGTATAAATACATAAGGGGGATATGATCTCCATGTATAATATATAAGGGGGATATGATCTCCATGTATAATACATAAGGGGGGGATATGATCTCCATGTATAATACATAAGGGGGGATATGATCTCAATGTATAATACATAAGGGGGGGATATGATCTCCATGTATAATACATAAGGGGGGATATGATCTCAATGTATAATACATAAGGGGGGATATGATCTCCATGTATAATACATAAGGGGGGATATGATCTCTATGTATAATACATAAGGGGGGATATGATCTCCATGTATAATATATAAGGGGGATATGATCTCCATGTATAATACATAGGGGGGATATGATCTCCATGTATAATACATAAGGGGGGATATGATCACCATGTATAATACATAAGGGGGGATATGATCACCATGTATAATACACAAGGGGGGATATGATCACCATGTATAATACATAAGGGGGGATATGATCTCCATGTATAATACATAAGGGGGATATGATCTCCATGTATAATACATAAGGGGGGATATGATCTCCATGTATAATACATAAGGGGGATATGATCTCCATGTATAATACATAAGGGGGGGATATGATCACCATGTATAAATACATAAGGGGGGGTATGATCACCATGTATAATATATAAGGGGGGATATGATCTCCATGTATAATACATAAGGGGGGATATGATCTCCATGTATAATACATAAGGGGGGATATGATCTCCATGTATAATACATAAGGGGGGATATGATCTCCATGTATAATACATAAGGGGGGATATGATCTCCATGTATAATACATAAGGGGGGATATGATCTCCATGTATAATACATAAGGGGGGATATGATCTCCATGTATAATACATAAGGGGGGATATGATCTCCATGTATAATACATAAGGGGGGATATGATCTCCATGTATAATACATAAGGGGGGATATGATCTCCATGTATAATACATAAGGGGGATATGATCTCCATGTATAAATACATAAGGGGGGATATGATCTCCATGTATAATACATAAGGGGGGATATGATCTCCATGTATAAATACATCAGTGGTTCATATAGTGAACTCGGTGTAGAGTTATTCCCCCTGAGGTCATCACAGAGGACAAGGGGGCGCTCTTTACATCTGGAGGAAAATAAATTTAATCTCCAAACACAGAAAGGTTTCTTCACAGTGAAAATGTGGAATAGACTCCCTCAAGAGTTGGTTGTGGCCAGCTCAGTGGATTGCTGTAGGAAAGTCCTGGATTGTTTCTTGGATACACAGAATATAACTGGATATAACATTTATAGGTAAAGTTGATCCAGGGAATATCCGATTGCCTCTCAGTGGATCAGGAAGGATTTTTTTTCCCTGCAGGAGCAAATTGGATCATTCTTTACTGGGTTTGTTTTCCCTTCCTCTGGATCAACTGTGGGTATAAGATTATAATTTTTTTTTTTTAATGGTTGAACTGGATGGACTTCTGTCTTTTTTCAGCCAGACTAACTATGTAACAAACCTGTAATCATCTCCAAAGGAAGGTGCAGCATGCAGAGAGCTCTCTCCCTAGTGTGGTGGAGCTGACTATGTAAGAATGGTGTGAGGAACACAACAGAAAATTTGAGGTTTTGACTTGTCCTCCAAATTCTCCAGATGTCAATCCAATCAAGCATCTGTGGGACGTGCTGGAAAAACAGGTTGGATCCATGAAGGTCCTACTTACAGGAGTTAAAGGATCTGCTAATGACAGCTTGCTGCCAGATAATACAGCATACCTTCAGAGGTCTAGTGGGGTCAATGCCTTGATGGGTCAGGGCTGTTTTGGCAGCAAAAAGAGGACCTACTGAATATTAGGTGGGCGGTCATAAAGTGTAGTTCCTTTCAGTGGCTAAATGGTTAGCACTTTGGCCTGGCAGTACTAGGGTCGTGGGTTCGAATTCCAACCACAGCACCACCTGCCTGGAGTTTGCATGTTCTCCCTGTGCCTGCGTGGGTTTCCTCTGGGTACTCCGGTTTCCTCCCACACTCCAAAGACATGCTGGTAGGTTAATTGGCTCCTGTCTAAAGTGGCCCTAGTATGTGTATGTATGAATGTGAGTTAGGGACCTTAGATTGTACCCCCCTTGAGGGTTAGGGACTGATGGGAATGTACAATATATATGTAAAGTGCTGCGTAAATTGACGGCGATATATAAGTACCTGTAATAAATAAATAATAAACCTAAATAAAAAATATAATTTTTACTACTGGTCCTTATTAAATTACTGCATCTCTTCTTGTAGGACCGTCACACACAGACTTGATGGAAGACTTGCATGAAACAGGCCATCGTAGAACACGGTACACAGACAACAATCAGCGGAGGAAGGCATACGCCATGTAGAAGTGGGCCATTGTGCGAGGCGGTTACACATGACACCTTACACCGGTATCTCCAAAAAAAGGCGCCTTAGATCTGGTCCGGCAGCACAATGACAGGGCACAATGGAAAAGCAAACAGCGCAGAACGGTTTATCAAAACCAAACACAAAGCATCCAGCTAATAACCCTCAAAAGAGAATGCGTCTGGATGGGGCCACGCCAGCCGGCAATAACCCTGAGCCATTGTGCTGGAGCGTGGACAAAAAGCACAGTCTGGCCCCGTAGATGAGAAGTGACAAGCCTTATTACCGCTTGGCCATTAATCACCGGGTAAAGGACAATTGGAATATAATCATCTAGGATTGTTTACAGTGCCGGCGACGGCGCTCGCTGTTTAAAGGAGACGCGAGCCAAGGCACAGGATCTGATTAATGTGGCGTGTGAAACACACAAACAGAAGAGTGATGGCAGAAAAACACCACGTGGTCCACGGAGTCTGCCCCCATATCATTGTTATCTTGTTTTTTTCTTAGTATAGATCTATGTTAGGCAGCACAGTGGCTAAATGGTTAGCACTTCCGCCTGGCAGTACTAGGGTCATTGGTTCGAATCCCAACCACGGCACCACCTGCCTGGAGTTTGCATGTTCTCCCTGTGCCTGCGTGGGTTTCCTCCGGGTACTCCGGTTTCGTTCCACACTCCAAAGCAGTGGTTTTCAACCTTCCTAATGCTGCGACCCATTAATACAGTTACTCATGTTGTGGTGACCCTTAACCATAAAATTATTTTCGTTGCTACTTCATAACTGTAATTTTGCTACTATTATGAATAGTAATGTAAATATCTGATATGCAGGATGTATTTTCATTGTTACAAATTGTACATAATTAAAGCATAGTGATTAATCACAAAAACAATATGTAATTATATATTGTGAAATTTTTATTTCTTCAGGGCTCCTGCTTTCAGATAATATGTAATGTTTTGGGGGTTCAAAGTAATTTTCTAGCATAAAATGCTGATTTTAACATCTGTATGAAAACCTTAACAATTGCCCAGGACAGGAAGTGGTGAAAAAAATAATTCCAGTTACGGCATATTTTTCACATAGTTCCATTTTTCCAGCTTTGCCCGATACCAGTATGTATATACCACGCCTGGCCTATCCCTCACATGCCACGCCTGGCCTATCCCTCACATGCCACGCCTGCCCTATCCCTCTCATGCCACGCCTGGCCTATCCCTCACATGCCACGCCTGCCCTATCCCTCTCATGCCACGCCTGGCCTATCCCTCACATGCCACGCCTGGCCTATCCCTCACATGCCACGCCTGGCCTATCCCTCACATGCCACGCCTGGCCTATCCCTCACATGCCACGCCTGGCCTATCCCTCACATGCCACGCCTGGCCTATCCCTCACATACCACGCCTGGCCTATCCCATATATACCACGCCTGGCCTATCCCTCACATACCACGCCTGGCCTATCCCTCATATACCACGCCTGGCCTATCCCTCATATACCTCGCCTGGCCTATCCCTCATATACCTCGCCTGGCCTATCCCTCATATACCACGCCTGGCCTATCCCTCATATACCACGCCTGGCCTATCCCTCATATACCACGCCTGGCCTATCCCTCATATGCCACGCCTGGCCTATCCCTCATATACCACGCCTGGCCTATCCCTCATATACCTCGCCTGGCCTATCCCTCATATACCAAAAGAAAAGAATATAATAATAGGCACGGTAACTCCAATGATCTCCACTAGTTTCAGGATCCCACGCTGATTGGCTGCCTTGCTACTTACTCAACACATAGGGTCAATCGTTCACTCGGCATTCTCTGATGGAATGAGGTGGACATTGTGATGTCCTTGCCCCATCGCTAACATATGTTAACCTTACTGTCCCACTGACTTTGGGCCTTTAGCCAGGGCGAGTTGTTAAAATACGAGAGTTGGGTGACTCAACCTGCAGTCAGGAAGGAATGCAGTCAACAAAATCATGTGGTCATTAAACTATTTATCCCTCACAAACAATGCACTTAGCTTTACCAGTGAAAAGTCACCCTCTGCATCCACAAGCTACTGTTATCACCACTTTTTATTTATTCCCCATATCTATATAATATCAACATATTACAAAGCTCCCTGCAGGAGAGACAGAACAATTCACATCAGTCCCCGCCCCCGAGGAGCTTACAATTACGTATTCCTGCTATACAAGCGCACTTGTGAACTCTCCAGGGCCACTTAGGTCAGATGGGAATTTGTCTTTGCGTTTATACAGCGTGGGAGGAAAATTACCCAACCACTTGACTTATGGCACCGGTGAGACTTGAACCAGGACTGAGTGCTACAAGGCACAAGTGTTCTAAAGGTAGAATTGCACTTGATCGCCATTAGACTTATGTTATACCAGGACCCACCGGGCCCCTGTGCAGGGAAACAAGTGTAACTTGTGGCTGCTTTCTCCGGCATAAAACTCCTCATTGTAAATGGACAGAAAGAAGGATGCATGACCATATTCTGGAGTAGCGCGGTGTTGCTAAATGAGCAAAATTCCCACAGCTTTGAAAAGACACATTATTTTTGATGAAGTATGCGAGTATTTTCATGGAGCGCAGAAGCCCATCCATCAGACTGTAGAACTGGCACAAGGGTTATTACCTCTGAATAATATGCAGGGAGAGCGCTGGAAAAAAAATCCTGTCTATTTATGCTCATATCAAGCACCGCGTTTCTGTCACCCCGGGGACCGCTTGGAGGAAAAATATTGTTTTGTTTAACAGTCGTTCAGAGCGGCCCCCGTGTGACTTAAAAATGATTGCTTGTCGAAATTTTACATCTGCTCACTCAGGGCCAAAGTGCCCCGGCAGGAAAATCACAGGACAGTTGTGGCAAGAATAGATGCCTCTTGTCAAAGGAATTCCAAAATTTAAAGGGTTAGTCCGTTAAAACTGGCATTGGAGCAATGGAACTATGTAAAACTGGCATTGGAACCATGGAACTATGTAAAACTGGCATTGGAACAATGGAACTATGTAAAACTGGCATTGGAACAATGGAACTATGTAAAACTGGCATTGGAACAATGGAACTATGTAAAACTGGCATTGGAACAATGGAACTATGTAAAACTGGCATTGGAACAATGGAACTGTGTAAAACTGGCATTGGAGCAATGGAACTATGTAAAACTGGCATTGGAACAATGGAACTGTGTAAAACTGGCACTGAAACTGTGTAAAACTGGCATTGGAACCATGAAACTATGTAAACCTGGAATTGGAGCAATGAAACTATGTAAAATTGGCATTGGAGCAATGGAACTACAGTCAGGTCCATAAATATTGGAACATCGACACACTAACATTTTTGGCTCTATACACCACCACAATGGATTTGAAATGAAACGAACAAGATGTGCTTTACCTGCAGACTGTCAGCTTTAACCACTTGCCTACCAGGCACTTATACCCCCTTATTTACCAGGCCAATTTTCAGCTTTCAGCGCTGCCGCAGTTTGATTGACAATTGCGCGGTCATGCAACATTGTACCCGTATGAAATTTTGATCATTTTTTTCTCACAAATAGAGCTTTCTTTTGGTGGTATTTAAGTCAATTAAGTGGTATTTTATTCATCAGTTCAAGTGTGCTATTTGCATTTGGAATCTGTTGCTGTCAACTCTCAAGATGAGATCCAAAAAGCTGTCACTATCAGTGAAGCAAGCCATCATTAGTCTGAAAAAACAAAACAAACCCATCAGAGAGATAGCAAAAACATTAGGCGTGGCCAAAACAACTGTTTGGAACATTCTTAAAAAGAAGGAACGCACCAATGAGCTCAGCAACACCAATAGACTCGGAAGACCACGAAAAACAACTGTGGTGGATGACTGAAGAATTCTTTCCCTGGTGAAGAAAACACCCTTCACAACAGTTGGCCAGATCAAGAACACTCTCCAGGAGGTAGGTGTATGTGTGTCAAAGTCAACAATCAAGAGAAGACTTCACCAGAGTGAATACAGAGGGTTCACCACAAGATGGAAACCATTGGTGAGCCTCAAAAACAGGAAGGCCAGATTAGAGTTTGCCAAACGACATCTAAAAAAGCCTTCACAGTTCTGGAACAACATCCTATGGACAGATGAGACCGAGATCAACTTGTACCAGAGTGATGGGAAGAGAAGAGTATGGAGAAGGAAAGGAACTGCTCATGATCCTAAGCATACCACCTCATCAGTGAAGCATGGTGGTGGTAGTGTCATGGCGTGGGCATGTATGGCTGCCAATGGAACTGCTTCTCTTGTATTTATTGATGATGTGACTGCTGACAAAAGCAGCCGGATGAATTCTGAAGTTTTTCGGGAATATTATCTGCTCATATTCAGCCAAATGCTTCACAACTCATTGGACGCTTCACAGTGCAGATGGACAATGACCCAAAGCAGACTGCAAAAGCAACCAAAGAGTTTTTTAAGGGAAAGAAGTGGAATGTTATGCAATGGCCAAGTCAATCACCTGACCTGAATCCGATTGAGCATTTCACTTGCTGAAGACAAAACTGAAGGGAAAATGCCCCAAGAACAAGCAGGAACTGAAGACAGCTCCAGTAGAGGCCTGGCAGAGCATCACCAGGGATGAAACCCAGCGTCTGGTGATGTCTCTGCGTTCCAGACTTCAGGCTGTAATTGACTGCAAAGGATTTGCAACCAAGTATTACAAAGTGAAAGTTTGATTTATGATTATTATTCTGTCCCATTACTTTTGTCCCTTAACAAGTGGGAGGCACAAATGCAAACTGTTGTAATTCCTACACCGTTCACTTGATTTGGATGTAAATACCCTCACATTAAAGCTGACAGTCTGCAGTTAAAGCACATCTTGTTCGTTTCATTTCAAATCCATTGTGGTGGTGTATAGAGCCAAAAATATTTATGGACCTGACTGTATGTAAAACTGGCATTGAAAAAATGGAACTATGTAAAACCGGCATTGGAACAATGGAACTATATAAAACTGGCATTAGAACAATGGAACTATGTAAAACTGGCATTGGAGCAATGGAACTATGTAAAACTGGCATTGGAACAATGGAACTATGTAACACTGGCATTGGAACAATGGAACTATGTAACACTGGCATTGGAACAATGGAACTATGTAACACTGGCATTGGAGCAATGGAACTATGTAACACTGGCATTGGAGCAATGGAACTATGTAACACTGGCATTGGAACAATGGAACCATGTAAAACTGGCAATGTCATTTTTATGTCTGCTGTTGGAGAGTTAAAGCCCCCTAGTTCCAGTGACGGGGTAGGGGGAAGGGAAATGTGTACAGGGGGGCATTAAGGTCAGCTACATAGCTGTATTGGTAGACCTTAAAGCAGGGATCTCCAAACTTTCTAAACAAAGGGTCAGTTTACTGTCCTTCAGACTGTATGGGGGCCGGACTGCGGCCAGTGGGAGTAGAAAAGGTCCCGACATCAGTGGGGAAAAAAATAATGCCCCTTTGTTTGGTGTCAGTGGAAGGAATTCTGCCCCATCATTGGTGTCATTGGACCCTATCATTTGTGTCACTGGGAGGAATTGTGCCTCATCATTGGAAGTTGTTTTGCCCCCTTCATTGGTGTAAGTGGGGGGAATAATATCCGATTGGTATCAGTGGAGGAAATAGTGCCCCAAGGGCCAGATAAAAGCAAGCAAAGGGCTGCATCTGGCCCCCGGGCTGCAGTTTGGAGACCACTGCCTTGAAGTGTTACTAAACACACAGCAGTGCAATCAGTCTGTATTTGCAATAAAGCACGCTTGTTATACTCACTGTGGAACCTAAGGGGTTAATCCTCTGCAGTGTGTAAAAAGGCCATTTGATCCTGACTTCTCTGATCCTCCTCTTGTTAAAATGTCCACTTCTTATCTCCTGATAAGGCAGACTAAATCGGATATAGTGAATGCAGGGTCCATGGACACCAGATATAGTGAATGCAGGGTCCATGGAGACCAAATATAGTGAATGCAGGGTCCGGGGAGACCGGATATAGTGAATTCAGGGTCCGGGGAGACCGGATATAGTGAATGCAGGGTCCGGGGAAAGCGGACATAGTGAATGCAGGGTCCGGGGAGAGCGGATATAGTGAATGCAGGGTCCGGGGAGAGCGGATATAGTGAATGCAGGGTCCGGGGAGACCAGATATAGTGAATGCAGGGTCCGGGGAGAGCGGATATAGTGAATGCAGGGTCTGGGGAGACCAGATATAGTGAATGCAGGGTCCGGGGAAACCAGATATAGTGAATGCAGGGTCTGGGGAGACCAGTTATAGTGAATGCAGGGTCCGGGGAGAGCGGATATAGTGAATGCAGGGTCCGGGGAGACCAGTTATAGTGAATGCAGGGTCCGGGGAGACCGGATATAGTGAATGCAGGGTCCGGGGAGAGCGGATATAGTGAATGCAGGGTCCGGGGAGAGCGGATATAGTAAATGCACGGTCCGGGGAGAGCGAATATAATGAATGCAGGGTCCGGGGAAAGCGGATATAGTGAATGCAGGGTCCGGGGAGACCAGCTATAGTGAATGCAGGGTCCGGGGAGACCAGATATAGTGAATGCACAGTCCGTGGAGAGCAGATATAGTGAATGCAGGGTCCGGGGAGACCGGTTATAGTGAATGCAGGGTCCGGGGAGAGCGGATATAGTGAATGCAGGGTCCGGGGAGAGCGGATATAGTGAATGCAGGGTCCGGGGAAACCAGATATAGTGAATGCAGGGTCCGGGAAGAGAGCGGATATAGTGAATGCAGGGTCCGGGGAAACCAGATATAGTGAATGCAGGGTCCGGGAAGAGAGCGGATATAGTGAATGCAGGGTTCGGGGAGAGCGGATATAGTGAATGTAGGGTCCGGGGAGACCAGATATAGTGAATGCAGGGTCCGGGGAGACCGGATATAGTGAATACGGGGTCCGGGGAGACCGGATATAGTGAATGCGGGGTCAAGGGAGAGCGGATATAGTGAATGCGGGGTCAGGGGAGAGCGGATATAGTGAATGCGGGGTCCGGGGAGAGCGGATATAGTGAATGCGGGGTCCGGGGAGAGCGGATATAGTGAATGCAGGGTCCGGGGAGACCGGATATAGTGAATGCAGGGTCTGGAGAGACCGGATATAGTGAATGCAGGGTCCGGGGAGACCAGATACAGTGAATGCAGGATACGGGGAGACCGGATACAGTGAATGCAGGGTCCGGGGAGACCGGATACAGTGAATGCAGGGTCCGGGGAGACCAGATATAGTGAATGCAGGGTCCGGGGAGACCGGATATAGTGAATGCAGGGTCCGGGGAGACCGGATATAGTGAATGCAGGGTCCGGGGAGACCGGATATAGTGAATGCAGGGTCCGGGGAGACCGGATTTAGTGAATATCACACACGACACACCAGTAGGGTATGGAAAAGACACAGAAATCAGTTGTTTTCTATGTGTCCTTGTGGTGAACCTATCTTGATCAATTCAGCTCATATGGTGTTACGAAGCTTTAAAAGGGAGCTCCAAGACTTGATTGTAGTAGACTTTAGCTGGCTGTCGGCTGACTTTGGGTCACAGAAGTGAGTACAGAACTGAGTGCTGAGTGAAGAATAGCCAACAGAGATTTGCCCGTACCTCTCCTTTAAGCAAACCCTTAGGCGTTCCAGGTCACATGACCAAAACCCGGCACGGTGATCACGTGACCCATGGCAGCTCTGCATCAGCACAAACTTCATTCACCGACTATAAATCAGACCACATGTACTCTTCTACACAATGAACTTCTTGTTAATTAGAGCTGAGCTTCTGTTTTTTATCAATAAGCTGAAATCTCCCCGGATGCTTTATACACCAACAAAGCCGTTCCCAAAATTGTCAATCGATTGTTTTCTCGTACGTTCACGGTAAAAAAAAAAAAAAAACTGAAGAGGAATTGTTCTAAACAAGCACCACGGTGATCGCTCACGGAACCCTGCGGACATTTCGCCAGCAGCTCCTTTCGTTTGAAATAGTTGAACACAACTCCATGCGGCTCCCGTGATAGAACGCGTACAACGCGCTCCCAGCGCCGACTCTCTGCCGTATTGTGTTAGCTGTTAATACTTGTTCCGTACTTCCTTTAGTATTTTCACAGCCCACGCACGCTCGGGAAATACAGTCTTAGAAAGACCCCCCCAAACGGCTTTCGTTTTATGAGGATATCATTAACTTATGTATATGTTGTTCCATGATTTGCCCGTATGTGCGGTATGGAACGCAACACGCTGTAACTCTCGGTTCGCCAAAGTGTTCCACTTACACGTGACGGGGATTTCAGAAAAACGATTGTGAAGTCTGATACAATGTGTAAAATCCTTAAAGCGGAGTTCCACCTAAAAAAATAAATAAATAAATAAAAGTTAGCAGCTACAAAAACTGTAGCTGCTGACTTTTAAAATCCAGTCACTTACCTGTCCCTCGGTCCAGCGGTGTCCTCACCATGGCTGGTTTCACCCGCCGTCTTCTCTCCCTGGCGCCGGCATCTTCAGTGTGAGCACCCGGCTGTGACAGCTTGTGGCTTCACAGCCAGGTGCCCACTGCACATGTGCGAGAAGTGTTGGGCTTTGTGAATGGCCCTGTAGTCTTCGGGGACCTGTCACGTCTCCGAGAAGACTACAGGGAGGGAGGGGGGAGGACAACTTCCGACCACCTAGGCGATCGCAGCGTTAGTGGGAGCGGGTACCTGTCAAAATCGGGTACCTGTCCAACCCCCCACCCCCCACTCCCCAAAGGTGCCAATCCTTAATGGGGAGCAGGGGACAAAGGCTTAAAGCAGAACTTCCCCTTTTGGGTGGAGTTCCGCTTTATACTGGAGATGAAAGTGTAAAACCTTTACGAAGAACTTCTATTATTTGGTTCTTTTTGGTCTTGATTAACCACTTGACCTCCGGAACTCGGCGTAGAGTTATTCATCCTGAGGTCATCACACAGGACAAGGGGGCACTCTTTACGAAAAGATATTTAATCTCCAAACATGGAAAGGTTTCTTCACAGTAAGAGCTGTGAAAATGTGGAATAGATTCCCTCAAGAGTTGGTTCTGGCCAGCTCAGTGGATTGCTTTACCACTTCCAGTCCGGACACTTTCCCCCCCTTCCAGTCCGAACACTTTCCCCCCCTTCCAGTCCGGACACTTTCACTCCCTTCCTGTCCAGGCCAATTTTCAGCTTTCAGCGCTATCACACTTTGAATGACAATTGCGCGGTCATGCAACACTGTACCCATATTCATTTTTTTATTTTTTTGAGACAGATAAAGCCTTATTCTAGTGGTATTTAATCACCACTGGGATTTTTCTTTTTTTTGCTATGTAAATGAAAATGTCCAAACATTTTGTAAAAAAGTGTTTTTCTTAAAAAAGTTTGCAAATAAATATTTCATCATAAACCTTGGCCAAAATGTATTCAGCTATCTTTTTAGTAAAAAAAAACAAAAAACCCAAAATTAGTTTATAACCAAAAATTATAATTTTTAAACTTTTTTTTACTTTTTTTAAAAAATTTTTATATTATTCTTTTTTTTTTTTTACATACTGTCACCCTAGCAGTACCATGGTGACACTGTACTACTTGTGGGGGGTGATGAAGATTTTTTTTTTTTTATACTGATTGCTTTTACACTCATAAAAGCTGTAAAAGCAATCATTTCTCCTTCTCTCTCGCTGCATTCCTGCAGCCGTTGAGAAATACTGTGTGAGCTGTGATTGGTCACAGCTTGTCACATGGTACAAAGCTATTGTGAATAGCCTTGTACCATGTGACCTCTGTGATCATTCACACATTTCACAGATAGTAAGCAATGATGTCACGCAAGTGACATCTTGCTTACTACTCTGCATGTGATCACTGATTGGCCAACGAGTGATCACATGATCGGGAGCTCACACAGAGGTCCTGTCCGACGATCGGTGTTCCACTGTGTCCGGAGAAAACAACGGGCATCGGATCGCGGTGCTGCGCACTTCCGAGCACAGCTAGAAAATGCGGGTGCCATTTATGAAAGGCAACCTACCCCTGGAGTGCCACCGTCCTCCCGTTTATTTTTTTTAGGTGGAACTCCGCTTTAACCACTTGCCGTCCGCCTGCTGTTTATAAATAAAAGTTAGCAGCTACAAAAACTGTAGTTGCTGACTTTTAAAATACAGCCACTTACCTGTCCCTCGGTCCCGTGGTGTCCTCACTACCGCTGATTTCACTTCATCTTCTCTCCCTGGCGCCGGCATCTTCAGTGTGGGCACCCGGATGTGACAGCTTGCAGCTTCACAGCCAGGTGCCCACTGCACATGTGCGAGAAGTGCTGGGCTTTGTGAATGGCCCTGTAGTCTTCGGGGACCTGTCACGTCTCCGAGAAGACTACAGGGAGGGAGGGGGGAGGACAACTTCCGATCACCTAGGCGATCGCAGCGTAAGTGGGAGCAGGTACCTGTCAAATTTGGGTACCTGTTCCCCCCCCCCCCAAGGTGCCAATCCTTAATGGGGAGCGGGCGACAAAGGCTTAAAGCGGAACTTCCCCTTTTGGGTGGAGCTCCGCTTTAAACTGGAGATAAAAGTGTAAAACCTTTACGCAGAACTTCTATTATTTGGTTCTTTTTGGTCTTGATTAACCACTTGACCTCCGGAACTCGGTGTAGAGTTACTCACCCTGAGGTCATCACACAGGACAAGGGGGCACGCTTTACGAAAAGATATTAAATCTCCAAACACGGAAAGGTTTCTTCACAGTGAGAGCTGTGAAAATGTGGAATAGACTCCCTCAATAGTTGGTTCTGGCCAGCTCAGTGGATTGCTGTAGGAAAGTCCTGGATTATTTCTTGGATACATAGAATATAACTGGATATAACATTTATACGTAAAGTTGATCCAGGGAATATCCGATTGCCTCTCGGGGGATCAGGAAGGAAATTTTTCCCTGCAGGAGCAAATTGGATCGTGCCTTGCTGCGATTTTTTTTTGCCTTCCTCTGGATCATCTCTGGGTGGAGGATTATAACTTTTTTTTTTATGGTTGAACTGGATGGACTTTTGTCTTTTTTCAGCCAGATTAACTATGTAACTATGGAAGGTTTTACTCCCTTCGTGACCAGAACATTTTTGCTATTCAGCACTGTGCTACTTTACCTGGCAATTGAGCTGTGGAGGTGGAGGGAGTGGCGCTCACTGGAGCGCTGGGCTGTGGAGGCGGAGGGAGTGGCGCTCACTGGAGCGCTGGGCTGTGGAGGCGGAGGGAGTGGCGCTCACTGGAGCAGTGGGCTGTGGAGGCGGAGGGAGTGGCACTCACTGGAGCAGTGGGCTGTGGAGGCGGAGGGAGTGGCGCTCACTGGAGCGCTGGGCTGTGGAGGTGGAGGGAGTGGCGCTCACTGGAGCACTGGGCTGTGGAGGCGGAGGGAGTGGCTAGCTAAGGCTCTCAGTGCTTCACCGAGAAGCTGAGCCAGGTGCTGCTCCAGACTCTGGGGTGGATCCCCACTTTGGACCAGCATGGATCGGCGGACCAGCATGGACCAGCCGACCGACATCAGCCGACTGCAAACTTCAGTCCACTGTCAGCTGAAAACGGGTCACAGTGATCGACACCAGGACAGCTAAAAGAGCTCTGGCTGTACTTCTCCTTTAATCACTTGTTTTTTTTATTATATAAATGAAAAAAGATTTTCTACTTTCTGTTCTAAAACATTTCCAATGAAAAAAAACATTTCTTCAAAAATGTAGGCCTAAATGTACTCTGCTACATGTCTTTAGCAAAACAAAATCCCAATAAGTGTATAATAACTGGTTTGTGTGAAAGTCATAGAGCCTACAAACTATGGTATATATGATGGAATTTACGCAGCTAAGACGCTATGCTGGTAATGGCGGTGATCAGCAAGTTATAGTGGGACTGTGATAGCGTGGCGGGCAATCTGGCGATAACAGACCCTGGCTGGGAGGTACACTGATTAACTGGCATTGACATTATTAGTGACACTACAACAGTGATCAGATATAATACTGTACATGGTCACTGTGCTAATTGCACTGGCTGGGAAGGGGTTAACATCAAGAGGCAATCAAGAGGTTAACTGTGCGTCTAACAAGTGTACTGTGTGTAATATGTGCTGCTTTTACTAAGAGATCTGACTGATTTTTTCTGGCTGATCTATGTACAGAGCCCTGTGTGTATGTAAACACAAGACTCTGTGCTGTGATTGACTACAGACAATCAGCAGGTCTCAGGCATAAATCATTGGCTGGGACCTGCCGACAAAACCCTGCTGTAGCCAGCGACAGCGGGATTAGCAGGGGCACGTGGATGCACGCTCCAAACCAGGAACAGGCTGGATGACGTACCTGTACATGATCCAGTCTGCCCGTGCCGCCCATACAAAATTGTTCACAAATTTTCTTTCCCTCCGTCAGTAATGCTCCTTGATCACCGGGTGGCGGCGAGTAATCACCGGCTGGGACCCAGTGGCTGACAGCCTAGGCCTAGTGGCGCAGGTAGGGCATGCACCCCCTACCCAGGAAATGCAAAATCACATATATGTACGTGATTTTGCGCACCCCTGCCACCCTGTAGCAGTATATCTGTTATAGGGTGGCGGAAAAGCGGTTAATTACAAACAACACAGATCTGATCGCAGATGTAGAGGTAAAGGATATTTCTTAAATATCTTGCAGGATAAATTCATGTGTCAATTGGTGGAAGCCCCAACAAGAAATAATGCTCTGCTAGATCTACTAATTACAAATAACACAGATCTGGTCGCAGATGTAGAGGTAAAGGATATTTCTTAAATATCTTGCAGGATAAATTCATGTGTCAATTGGTGGAAGCCCCAACAAGAAATAATGCTCTGCTAGATCTACTAATTACAAACAACACAGATCTGATTGCAGATGTAGAAGTAAAGGATATTTCTTAAATATCTTGCAGGATAAATTCATGTGTCAATTGGTGGAAGCCCCAACAAGAAATAATGCTCTGCTAGATCTACTAATTACAAACAACACAGATCTGATCGCAGATGTAGAAGTAAAGGCTATTTCTTAAATATCTTGCAGGATAAAGTCATGTGTTAATTGGCATGCCGCCAGCACCCTGTAGCAGTAAATCTGTTATAGGGTGGCGGAAAAGCGGTTAATTACAAACAACACAGATCTGATTGCAGATGTAGAGGTAAAGGCTATTTCTTAAATATCTTGCAGGATAAATTCATGTGTCAATTGGTGGAAGCCCCAACAAGAAATAATGCTCTGCTAGATCTACTAATTACAAACAACACAGATCTGGTCGCAGATGTAGAAGTAAAGGCTATTTCTTAAATATCTTGCAGGTTAAATTCGTGTGTCAATTGGTGGAAGCCCCAACTAGAAATAATGCTCTGCTAGATCTACGGTACGAAATCGCAACCATACAGGGAACCGAGGTTCCTGTGCGGGCTGCATTTTCAGAAGAAGTGCAGGGACTTCTTCCCTGCGTGTCCCAGGGCACGGGAGTCCATTCGAATAAATGGGCTCTCATGCCCACGCAAGACGCAGCCCACAGGAACACAGATATGTGAACCAGGGATAAGAGGAGATTTCACTTTTCTTCCAAGAGCTTTAGTATTGCTTTCTGTTGTGTTTACAGGACAAGATGTAAAGAAATAATGGTGTGAACCTCCTGCGCTTATATTCCTAAATACAATATACTACTACGAGAAGCTGCTAACATCTAATCACATACCCATGATCTATTGAATACAATACATGTAAATGATGTAGCGCTACTCACATTTCATGAATAAATAAATAAATACATACATATAAATGTGAATAAAAACTGGTGACAAACTATGTGAACAAACACAATAGTGAACTCAAACTGGAGCTATGCACTCCATTAAAGTGCCACAATCTGAAATAAAATAAGTAAAACAATGCAACACATAGACTAAATGACACAAATAATTATATCCTAAAAACCAGATAGGATGGTGATAGTGAATGGTGGTCCAAATTAAATAAACCTGTGATAGCTCTATACCACAATAGACTCTATAGTAAACGTATGAACATGCAAAAAACCTTGTGCATAAAAAATAATAAATGCACTCGCCAAATAACTCCTAGTGCCGGAACATATCTATCAAAGTATATATACCGCAAATAAAGTGCAATAATGATGGAACATATAAAATGTATCAATAGGTGCAATGAATGTACAGTCAGGTCCATAAATATTGGGACATCGACACAATTCTAACATTTTTGGCTCTATACACCACCACAATGGATTTGAAATGAAACGAACAAGATGTGCTTTAACTGCAGACTGTCAGCTTTAATTTGAGGGTATTTACATCCAAATCAGGTGAACGGTGTAGGAATTACAACAGTTTGCATATGTGCCTCCTACTTGTTAGGGGACCAAAAGTAATGGGACAGAATAATAATCATAAATCAAACTTTCACTTTTTAATACTTGGTTGCAAATCCTTTGCAGTCAATTACAGCCTGAAGTCTGGAACGCATAGACATCACCAGACGCCGGGTTTCATCCCTGGTGATGCTCTGCCAGGCCTCTACTGCAACTGTCTTCAGTTCCTGCTTGTTCTTGGGGCATTTTCCCTTCAGTTTTGTCTACAGCAAGTGAAATGCTCAATCGGATTCAGGTCAGGTGATTGACTTGGCCATTGCATAACATTCCACTTCTTTCCCTTAAAAAACTCTTTGGTTGCTTTTGCAGTATGCTTTGGGTCATTGTCCATCTGCACTGTGAAGCGTCCAATGAGTTGTGAAGCATTTGGCTGAATATGAGCAGATAATATTGCCCGAAACACTTCAGAATTCATCCTGCTGCTTTTGTCAGCAGTCACATCATCAATAAATACAAGAGAAGCAGTTCCATTGGCAGCCATACATGCCCACGCCATGACACTACCACCACCATGCTTCACTGATGAGGTGGTATGCTTAGGATCATGAGCAGTTCCTTTCCTTCTCCATACTCTTCTCTTCCCATCACTCTGGTACAAGTTGATGTTGGTCTCATCTGTCCATAGGATGTTGTTCCAGAACTGTGAAGGCTTTTTTAGATGTCGTTTGGCAAACTCTAATCTGGCCTTCCTGTTTTTGAGGCTCACCAATGGTTTACATCTTGTGGTGAACCCTCTGTATTCACTCTGGTGAAGTCTTCTCTTGATTGTTGACTTTGACACACATACACCTACCTCCTGGAGAGTGTTCTTGATCTGGCCAACTGTTGTGAAGGGTGTTTTCTTCACCAGGGAAAGAATTCTTCGGTCATCCACCACAGTTGTTTTCCGTGGTCTTCCGGGTCTTTTGGTGTTGCTGAGCTCACCGATGCGTTCCTTCTTTTTAAGAATGTTCCAAACAGTTGTTTTGGCCATGCCTAATGTTTTTGCTATCTCTCTGATGGGTTTGTTTTGTTTTCTCAGCCTAATGATGGCTTGCTTCACTGATAGTGACAGCTTTTTGGATCTCATCTTGAGAGTTGACAGCAACAGATTCCAAATGCAAATAGCACACTTGAACTGATCTCTGGACCTTTTATCTGCTCATTGTAATTGCGATAATGAGGGAATAACACACACCTGGCCATGGAACAGCTGAGAAGCCAATTGTCCCATTACGTTTGGTCCCTTAACAAGTGGAAGGCACATATGCAAACTGTTGTAATTCCTACACCGTTCACCTGATTTGGATGTAAATACCCTCAAATTAAAGCTGACAGTCTGCAGTTAAAGCACATCTTGTTCATTTCATTTCAAATCCATTGTGGTGGTGTATAGAGCCAAAAATGTTAGAATTGTGTCGATGCCCAATATTTATGGACCTGACTGTATATATAAAACAAAAAATAAAATAAAAGTGACAAATATTTAGTGCCAATATTGTGAAAAAACACACGCTTTGATCAAACTAAAAAGTCTGATATGTGCACCAAAGTCCAATTCGGTGTTAATAACACCACTTGATCAAAATCCAAAAGAAAAAACCACACTTGTACTGATGATAGTGACTGTGGGTAACTGCTGCCAAAATCCAACAGGTGGCTAGATTAACCTCTCACCTCAGAGCTTCGACCCGTGCGGGTCAAAGCGTTTTTTGGGATCAGATCCTTCAGCATGCAGCCTTTCCACTGGTCTGCTCTCCCCGCCAATAGATCTCTCTCTTAGGGGTCAGCACTCAGGTGGTGGCTCCTCTCCAAATACGGGTAGGGGTATGTGCCAATATCTTTTCTGCTGCCATTTCCAGCTTTGTCTCCCAACTAAACTATAACCCGGAACTTCCTGTTTCTATGTGACATCACAAAGGATGTAAAGAAAAATCTCCCCAACGGGACAGCAAGAATCCCATGTGGCCCTCTGGAACCCATTAAGGGGGCCCTAAACTCTCAGCAGTATGTATCTATACTAGCTTAATTTCATTTCCCAATCCCTCACTGTCCTCTGCAGCATATCTTTTGTCTCCACCCAAACCTATAGCACATCCACAGTCTGTGATCACCATTTCCTCTAGTATGTTTGCAGTCTGACAGCCTTTTCCAGCTTTATTTATATTAACATATGCAGCCTTTTGGTGATGTCAGAGGCCACAGCTGAGGCCCTCCTATATCTCCTTAATTGACAACCAATGCCTTATTCTTTCTAAATTGGAAAGAATGTTTTCGATCTACTTAAAAGAAACGAAAAATTTAATTGACTCAAAAACACTTTAGTTTCCCTTTAAAGCAGGTTGACATTTTTTCATTGGGAATTCTCATAATAAGCCAATTTCTATTACCCACTAAACGTACCTGTTACTGATAATCTATTCCAGCGAAGGCTTTCAGGACCCACGGGCTTACAGAACGTTTGAATTATATTCACCATATTTCCTGGTTCATCTTGATTTCCGCTAATCAGTTGGCGTAGATCAACCTTCATCTCTCGTACAATCACCTCATTCCCTGGTGCTCATGACAGACACTCCAAATTACTGACAGGGGGTCAACAATCTCACTGGCCCCTTGACAGACTGCCTGCTTCCAGGCTGCACCAGAAATTTTGATTGCTTCGTTCTAAGTGCATTCATGTCGTTTTGTCCCTGTTCAGCTTTTAAAGGGAAACCGGAATGGTCATAAGTCCTTACTTCTGATTCTAATAAGGATAGAATGTATGCCATATGGCCAAACATTTTGGAAAGCTGACTGTAACACTTATGTGAGCTGGTTGGGTATTCCATTCCAAAACCATGGACATCAATGGAGTTGGCCCCCTATTTGTGGATATAACAGCCTCCACTCGTCTGAAGACTTTCCACAAGATTATGGAGTGTGTCTATGGGAATTTCTGACTATTGGAGGACATGAAACTGATGTTGGATGAGAAGACCTGGTTCACAGCTGGCATTCCAATTCATCCCAAAGGTGGTCAGTAGGGTTGAAGTCAGGACTTTCAAGTTCCTCCGAGCCTAACTGTTCAAAGGATAGAATGTATGCCATATGGCCAAACATTTTGGACAGCTGACTGTAACACTTATGTGAGCTGGTTGGGTATTCCATTCCAAAACCATGGACATCAATGGAGTTGGCCCCCTATTTGCGGATAGAACAGCCTCCACTCGTCTGAAGACTTTCCACAAGATTATGGAGTGTGTCTATGGGAATTTCTGACTATTGGAGGACATGAAATCTATCTCTCAACCCCCCACCTCACCACCTCAGTCTCCGCCCGAATCACAAACCTACTGAGCAACATATCAGACTGGATGTCGCTCCGCTTCCTTAAACTGAACCTCTCCAAAACCGAATTTCTTGTCTTCCCCCCAGCCCGGACACCATCCCCCCCTTGACTTCTCCATCACATCCAACAACGCCACCATCAAACCCGCCCCGCAGGCCAGAGTACTTGGTGTCATTCTGGACTCCAACCTATCCTTCCAGTCAAATCTTTAACAAACTCATGCAGACTCCACCTCCGCAACATCACCAAAATCCGCACGTTCCTAACCCCAGAAACCACTAAACAGCTCATCCACTCCCTCATCATATCACGACTCGACTACTGCAACTCCCTCCTCACTGGCCTGCCACGCCGCTGGCTATCCCTGCTTCAGTCGATCCTGAATACGGCTGCCAGACTCATTCACCTTTCCAACCGCTCCATCTCCGCCACCCCCCTCTGCCAATCCCTCCACTGGCTTCTGATTGCGCAACGGATCAAATTCAAAATCCTAACACTGACGTACAAAGCCGTCCACCATACTGCCCCGAACTACATCACTGACCTAATATCAAAGTACCGCCCAGCACGCACAGTCCGCTCCTCACAAGACCTCCTTCTCTCTAGTTCCCTGGTCTCCTCCTCCAGGACTTCTCCAGGGTGTCACCCATCCTCTGGAACTCCCTGCCCCAACCCATCAGATTATCACCTACTCTCCTCTCCTTTAAGCGCACCCTGAAAACCCATCTCTTCAGGGAAGCCTACCCCACCCCCTGCTAACTTGCTGACCTCCTCCACTCTTCCTACCACTCCATCCCCCACAGCTATCTCCTCCTGTACCACCATCCCCTCCCTCCTAGATTGTAAGCTCGAAAGAGCAGGGCCCTCGATCCCCTCATGTTTTGCATTGTATTGTTGTTGTTCTGTCCCCCTTTGTAATGTACAGCGCTGAGCGAACTATTGGCGCTTTATAAATACTGTATAATAATAATAAGAATGTTGGATGAGAAGACCTGGTTCACAGATGGCATTCCAATTCATCCCAAAGGTGGTCAGTAGGGTTGAAGTCAGGACTTTCAAGTTCCTCCGAGCCTAACTGTTTAAACCATGTCTTTAAAGAGCTGGTTTTGTACATGGGGGCACAGTCATGCTGGAACAGAAAAGGACCATCACCAAACTGTTGTCATGGTGTTGGAACTGCACAATAGTCTAACATGTTGCTATGCTGTAGTATTAAAGTGTATGTAGAGATGAGGTTCAAGTTTGCTATGACCAGGGAACACTGTACAAAAGCAAAGTTACCATAACCCCTTGGCGCCGGCGCCTCCCGGCCCTTTAAGGGCTTCAGAAGCCAGGAGGCGGGGTTTAGAGTCATGTGACCGCCTTGACACAACATCACGGCGGTCAAATGACCGGGAAAGGTCCCGATCGAAAGAGGAGATCGGGACCTTTCTGTGAGTACTGGACACGTGTGCTGGGAGCGTGCAGGGCGAGCGCTCTCAGCACATATGTCTTTTTTGAATAGAACACAAATGTGCGGCCGCTCGGCGTCTAGGCCCAGACGTTTGCGTTCGGCCGGCGCCAAGAGGTTAAGACAGGAAGTGTCTCATTCACAGGATTCACTATGCAGGCAGGTGCAGTCTCTACTCTCCAATGCAGGTAGTGCTCGACTGTAGCGACAGTGCATCTGGGAGAGGAAGTTGAGAGAAACTGGGTTTCTCTACAACTTCCTTGGTTACTTGAGGCACTTGGCAAATCCAGTTACATGCACTTGACCCATGTGACTCTGGTGGCCATCTTGAGTCCAGCAGAGTCTATTTAAGTCTCTCCCCTCTGGTTTTTCCTGCGCTCATGTGAGTGGCTAGTGTAGGGACAGGTTACCCATCTGTCATGGACAGCACTACCAGTAGTGAGAAGTTCCAATGTAGTAGGGGCACACCAGGGACTACATCTACCTCCTCAGCAAGCTTCTCCTTTGGGTTGGAACGGCCAGTCCACACTTGGCCTTTGGCAGCTTTGGGTCTACATACCCCGTGTTTGCACTGAACTGTTGTAACTTCCGCAAATGGGTGAGCCTCTCACCTGGACCTGTTTGTGCTGTCGTACTATTTCTGCAATACATTGTTTTTGACAAATCTGTTGGCTTCCTGTCTGCCACACCACGCCGCACCTACCCAACAATCAGATGACAATAAAAAAAAAAAGCAGCCTAAAAATACAGAAACTAAAGCAACCACCACATCTAAGGACCGGACAGCTGCAATAATTTACATTTTGTTACTGAGTTCAGATATCCTTTAGGCCCAATGAACCCCATATGTGTGTGTGTGTGTATATATATATATATATATATATATATATATATATATATATATATATATAATTTATTTGTTATTTTGTTACAGAGTTCAGATATACTTTAGGCCCAATGAACCCCATATGTGTGTATATATATATATATATATATATATATATATATATATATATATATATATATATATATAATTTATTTGTTATTTTGTTACAGAGTTCAGATATACTTTAGGCCCAATGAACCCCATTTATATATATATATATATATATATATATATATATATATTATTTTTTTTTCTAAATAATGTATTTTTTGATAAATAGCCTCAATAAACCCAATTACTATTATATACAATTTTTCTTTTTTAAATAATTTTTTTTTTTGATAATTAGAAAAAAGCGATTGTAATTTTTAATATATACAACATGCAGATAGCAGGTGGCAAATTTCAAACAACATCACTAGTTTTCTGCTGCTCAAAATACAGCTCTGGTCTGGGAGTAGGAAAGATCAGATAAAACACAACGCTGAGGGAGCTAGAAGAAAGAGGTACCCTCAGCACAACCCAATAACAAAAATGTAGTATATTGCAGTTTACCAGTCCTTGGATGTAGTGGCTGAATCAGTTTTCTTTTCAATAGTGTTTATTTGTTTTTTTCATAATACAAACTGCAGACATTTTTGGGCTGAAACAGGCAATGTGAAAAATACTATATTTCAAAACAATTATCCGTTGATGGTGACCAAAGGGATCCCTTAGGGACCTTTAGATGGAAGACCTGCAACAACGAGATAACAAAAAAAACGAAAACGAATGTAAAACTTTTTTGTCAAGTCTGGTGTCATAGACCACCATGACCTGTATGAAGGGGAGATCACCCTCAAATGTTCGACAGTCCATAAGGGGATAAGCCCTTCATGGCCCTTGGTTAACTGTGTCCAAAACCAGAGAAAGGACCTGAAAAGGAAAGAGAAGGGGAAATGAAATAGAGAGGAGTGAGAATAGAGATAGTGGAAAAAAATGAAAGAAAAAAGGGAAGAAGTAAAGGACGCTTGGTGGGGGAGGATCAGGCTAGCAGATGGGTGCAGGGATTAAGACGATGTGAATCAGTTTTCCCTTCACCTGTTGATCCTACCAGTAACGCACCTCCTATCCTATGGTGACATGGCTCACTCAATGTGCACTATGCCATTCTACCCAGAGGACTGAGGACATATTGTGAGTGCAGGGTGTCAGGTATCATCTCTAATGATGACCAATGACCACTGGATAAGACCAGGAGCAGGCCCTGCTTGCAGACGTCTGAAAAAGTAAAGTATACTAAAAATGAAAGCAAAACATACAGTTTGGGAATGATTCTAGGGAAGAGAGGAAGACTGAGCCCAGAGTTGGGCAGGTAATATAAGCATACCATAGATAGATAGATAGATAGATAGATAGATAGATAGATAGAGAGAGAGAGAGAGAGAGAGAGAGAGATAGGACACAATGGAGTTGATTTACTAAAACTGGAGAATGAAAAATCAGGTGCAGCTCGAAAGAAAAAGAAAGAAGAGAGAAAAGAGAGAAACAAGAGGGAGAAAAAAGAAGTGAGAGAAGAGAGAGAGAGAGAGAGGGGGGGGTAGAGTGAGAGAGAAGAGGAGAGAAGAGAGAGAGAGAGAGAGAGGGGGGGTAGAGTAAGAGAAAAGAGAGACAGAAAGAGAGAGCTAGAGAGAGAGAGAAGAGAGAAAAGAGAGAGGAGAGAAAAGAGAGAGGAGAGAAAAGAGAGAGGAGAGAAAAGAGAGAGGAGAGAAAAGAGAGAGGAGAGAAAAGAGAGAGGAGAGAAAAGAGAGAAAAGAGAGAGGAGAGAAAAGAGAGAGGAGAGAAAAGAGAGAGGAGAGAAAAGAGAGAAAAGAGAGAGGAGAGAAAAGAGAGAGGAGAGAAAAGAGAGAGGAGAGAAAAGAGAGAAAAGAGAGAGGAGAGAAAAGAGAGAAAAGAGAGAGGAGAGAAAAGAGAGAGGAGAGAAAAGAGAGAGGAGAGAAAAGAGAGAGGAGAGAAAAGAGAGAGGAGAGAAAAGAGAGAGGAGAGAAAAGAGAGGAAAGGAGAAAAGAGAGAGAGAGGAAAAAAGAGAAGAGAGAGAAAAAACAAAAGAGAGAGAGAGAGAAAAGAGAAACGAGAGAGAAAGAGAAACCGGAGAGGAAGAGAAAGAAAAGAAGGAAAGGAAAGGAAGAGAAAGAAAAGAAGGAAAGGAAAGGAAAGGAAGAAGGAAAGGAAGAAGGAGAGGAAAGGAAGAAGGAAAGGAAGAAGGAGAGGAAAGGAAGAAGGAAAGAAAGAAGGAAAGGAAAGGAAGGAGAGGAATGTAAAGGAAGAAGGAGAGGAAGGGAAAGGAAGAAAGAAAAAAATGAATGAGAAAGAACAAATAGAAAAACAACACAAAAAAGGAAAGGAAAAGAAAAGAATAAATGGGATACATTTTACTGTCATATCTAGTTTAGACCAGGGTGATTTTTTCATCATTCCCGTTTCTACAATAACAGATCATCTAATAATCAGGATGTATGCCATAACTGCAGAGAGTGTAAGTGAGCCCAGGCAGATTCTTAGTCATTGGTGTCTCTGCGGTGTGACTCAGGTTCCTTAGCATTAGCAGTGTGTCCTCATCAGAAGCTGTGCAGAATGACAGCCCGGGACGGATCCAGCTACATGAGGAGCACAGAGAGGGCTGCCAAGCTGTAGGACACCCACTCACATCCAGCGAGTGATGCAACTGCCAGCACGCTTTGTAGTATAAATATAAGACAGTCATTTTGTACAAACACTGCCATCCTCCCCCAGGCCTCGCATTAATAGAGGCTGTTTAAAATATTGCTTTTATTGAACTTCTGCCTACTGTGCAGAAACGGAGCCCTGTAGCCCAGAGGGTCCTGCGGATTTCAGAGACTGGCACGAGTCAGGCAGCCGTGACAGAGCTGTGCCCTCGGGTGACAGAGCTCTGCCCCTGGGATGCCAAATCTTGCAAGATTTGCGCTGTATGTCACATTCTATATGGAAATTAAATCTAACTTATTTACATAAGATGTGTCCAAAGAATAATACGGCAGCCATACATGTGCAAATCCTTTATAAAGGACCAGGGCCACTGACCGTTCCAACCTACCTGCTGAGATTGCCAACCGTGTATTATGTTTCCCACCAACATTCACAACTTCTGGTGTACACAAGTTGAAGCATCTAGAACAGTGGTGACCAACTTTCTAGATCAGATTATCACAATCCTATTGCCACAGAGGAACCTTAAATAAATTTCAGGCCTTAGGAAACCTCTGGAAACCCCCAATTCATTGGGAGAGCAGGAAAAATGCTCCAATGGTTGTCAGGGAACGATGGTCCCTTTATAGTGATGGTCAGAATGTGACACTTCCAGATGCCTTAAAAGATCACTGGTGTCATGCCACTGGTTTGGTCAAGTGACGTTGGACCCTGAACGATTTAGGCACCATTACATGGAAGGTCAATTAGCCACAGCTCAAAGAACCCATAGTAACCTCTGGAGGAACCCTAAGGCTCCACAGAACCCTAGTTGCTTTTCTAGATACACATTTGTGGTTCCTGACATTCTCTGGGGGCCGCACATAATATTCCAAATATGATATGGTACAGAAGATCGTCAGAGCCTGTGGGCAAAGTATAGAAAATGGTCAGAGGTTTTGAACATTAGAGACATGATGCAGGAGATGGTCAGAGACTGTGGATGCATTACAGGAGACCACCTCAAGATCTCTGCTATTACAATTTCTCTCTCTCTGACTTCTGCTACTGGTTGCTGGAGCCCAAGGGGGGCACAATGAGCACCAAAGGAAAACAGGTTGGTCTGAATCAGCCTTTATCAGCCTTCTTACCCCAGAGGAGCTCTTGAAATAATTTTTAGGTATCAGGGAATCCCTGCTAAGATCAATTTATACTGGTACAGTGGGAAGAATGCCTTCCCTTACATTGGTGGTCAGGCACAATGCCACCCTTACAGACATCTAAAAAGAACATGGGTGTCATCCTGCTGGTTCTGCACTAAACATGGAAATCTCAAGGCACCATCAGATCCAGGAACCTCTAGAAACCCTAGAGATCCACAGAATCATGGTTGAGAATGGCCAGTCTAGAGGATAGAGCCATCCTATTGGAGATTTTTTACAACTATGCTCTTCAGTAACAAATGGTCGCAGCAGGGACAGCTCAACAAAATAAGCGCAATTCATTTTACAAAACTGCAAAGCGCAAAGTTTGTACTGCTGCCAATACGGTTACTTTCAACTGTAAGCCAAGAACTTTTTATAGTTTTAAGCAATAAAATGATAAAAAAACCAATGTGGAAAATGATAAAAAAAAGTGTGGCATTGACATGGTTTTCATTAATTTTGGGTCATAAAATCGCTGATTTGATTGCTGGAAACTAAAATATACTTGTGGTTGAAAGCGGATTAAAAGGCATCAAATTGAGGTGCGGCCTGAGCATAGCAAGCTGCATTTAATTAGAGTTCCAACACACTTTTTGCAAACTCGCTGTCCTATATCTTTCCAAGCTGACAACCTGCACCTGTTAAATGAAAGAAAAACACTCAAAGCCCAGCAATATCAATATTCCATTCTCCTTTAGAAAATACTTGGCTTTTGAAACAAAGGACTCTTGCAACCAACATGAAGAGGGTTCTCCACAAGGCTATGAGCAGAAAACCATGAGATGGTCAACTCCTTGCACAGTGGCCTTGATGGATGTGAAAGCTAGCAACTGTTTCGACCGATCATACCTTTTCAAGGTACCCCAAACCGAATCTTATAAATGGAATACTCATTTAAAACTCAATTATCCACCACCAACAATGATCTGACACAAGTACTCACTAAAGTTCAGAGAACACAAGCCAGGCTAGATACTTATGAGAATGCTATATAAGAGTTACTGGACAAATATGGGAAAATGGCACATTGGCTAGTCCTGTGTAAAAGAGAAGACCAGTTGTTGGAGATCGCCGCGCCGCTGGGCTCGGCGCAGGCGCAGTACACCTCCCTGTACGCGGGCGCCGGGACTTGGCCGACCGCGGCAATCAGGTTCGCGCATGCGCAGTAGTGACCACGGGCGCGCGCCTGGCACCAATGACAGCGCAGGGCGGGATATTTAAACGGCCCTGAGCTGTCATTCAGTGCCTTTTGGTCTCCTTGTATCCTGTGAACCTGTTGTAGTAAGTTGCTGACCCGGATTGTGCCCTGACCTTGCTGTTTTCTCCTGTTCTTGACCCTTGCTTGCCTGACCTCTCTCCTGAATGCCCCCTATTGGATCTGACCTGTTGTTGCTGACCTGGCGTGGGACCCGACTATTCTTTGCCCGCTGCTCTGTACCGCACCGTCCCCATAGTTACCGACCCGGCTTGTATGACCCTGCACTTGCTCAGCCATCCATCCATCCCTCTCAACGGGGTCTCCAGACCTCCTCATACCTGGCTCTCCCCCGTGGGAGCCCCTGGCGAATACCCCTACCACTGACGGGTGTCCTCAGTAGTCACGACCTGGTCCTGGGGTACTCCAAGTCCATCCCCACCATCAGGGGCCCTGGTGAACAAGTACTCTTGGGCTTAGACTCCGTGCGCTGGGAACATCCGATCAGTGGAGTGCTAGTGGTACCGCCGGGCGGTCCCTTACACCAGTAGAACCTGGTAGGCCACAAGGGATGAAGACCTGGAAGACACCTTGTGCAGCATTTCAGTCCTATACTTCAGGTGACTGCTCCACTGCACTTTGAATGCACAGTGTATTGTTTACTTGCCACTTGTAGTCAGACGAAAAAGAGAGGAAGGCGACTCTAAGTGCAGTATTGACAATTTATTCAGTAAACAATGGAAAATTTGCACTTACAAGATAAACGGTTAAAAAGGCTCATCGTGTGGTAATTAGATCCAGGTGGGACATCCAGGCGTCCAGCAGCAGACTATGCCTATAGGATCAGGAAGTAGAGACCACAAAGTGCCTGTGCATCAAAAATGAAGCTTGGAGAGCAGAGTCGGATGTAGGAGGTGAAGAGGGTGGTAATGCATTTCGGAGCATGCTCAATAGGCTCATCGTGTGGTAATTAGATCCAGGTGGGACATCCAGCCGTCCAGCAGCAGACTATGCCTATAGGATCAGGAAGTAGAGTCCAGGATGTGCCTGTGCATCAAAAATGAAGCTTGGAGAGCAGAGTTGGATGTAGGAGGTGAAGGGGGTGGTAATGCATTTCGGAGCATGCTCAATAGGCTCCTTCTGCAGACCTATTGAGCATGCTCCGAAATGCATTACCGCCCCCTTTACCTGCTACATCTGACTCTGCTCTCCAAGCTTCATTTTTGATGCACAGGCACACTGTGGTCTCTACTTCCTGATCCTATAGGCATAGTTTGCTGCTGGACGGCTGGATGTCCCACCTGGATCGAATTACCACACGATGAGCCTTTTTAACCGTTTATCTTGTAAGTGCAAATTTTCCATTGTTTACTGAATAAATTGTCAATACTGCACTTAGAGGCGCCTTCCTCTCTTTCTTGTTACTGCATTAGAGCCTTGCTTCCACTCTAAGAAGAGCTGCCTAAGTGTTACTGCTCCCATCCATCCCTGATATCCATCTGGCACCTTTATCTTACAGCTACAGAGGTTGGGCTCCAACAAGCGTGCCCTATACAATATACATTTTCCACTTGTAGTCAGACACTTCCATAGACAACCTCAACATCTACAAAAACAAAGAAGCTGTTATGAAGACACTTAAAGGCTCCTCCATATCTGGCTTTGCATACAGGGACACAGTCATGCTAGAACAATATAGGGCATTTAATACTAACCTGGCATGTCCACCAAAGGGTAACCAACTAACATTACTGCTAAGGTGCAAGGAGGTATAAGCGGTGGCAAATGGTCAGCACATCATTATATAAAAGGATGTGTCAGGAATGGACTTGCCAATAGTGGTGGGACTCACCTGCCTTGTGGGCTGCAGTACCAGGGCTGGCCAGCGGGTGCTCTCAACAACCAGAGGTTCACTTCGGCAATTAGCCATCACCTGGGGCTGATTGCAGGTGGTGTATTTAAGGGATGGCCAGACCTGCAGTCTGTGCCTTGGTGTGTGTTTTTCCATGGGCCCCTGTATCTTGTAACCTGCATTCCTGTTCCTGCCTTACTTGTTCCTGACCCTGCCTGATCCTGACCTCTGCTGACTTCTTCTGTTTGATCCCTGGCTTGTGACCCTGACCATTCTCTGCCTGACCCCCTGTACCTACCTGTCCGTTAGTTGCTGTACCCGGCTCGTGACCTGACTACTCTCCGCCTGCTCCTCCTGTACCTACCTGCCCGATAGTTATCGACCCGGCCTGCCTGACTACGTTGTGTTCTATATGTGTATGTACCTGTGTATCTATATCAGTTTAGGTTTGGGTTTGTTTCACCTTGTTGTATGTATTTGTGTTAGCTTGGGGTTTGGTGCACTGCGTTTATATTTGTATTGTTAGTCTTAATAAATTGTCTTATTTATACCATATCTGAAGCCTGCGTTTCCCTGTGTCAGTCCACACACTTCTGGTCACACCCGCATCCCTGACAGGATGATTTTGATCCACGATGTTCGAAAAAGAATCACTGCAATGGGCAAGGGTCCTTCATGTCACAGCACTTACACTGATCCCTCCTAGCACTCAGCCAATTCATCTCAAAGGTGGTCAGATGGGGTGAGGTCAAGACCCTCTGCGGGACTCTCAAGTCATCCACACTAGACTCACCAAACCATATCTTTATGGAGCTGGCTTTGTACATGGGGCACAGTCATGCCGACACAGAAAAGGGTCTTCCCCAAAATGTTACCACAAAGTTGGAATTTCCCAGTTGTGTTGAATGTCTCTGTTTGCTGTAGCATGAACCTCTTCATTGGAAACACCTGAAGCATGAACCTCTTCATGTAGCATGTAGCTCTTCATGTAGCATGAACCTCTTCATTGGAAACACCTGAAGCATGAACCTCTTCATGTAGCATGTAGCTCTTCATGTAACATGAACCTCTTCATTGGAAACACCTGAACCCAATTAATGGGAAGGGAAGGGGGTCACATACAGTACCTTCTGCCCTATGGTGTATATTCAGTCAGATTGGACTGTAGCAGTACAAGGCGCACTAAGCCGAGTGGTGGTCTGGTGACTGGCCTTATTTAATGCAGATGCCTTCATGACTTACAGTAAATATGAACAGCCGGAGAGCAGCACATATGTCTGAAGCACATGATAAATAACCTTGTGTCTTAATGATTTTCCCTGCATCTCACTATAGATCTGAGTTGATCCATACAAAGACATGAGATGGATTCTATCTTTTGCACATTTCAATCCCATCTATATTATATTGACGTCTTCTAGACTCTGTATATAAATGAAAGCCAGAGAAAGCAGCTGACTTATAGATCCAATTTTACATTTTCTGCTCATTTTTCATCTGGCCATTGCTAAAGGAACAGCGAGGCTTCATTAAATTGCAACTTAAGGGTCCTGTATGACAGGCTAAACAAGTATCAATCCAGTTACTATGTGATGGAGACGTCTCAAAGTATCCAAAAAACTTCCTTTAACTTCCCCAACTGAGCCAAATCCTTCTTCATTTGGGTCTCACATGCTCCCCATCCCAGGCAATGCAGCTCAGCAGCAGAAGCAGCGCTATCGATCTAGATAGTAGCGGGTGGGACTAGGTGTGGCCAGGTGATGATTAATAAGCTACAGGCCTGTGAATCAGCAATGACAATGACATATTCTCATGCCAATGTAGTGAAAGCAGGCACAGCCTACATTAGAGTGACAACAATATTTCGACTTCAGCGTTGTTGCCACACAATCTCAGGAGGTGGGCTAATGGAAGTGTCCACAGGTATTTGTATGACTTTTCAGGGCAGGGCAAGATCTAGAGGGGTGCTGCGCCCCTCCAGATTTTAGCAGTGCCCCCCCCCAGGTCTCAGAGTGCATTAGCCAGCCTGATGCAGATAGTTGATGTAAAGGGACACTCTGATGGGGACCCTGATGTAAGGGGGCACTCCGATGGGGATCCTGATGTAAGGGGGCACTCTGATGGGGATCCTGATGTAAGGGGACACTCTGATGGGGACCCTGATGTAAGGGGGCACTCTGATGGGGATCCTGATGTAAGGGGACACTCTGATGGGGATCCTGATTTAAGGGGGCACTCTGATGGGGATCCTGATGTAAGGGGGCACTCTGATGGGGATCCTGATGTAAGGGAGACTCTGCCAGGAATACTGATGTAAGGGGACACTCTGATGGGGACATCTCATGTAAGGGGTACTCTGATGGGGGCAGCTGATGTAAGGGGTACTCTGATGGGGGCAGCTGATGTAAGGGGTACTCTGATGGGGGCAGCTGATGCAAGGGGTCACTCAGATGGGGATCCTGATGTAAGGGGGCATGCTGATGGGGATCCTGATGTAAGGGGGCACGCTGACGGGGATCCTGATGTAAGGGGGCACTCTGATGTGGGCTCCTAATGTAAGGGGATACTCTTATGGGGATCCTGATGTAAGGGGGCACTCTGATGGGGATTCTGATGTAAGAGGGAACTCTGATGGAGACACCTGATGTAAAGGGGGACTCTGATAGGGACATCTGATATAAGAGGGCACAGGTTCTGTTTAATCATCTTTGTTTAATGACAGCCTAATACATACTAGTGTTTCCCAGGTCATGATACTGTGTGACAGACTGTTAGTGACTCACACTGCTGACATTGACTTTTTTCACTGCACCCCCACATCAGGCAGGCTAGATCTGACCCTGCTGCAGGGGGACCACCATAAAAAATGTAAGTGCAGATGTATTTATAATTTAGTGCTGCAACACATTCTTTTTAAATTAAAGGCCATAGTTCTACTAGAAAAGAGCAAGCAGTGTCATTATAGTAATAACAAGTCTATCTAAAGAGAACAATCTGCAGCTGGGCTTAGTCAACAATCCGAAGATTCAGTCTTAAAGCCAAACTCTAGGCAAATAGCTGGATGGAATACTTTTAAATGAGAATTTGCACTGAATGCAGGGCAAAGTGAAAGTGTCTCTTAAAAAGATCCTCTGACCCCACTATACTCACTTTACCAGTGTTCCCTAGCTGCTCCCTTCTCCACAGCTGGCACTAAAACGACTGGCATCAACAATCCAGAGGAACTTACCAGATCATATGACAGAGCTTGTGCCTTGCAACTGGCCACTAAATCCAAGTGCCATCATAGGGGAGCAGGCCACATGCCCCTCCATAGTTGTAAGATATTGTAGCTGGCTGTGTCAGGGTCCTGTCCACGGCAGGAGTTCTGGAAGATCTGGCATTTCTGCCAGTACTCTACATGGCCGCAGAAGTATACATCAGCCTCAGTCTGGTGCCAGATGGCCTTTATAAGGAGGCTCATCACTTCCTCTAGTTGCTGTATGATCTCTAGCTCCCCATGCCCTGTTCCTTTGATTATGACTTGTGATTTCCTGTTACCGGCTCGGCTTGCTCCTGGACCTGTCTACTCTGATTTACCCCTGATCTGACCTCGGCTTGGCTTACGGATACTCTCTCTTGCTCCTCTGTGAATGACCTCGGCTATCCCATCTGACTACGACCGCTCTGATTCCCAACTGGTACCTGATCTTGGCTTGAACCGACTACCCAGTAAACATCCAAATCCCGGAAGGGCTTGCATACCACGCACAGGCGCCTCCTGTCTGAAGACCTATCTCCGTGCACCAGCATTGCTTCTGAGTGGACCATCAACCAGCACTCCTACAGGCGACCTGTGCAACTTTGGGCCTGACTCCCGCTGTCCCACTCTCAGGGGAGTCCAGAACTTAGCCGCAAGGGAAGCCCTCTCTCCATTGGCCTCCATCACCAGGTACGCCATGGTAGAAGGAGCAGTGAGGGAACACAGCCATGTAAGTTTGGGGGGGGTTCTTAGCAGAGACACTCTTAGGGCTCATTTACATGTGGGGTAGGGACTACTACTTGTTGTATCGTCTTCTCACCTCCTGCTTTGACCCCTTGAACCCTGCACTAGCACGCCACAACTGCTTGCATTGCACATAATTGCAGAGTGCTTGCAGAGTTGTAGCTTGGAAGCAACAGGTGGTATAAATCCTGCCGTGGCCATGAAGCACATAAAACCAAGGCTCAACTGCAGGGGTTTACCTACCCCACTAGTGTGAACAAGCCCCAACTTTGCCCACAAAAGTAACTCTTTAAGACTAACCATTCAGATTTTTTGCATAAACCCGCTTTTGACTGGTTCTCTTTTAAGGACGCATGTTGACATGCCTTCTTCACCTGCATTTGGAATACACATCAAGCCCAGGTAAGCAAAATACTATAGACTTTAATTGGGCAGTAGACATGGCAGCTCAGAGGCTGAGTTTGACCTGCTTTGTATTGCATTTTTTTGGACACATCGGTGTTTATTTACTAAAGCTGGAGAGTCCAAAATCAGACTCCCTTCTGCATAGAAACCAATCAGCTTCCAGGTTTCATTGCCAAAGCTTCATTGAACAAGCTGAGGTTAGAAGCTGATTGGTTTCTATGCAGAAGGGAGTCTGATTTTGGACTCTCCAGCTTTAGTAAATAAACCCCATCATGTCCTGTAGAGGTGCAGGCCAATCAGGTCAAACACGGTCTTTTCTTGTCAAACGCTGAGGCTGTCATTCAAAAAAACGCATTTGTGGTTGAATAGCAAATGCAGCTTTTAACGTTGCCGTCCATCGACATGAGCCCTAAACTGAAAGCCAATTGCACCGTGTGTGGCCCGCCTGAGATCATCACTCTGTCCCATCTCACAAGTCTTCTAAAGAAAAACATAGATAAAAGCTGAGCCCTATTAAGGTGCGTAGAGATAAAGACAGCGAACTTGCCCCCGGTTTGACAAAAAACAAAAAAACGGCACACCGTGATTAGTGATGGCTCCCAGTGCCGTCTTCCCTCTCATTCCATATCAAAGGCTGAGCTTTCAGGACGCGCAGTAATTAAAACAAATTAAAGTGCCTCTTGCACATCAACCGAACAATGAAAATGAAAGAAGCATTGGTTTAAACAAACAACATTACCGCTAGACAGCATCATCAAACATTCATAGATGCTAATAATATTTAATCAGAAGGTAAAAGAGGTCATGCATTATTCAGAGCACTACAAGCACTGCGAAGCGCACACGGCCGCCAATCCGAAACCAGAAAAGCCCAGGAACTGCTTGTTCTGGCAGACCCTTTAACATTCAGGAAAGAATAGTGATTTCGATGGTGCAAGAAGAAATTGGCCAAGGCGATGTGTTTTGAAGTTCAGTTCGTCAGAGTACGTATGAGATCCTAGCGTAACGTGGACCGTCACCCTCCCCACCCATACTTTACTACTTACCTTCGACCCCTCTCCCCTAATACAATGGGACATAATTTTTAAATATCTTTTTTTCAGACTTCTGGCAGTTTCAGGATTCTCGCCTAGGCAAGAATCAGTGCCACGTCAGGACGTGAAACCAAACAAGCAGCGCTGCAACCCAGCTCAGCTCGCAAACAAGGGCGCACTCTCATCGTGCATTACCGTGGTACACCACAAATTAATTTAGAAAACATATATATGTATACTCAAAAACCAAAGAGAATAAAAACAGAACAGATCAATCCGTAATGTCAGTCCAATGGAATACTAGACCCTTATAGGGATAGGCTGCCGCATTTCGGGAGATGGAGATGGACTCCCTTCTTCAGAGCCCGTCTCCAAAAGCGCGTTAGCCAATCCCTATAAGGGTCTAGTATTCCATTTGACTGACATTATGGATTTATCTGCTCTGTTTTTATTCTCTTTGGTTTGTGAGTATACATATATATGTTTTCTAAATAAATTCGTGGTGTACCATGGTAATACACGATGAGAGTGCGCCCTTGTTTGCTTTTGTTTACCAGTGCCAAGATTTCCCGATCTTTGAAGGGCTGCACCTCAACGTTTGGCATTCTAAATTCCTTCTAGTCTGCATGTAGATTTGAGCGCTGCTTTCGTTTGCACTTTTGACCAGCTCAGCTCACCTCAACAGGGAACAGGGATCTCACACCGGTGCCTTGCCCTCAGCCTTTGCAAGCTGCTTTGCAACACATTGAGTTCCAAGAATGAGTCCCAGGTGCCTGCAGTCTCCTGGCATATTGATGTCACATATCCCTGTAGGCCTTGAGGTACTCTATAGCCCATGTGCTGCTGTATGTCATCAGGAGCTAGCCATCTTTTCCTGGTAATCGTAGTCCCCTTTGGAAAGCACCTTAAAGCGTGTGTGTCAGCAGGGGACCCTCTGCAAGAACCTGGAAGAGATAGCCGTCTCCTGAAGACGTAAGTAAAGAAGCTGGTGGTGCAGAACCCAACATGGATGGGGGAATTCAGCAGGACAACACTGGATTCACTGGACGTGCCAGTATTTGTTTTGAGAATAACCCAGAAATCACGGTAAGAGGGGGATTAAAAAATAACACGGGGTGGATGAAACTCCACTTTAAGCGCAGAGTAATTAAAGACCATCTCCCTCCATGTTAAAACACCACAATCTACATTAAAAAAAAACTGTACTGAAAAGTTAAAAGCATACCCTACATCTGACTTTTGCACAAAAAAGGGTGATGTCAGGGTCCCTCCACTGAGATCCTGGGAACACTGAGAATCCAAAATCTAATGAGAAAATCTACTGAGGATCCAAAATCCAACAAAATTGTGGTTACAAGGGTTGAAAAAAAACCTAAAAGTGTTTAAACCCTTTTTCAGTACCTGAGATGTGAAGGTTTGTGAAACCACCCTGTTCTATCAACATAATCCAAACACCATGGTGCCATGAAAAGATGGGGTATGCACCTAGTACTTTTTAGAAATGAATTTGGATGAAAATCGAAAAGTCATCAACATTACAGAACAAGTCCAGTTGAGTGTGACAAACAATAATACACATGCTCATCATAACCGAGGAAGATACTTGGATGAACAGCGAAAAGTCATCAACATTACGGAACAAATCCAGATGAGTGTGACCAACAATAATACTTGTTCCTAATACTCAGAACTTAGGAAGATACTTGGATGAATAGCGAAAAGTCCTCAACATTATGGAACAAGTCCAGTTGAATGTGGCCAACTACTTCTAGCTAAATGGATTGAAATGCAGGTAGACGCCACTACTACTATCCATAACCTGGATAAATGAGAACCTTCAAAGGCACACATATTGAGTTATTACTCAAAACAATTAATCAATCACCAAGACAGTTAAGCCAGTCTCAGGGGGCTGCTTAACTTGTTTCAAGGGACGTTGGTTCAATAATAAAACTTTCTCACTACCTCCATCAATCCTATTTGCCCATTATTATGATGGGTTGCCTTACTGGCTAATAGAAATATGCAGAAGACAGGACTTCCACACCAAAGTGATTCCTAGGGTCCTCACAGGTCCCAACTCATAGCTTCAATCGTCATCTCAAGCATTACAGAGGCCTCCAAATATAGGGTTCTTCATTATGCAGGAGCAGAACTGACATTTGACCTTACCATTGGCCTGTCAGTGAAATGGGCACCCCTACCAACCGAATAACATTTCCATATTATTACAAAAAAAAGCAGTTACTGAAAATATAAAACTCAAAACTGGATTAGCTATGCATGACAACCAATCAGCTTCTAGTTTTCATTTTCAAAGTTAAACTGAACAAGCTGAAGATGGAAGCTGACTGGTTGCCATGCAGAGCTGCTCCAGTGGTTAACTAAGAAGCCTAGCGGGGGCCTCAAATGTGGCCCCTGAAATCACCAAAGGGCAGCACATAATATTCAATATATGAATTGCTTAAGAGGACTGTCAGAAATTGCAGACCTAATAGAGAAAATGAGGGTCAGAGAGTGTGGACATGATACATTTTTGACTGGGGGTATACTACAGAAGACAATATGAAACTGGGAACATTTTACACAAGGCCAGTAGAGATCAATGCTACTACCCTAATCAATGTTCCCACTACAAATTGCTGAGGTTCGAGGGCCACAAATCATATGCCAAAGGGCCACATGCAGCCCTTGGGACACAAGTGGGGCACCAGGGCTTTAGAGTCTGCTGGGAAATTTTCCCTAATGTACTTTCCTTTGTTATTTTTTGTACCCAAACGTAAAGCAACATCCACAAAACCAACATCTCTCTGAAGGTAGATTAGTGCATTCACTCTCAATTGCTCCCGATTCTCCTCTCCTATTGGTCATTGGTTAATTCTCGTTTTGCACAGTATTGTTTTATTTGGACAAGAAACAGCAAATCCATATAAGCAGGACACACAAAGGACAGCTCTGAGGGAGAGCAGAGTCAAATATTTGTTTGATGCGTAAAAAGCAAACAAAGGGACATAATAGATATTGTTCTTAAAGAGGAATCCCTGGGATATTCCTGCAGGATCCTCGAGAAACCCAATACTGAACTCCATGTGTTTAATGTCATAGGAACAATCTAGAACAGAAAAGACAGAGATGTGAGATACAAGAGAGGTGCAAGGTCTCAAATTATTACAGCTTTTCCAATGCTCCATATTCAGCTCCAGCAAGGTTTGCTGGGTAACACAATTTCCATTTGTTTCGGTGGCCTGGGTCTAACCTGATCCAATGCTAATATCACACAAGCCTTCGAGCAGGTCGACCTCCAAATACCAGGAGTAATAGCTACGGAGAGGAAAATGATTCAGGACTGTCCCTTATGTTAACTTCACATCAACAATAGAATAATAAGCTGACACTCACTCCACATTTATGGCCAACACGTTTTTATTTTACTCTGCTACATATCACACAAACTGGAAAAATCAATAAAAATAAATTCAATTCTAAGCTGCATTTTAAGGAATTCACCATTCTACTATGATCTGTGATAGGATAAATAATCGTTCCAGAACCTTGAAAGTCTTCTGTGGGATTTGGCTTAAGTCAAGCATTGTCTAGCATCTAAGGAACGCAAAATAATTTTTCTTTGGTTAGTCAAAGTGTTGCATATTTTACAATCTCATAGAATTAACAAAATCAGACACACAATGGAAGAGATCTATCCAGCATTGGTCATTCGTAAGCCAATACCGGCAATTTGTACATTTTATTGTGTCTTGGTGACATTGTCCTATCTGTAGTTGACAAAAGAATAAGGAAAGGGTAAAGGTGAACTATCAATCGACTTTCCCAATTCAAGTTTATAGATCAATGAGGTCCCTGGAGGAATTTCGTAGGGAATGGGGTCACCTGTCATTGGATAATTAAGAGCAGTCTCATCTTTACAGAAGTTTGGAAGTTCAGCTTGGATCAAGGGGCTCTCTTACCCCATTTGAAATCCAGTGTACTAAGAGGAACAAGCTAATTAAACCACTCTCCTCTTCTCTTGAAGAAAGTGTGCCAGGCTATCCCTTAATATATGAGAGAATGGAAGAAGGAGCTGAATCCCAATTTTTTCCAGAAGAGGAGATTAAGGGGGGATATGACCTCCATGTATAATACATAAGGGGGGATATGATCTCCATGTATAATACATAAGGGGGGATATGATCTCCATGTATAATACATAAGGGGGGATATGATCTCCATGCATAATACATAAGGGGGGATATGATCTCCATGTATAATACATAAGGGGGATATGATCTCCATGTATAATACATAAGGGGGGATATGATCTCCATGTATAATACATAAGGGGGGATATGATCTCCATGTATAATACATAAGGGGGGATATGATCTCCATGTATAATACATAAGGGGGGATATGATCTCCATGTATAATACATAAGGGGGGGATATGATCTTTATGTATAATACATAAGGGGGATATGATCTTCATGTATAATACATAAGGGGGGATATGATCTCCATGTATAATACATAAGGGGGGATCTGATCTCCATGTATAATACATAAGGGGGGATATGATCTCCATGTATAATACATAAGGGGGGGATCTGATCTCCATGTATAATACATAAGGGGGGATATGATCACCATGTATATTACATAAGCGGGGATATGATCTCTATGTATAATACATAAGGGGGGGATATGATCTCCATGTATAATACATAAGGGGGATATGATCTCCATGTATAATACATAAGGGGTGGTATGATCTCCATGTATAATACATAAGGGGGGATATGATCTCCATGTATAATACATAAGGGGGGATATGATCTCCATGTATAATACATAAGGGGGGATATGATCTCCATGTATAATACATAAGGGGGGGATATGATCACCATGTATAATACATAAGGGGGGGATATAATCACCATGTATAATACATAAGGGGGGATATGATCTCCATGTATAATACATAAGAGGGGGATATGATCACCATGTATAATACATAAGGGGGGATATGATCTCCATGTATGATACATAAGGGGGGATATGATCTCCATGTATGATACATAAGGGGGGATATGATCTCCATGTATGATACATAAGGGGGATATGATCACCATGTATGATACATAAGGGGGGATATGATCTCCATGTATGATACATAAGGGGGGATATGATCTCCATGTATGATACATAAGGGGGATATGATCTCCATGTATGATACATAAGGGGGATATGATCTCCATGTATGATACATAAGGGGGGATATGATCACCATGTATAATACATAAGGGGGGATATGATCTCCATGTATAATACATAAGGGGGGGATATGATCTCCATGTATAAATACATCAGTGGTTCATATAGTGAACTCAATGTAGAGTTATTCACCCTGAGGTCATCACAGAGGACAAGGGGGCACTCTTTACATCTGGAGGAAAAGAATTGTAATCTCCAATCATAGAAAGGTTTCTTCACAGTGAGAGCTCTGAAAATGTGGAATAGACTCCCTCAAGAGTTGGTTCTGGCCAGCTCAGTGGATTGCTTCAAAAAAGTCCTGGATTCTTTCTTGGATACACAGAATATAACTGGATAGAACATATATAGGTAAAGTTGATCCAGGGAATATCCGATTGCCTCTCAGGGGATCAGGAAAGAATCTTTTTCCCTGCAGGAGCAAATTGGATCATGCTTTGCTTTTTTTTTTTCCTTCCTCTGAATCAACTGTGGGTATAGGATTATAACTTTTTTTTTTTATTAGTGGAACTAATGTAACTATATTGGCCCATACCTCTTCTGTAGATGGAAAGTGCAAGGGTGAATTGTCAATCAACTTTTCTTATCCAAAATTACAGATGACCGAAGTCCCTGGAGGAATTTTGTAGAGCATGGGGTCACTGTTCATTGCAAAATTAAAGGCATGCTTATCCCTCCGGCTTTTTAGGAAGTCAGACAGGCCAGCATAGATCAAGGGGCTCTCTTACCCCAGTTGAAATCCAGTGTACTCAGAGGGATGAGCTAGTTAAACGACTCTCCTTTTTTCGGAGATTGTTCTTGGAGAACTTTTTGAATTGTTCTTGCCAGGCTATCCCTTATTATATTAGAGACCGAGAGAAGGAGCTGAGTCCCAGTTTTTTCTAGATCACGTTGGCCCACACCTCTTCTGTAGATGGCAATGGAAGAAAGAAAGGGCAAAGGTGAATCGTCAATCGACTTTCCCAATCCAAACTTACAGATCTTAGAAGTTCCTGAAGGAATTTCGTATTTAATGGGGTCACTTGTCACTGGATTATTGGAAGCATGCTTATCCATATAGCTTTTTAAGAAGTCAGGGAGGCCAGCTTAGATCAGGGAGCTTTCCCCATCTGAAACCCTGTGTACTCTGATAGATGAGCTGATTAAGGTGTCCGTTTATGACACACAGAATAGCTGCGATTCAGAGGATCACAGCTATTCTCTGGTCATTCACAGTTTATGACACCCAGGAGAACATGTTCAGCTCTTCACTGGAGATCTGTGTTCTCCCTCCAGATTTTCCAGCCCAGAGCTGGAGAATCGGAGGGACCGCAAACTAAGCAGAGATAATTTACCTCTGCTTAGTAAACTGATTTTTTACTGTAATCTCGCGAGTTTATAGTAAAATCAGCCGTTTCCCGGCGTTTGTAGACCGTTCTCCCTTCGTTTGGAGAACTGATCTACATATGCTTCATAAACGGCATTCACAGGAGAACTGTGTTCTCCGAGAAGTCCAGAGAACTGAGCAGCGATCATTTACTGCTGGTTCATAAACGGACACCTAAACCACTCTCCTCTTCTCAGAGAGCTCTTGGAGAAAGAGTGCCACGATATTTCTTATTATGTTATGAAATGGAAGGAGCTGAACGGGTCTGTTCCTGAGTTCCTAATTTTTAGGATGACTACATTGGCCAACAGCTCTTCTGTACAGTCAAATATTCAATAAACATTATAAATTACTATCGCGTTGGTAAGGGTATCTGCTGACTTTTTGAGAGGAAACTTTTATACACATATGGTGGCAATGGCCCATTATCAAACCCTTCTGGGTAGAGGTGCAGAAAATGATAGAGTGGATAACACAGCTACCAATCCCAGATGATCCTGTGGTAGTCCTGTTTCATGCTGCCACTAACTCCGTGAGTAAATACAAGAGGTTCCTCTCGCCCCATTTGTTGAATGCCAGGGAAGTGCCAGGGTCCATTGCTGTGGAAGACGCCTAGGGTGCCCATGATGAGAGAATGGGCACTGAGGGCTTAGATAAATGAGGAAAAGGAAGGAGATATTCCTGCATTGATAAAGGTGACCACCAAAAGAACTGAAATCAAGTGAATGAAAAAAGTGGGCCAAGGGAAGTCATGCTGGGGAAGAACATGCTGGATGTCCTCCAGCTAGCAAATCAGGTGGGCTCTAGATGACTTGCTGCAGTTTCTAATGCACATTGTGAGAAGCCCACAGTATGCAATGAAGTACAGAAGTGGAGTCTGTACAACTGTGCAAGACGGAAGGAAAGGCTAGAGTTCAAATCAAAGTATTTAATGTGTATTTAACAATTTGCATTTGTTCAGAATAATGGGCATTTCCCTTTAACTCCCCACCAAACAATGGCAGCAAATGAAAGTAACGAATGCGGCCCCCCCCCCCCCCCCCCCCCCGTCCTCCTAGTATAGGCACTCCAAACATTTGGCTTTCCTCCAGATCGTTAGGCCGGAACATGAAACTATTTCTTGAGGATCCGAGGACACTATTGCTCTACTGACTCCCACACCGAGGGCTTCTCATTCTGCAGAACTTGAGCGAAGGAAATAGATGAGAAGACAGGGGCCCCTCCATCAGCCATGGCAGAAAACCCGAAGTCACCCCTTGCCGGCATTGTAAATGTGACACTAACAAAGTTTCTTGGACTCTGCCATTTCTCATGCCGCACACAATGTTCCCAAAATGACCAAACTGACAAACTGCTGACCCTGTAGCAAAGTGACGTGCGGCTTGGGGGCTGTTAACCAAATCCTGGCTACAGGGGTTCCTGATCATTACAAAATTCTGCATTGCAGAAGAGCCGAACTTGAAGCTAAAGTTTAATCCGGTTATAAATTTGCCTTCCTTGGTTCTTCCTATTCCCCTTCATCAACATGTTAATGACATTTTTAAAATAAATTCTTTCAATTTTCACTACATACCTTATTTTAGACCTAACAAAGTTATCACTGGGTCTCTGATTTTCTATGCAATGTGGGCAAATCATGGCTGGTGAGAGCGGCCAAGAGGGTGCTGTGCATAACTTTCTGAAGGGAGGGGAAGTCCTCTTTTTTGGTGGGACTTTAATGGCACAATTTACTTGTATGATAAATTTCAACAATTCAAAAGAGATTTTTTTATAAAAACAGTAAGAAATTTTATTTTTACAATCTTCAAAAATAAATATAAAGTTACAATACATATTTCGGCGGTGTCATCAGAGATGGTATTGCAAATCTAATCATGCATGGTTCGCACATGACGCGTTTCGAGATCAACAAAAATCTCTTCTTCAGAAGTGCTCAAGGGGGCATAACATCTATAACAAACACACACACATATATATATATATATATATACACATGATGCAATCAATTTACTGTAAACAATTTGATACTTTACAATATGGTTATACACTTAAATGATTCCATGTGAAGTAAAAACCGCAAGGAAATATTAAAAACTAATTGTTCTGTGAACACAGCCACGGATATCTCATACATCTCAGGCAAAAATGATGAAACAAAAATTAATAAAAGAAAAAACTGAGACCAGTGGATGAAAAATGCCGCCCAAATGTTTCGTGAAGGGAATCTCTTTTGAATTGTTGAAATTTATCATACAAGTAAATTGTGCCGTTATAGTCCCACCGAAAAAGAGGACTTTCCCCCCCTTGTATTTGTTAGGGATGTTGGCACTTTATGTTTTATATCCCTTCCTCTCTCTATGCCAGGGGCGGACTGACCACTCATGGGGCCCCCAGGCAATAGGGGATCATGGGGCCCCTGTGTCCTTGCCCAAACTTAAAAAAGCCTATGAAAAAGGTACCAGTGGCATCTCATGGGGCCCCCTACTGACCCCGGGCCCTCGGGCAGTGCCTGAGTTTCCAAATGGTCAGTCCACCCCTGCTCTATGCATAACTTTCTGAAAACCTCACAGCACCATGCATCAGTACTTCGTTCTTTAGAGCCCCCAGGACTGAAACAAGCAGTGGGCTGCCTCTTGAAAGGAGTTATGCAAATATAAAATGCATTGATGGGTGGGTGTCAGTCTGGAGCTGGTGTTCATAGGCAGGTTGCATAAGTAATGCCCAAACCTGATGCTGAGTCTCCATGATTGAACTGAAATCCAATGAATGAAAGGTCAGGGTCAGGGCCACACAGACTGTGGATGAAAGGGGCTTCCAGCCAGGAAATGAGGCGGGCTCCATTTCACTTGCTGCAGCTTCTAATGCACATTGCGAGTAAGCAAATTCAATACAGGAGAGGAGCCGGTACAATTGTGCAAGATGGAAGGGAAGGCTGGAAGTCAGATTTAAAGTGTTACTAAACCCAGGACCTTGCATTCACTATATCTGGTCTCCCCGGACCCTGCATTCACTATATCTGGTCTCCCCGGACCCTGCATTCACTATATCTGGTCTCCCCGGACCTTGCATTCACTATATCTGGTCTCCCCGGACCCTGCATTCACTATATCTGGTCTCCCCGGACCCTGCATTCACAATATCTGCTCTCCCAGGACCCTGCATTCACAATATCTGCTCTCCCAGGACCCTGCATTCACTACATCCGGTCTCCCGGACCCTGCATTCACTATATCCGCTCTCCCTGGACTCTAAATTCACTATATCCGGTCTCCCTGGACCCTGCATTCACGATATCCGGTCTCCCAGGACCCTGCATTCACTATATCTGGTCTCCCAGGACCCTGCATTCACTATATCTGGTCTCCCAGGACCCTGCATTCACTATATCTGGTCTCCCAGGACCCTGCATTCACTATATCTGGTCTCCCCGGACCCTGCATTCACTATATCTGGTCTCCCAGGACCCTGCATTCACTATATCTGGTCTCCCAGGACCCTGCATTCACTATATCTGGTCTCCCAGGACCCTGCATTCACTATATCTGGTCTCCCAGGACCCTGCATTCACTATATCTGGTCTCCCAGGACCCTGCATTCACTATATCTGGTCTCCCCGGACCCTGCATTCACTACATCCGGTCTCCCGGACCCTGCATTCACTATATCTGCTCTCCCCGGACCCTGCATGCACTATATCCGGTCTCCCCGGACCCTGCATTCACTATATCTGGTCTCCCCGGACCCTGCATTCGCTATATCTGGTCTCCCCGGACCCTGCATTCGCTATATCTGGTCTCCCCGGACCTTGCATTCACTATATCTGGTCTCCCCGGACCTTGCATTCACTATATCTGGTCTCCCCGGACCCTGCATTCACAATATCTGCTCTCCCAGGACCCTGCATTCACAATATCTGCTCTCCCAGGACCCTGCATTCACTACATCCGGTCTCCCGGACCCTGCATTCACTATATCCGCTCTCCCTGGACTCTGAATTCACTATATCCGGTCTCCCTGGACCCTGCATTCACGATATCTGGTCTCCCAGGACCCTGCATTCACTATATCTGGTCTCCCAGGACCCTGCATTCACTATATCTGGTCTCCCCGGACCCTGCATTCACTATATCTGGTCTCCCAGGACCCTGCATTCACTATATCTGGTCTCCCAGGACCCTGCATTCACTATATCTGGTCTCCCAGGACCCTGCATTCACTATATCTGGTCTCCCCGGACCCTGCATTCACTACATCCGGTCTCCCGGACCCTGCATTCACTATATCTGCTCTCCCCGGACCCTGCATGCACTATATCCGGTCTCCCCGGACCCTGCATTCACTATATCCGCTCTCCCTGGACTCTGAATTCACTATATCCGGTCTCCCCGGACCCTGCATTCACTATATCCGCTCTCCCTGGACCCTGCATTCACTATATCCTCTCTCCCCGGACCCCGCATTCACTATATCCGCTCTCCCCGGACCCTGCATTCACTATATCTGCTCTCCCCGGACCCTGCATTCACTATATCTGGTCTCCCCGGACCCTGCATTCACTATATCCGCTCTCCCCGAACCCTGCATTCACTACATCCGGTCTCCCGGGACCGTGCATTCACTATATCCGCTCTCCCTGGACCCTGCATTCACTATATCTGCTCTCCTGGGACACTGCATTCACTATATCCAGTCTCCCACAGTACACAGAACATGGAAATGCAATTATTTTAGTAAAAAAATCACTGGACCTGAGAATGGGGGTGGGATGGAGGGGAGAATGGGGGTGGAACAGACGGCAAAATTGGGGGTGGGGCTAATAGCAGCCTGATACAAATGCCGCACTGAATGGTTGTTGTGGCCAATTTGCACTACCAGTGGGAGGGGCTTAAACCATGTGGCTGCCAGAGTCTTGTTTTTCGCACACAAAGCATTATGTATTTACGGAAAGCAGAGGACCTACAGAATGAAACATAGTAGCATTTTTTTTATGTCACACAATATTAGCTCAGCTGTCTATCAAATCTATATTTTTAGTAAAAAAAAAAAATATACTAACATTTGTTGCAGTGCAAACACAATAACAACCCCCAAATATGAAAGATATAAAGATAAGACTCGAGGTAAGAGTAAAGTAAATAGATACCAAACATGTCAAGGCTGAAAAGTGTGTGCACCCGCGACGCAGCAACAAACGACAACATCCGATGCGTTATGCATCACGCTTAAAAGACTCCATCGATGTAAGGTTACCCCATAAATGATGGCCCTAGATTTATTCTTCTCCTTCCGGCATGTGTAGCAATCCCCAGCATGCTCTGCATAATCTTTGTGTATGTTATGGGCGTATGTGAGACCACGGATAAAGGCCGGGGTAGGAGCCAGGATCTCATACAAAACAGCACCGTAGAAGTGATTGGGCAGCTTAAAAGCCATCTGATCATTTCTACACTACAGCCAGCAGCATGTTCTTGCAAAAAAAAAAGCAAACTTGCAGCTGTTGATTAAGTAATACACATGATGTAAGGGTCAGGAGTAACTAATGTACAGAGTGCAAGGGTTAGGAGTAGTAACACACAGAATGCTGGGATCAGAAGTGAGTACCACACAGAGTGCAGGGCTCAGGAGCAAGTAACGTACAGAGTTCAGGAGTAAGTAACACACAAAGCGCAGGGTTTAGGAGTAACACTCAGACTGCAGGGGTCGGGAGTAAGGAACACAGAGAGCAGGGATCGGGAGTAAGGAACACAGAGTGCAGGGGTAGGGAGTAACACATGGAGCACAGGCGTTGGGAGTGCAGGAGTAAAGAATAAGTATTTATTATTTTAAATTGTTATTTATATTGTTTGTTTTGGGATGGGGTGACAGTGGGCTTGCACAATCCCATGTAGCATGTCTACAGTATCTAATCATCTCTAGTACCATGCCCATATTCTATGACCATCTCTGGTAGCATTCCCATAATTTATGACAATCTACTGTAGCATGCCCATAGTGTCTGATGATCTCTAATACCATGCCCATAGTGTCTGACCATCTCTAGTACTATGCCCATAGTGTCTGATGATCTCTAATACCATGCCCATAGTGTCTGACCATCTCTAGTACTATGCCCATAGTGTCTGACCATCTCTAGTACTATGCCCATAGTGTCTGACCATCTCTACTACTATGCCCATAGTGTCTGACCATCTCTAGTACTATGCCCATAGTGTCTGACCATCTCTAGTACTATGCCCATAGTGTCTGACCATCTCTAGTACTATGCCCATAGTGTCTGACCATCTCTAGTACTATGCCCATAGTGTCTGACCATCTCTAGTACTATGCCCATAGTGTCTGACCATCTCTAGTACTATGCCCATAGTGTCTGACCATCTCTAGTACTATGCCCATAGTGTCTGACCATCTCTAGTACCATGCCCATAGTCTAAGACCATCTCTGCAGCATGCACATAGTCTATGACCATCTGCTATAGCATGCCCATAGTGTCTGACCAGCTCTTGTAGCATGTCCATAGTGCCTGACCATCTCTAGTAGTATGCCCATGGTCTATGACCATCTCTAGTACCATGCCCATAGCGTACAACCATCTCTTTTAGCATGCCCATAGTGCTTGCCCCTCTCTCTTAGCATGTCCATAGTGCCTGACCATCTCTTGTAACATGCCCATAGTGCCGAACCATCTCTTGTAACATGTCCATAGTGCCTGACCATCTCTTGTAACATGCCCATAGTGCCTGACCATTGCCTGTTGCATGACAGCCACCTGTAGCATTACATTTGCTGTATACTATGTGCGGCCCTTTGGTGATGTAAGGGGCCACACTGGAGGCCCTCCATATCCAGTAAGTTGACCACGGCTGGTTCAGACACATTCTTAGGTCAGCTGAGTTCTCGTTCAAGCTCCTCGCCTCTGCAGCCAAGAGGGTTCGGCTATCTCATAATCTGGCATCTTCAAGGCTGACTCTCCTGTGAGCTCCTTGTGCGTTCCATTCCCCGACTCCCCATCGGCCGCTGCACAGCTCACTGTTTTTTAGATCAGTGTCAGTGACGCACGTTTCACTCTCCGCGGTACTATCAAGGATATTCTCCAAGCCGGCAGGCTGATAAAAAAAAAAAAAAGTTTAATGCGTTTACAGCAGCAAGTCATTCGCTCTGACGTCTGCAGGCAAAAACCGATAACGTTGATATTTCCACTGCTCTCGTATTGTTTGTTTGGCTCTTCACAGGACATAAGTGGAAGGACTTCCAACACAGGCCGCCTCTTCCGCAACGCAACATTGTTCTCGTCCTCTGCATGGCGTGCAGATTTAGGTTGAGAAAGAGAGGTTTCAAATTTTTCAAACATTGAAGCAGTACCGGCATTTTACCTGACATCAGCCCCTTGAAATCTCTATACAGGAGAGCTCAGAGAGGAAAAGGGAAAAAAGCAGCACAAGGAGCCAAACTGCTGCATGCTGAGAGGAGGGGAGAGCAGAGTGACAGAGAGCTCAGCTCATCAAAGTGATGCTCCTCCTTTCTAAAAGGCGAGGGTGGGGAGGGGATCTGAAAGTGAAACTGCAGCTGAGAAATATTCTCTCTCCTGACAAATGGGCCTATGACCAGGGGCGGACTGACAACTCATGGGACCCCCGCGCAATAGAGGATCATGGGGCCCGTGTCCTTGCCCAAACTCAAAAAAGCCTATGAAAAAGGTACCAGGGGTATCTCATGGGGCCCCCTACTGACCCCGGGCCCTAGGGCAGTGCCCGAGTTTCCAAATGGTCAGTCCGCCCCTGCCTATGACTAAATCTCACAACTGGATGCACAGTAATAGGAGTCTTGAGCAGGAGTCCAGCTTTAAAGTATAGGTACACCTTCAGAAAGGTTTTTTCCAAAAATGAAATTCTATATCCTTGGAATAGTGCATACCAGCGCTTACCCTGTTGTAAATATTGCATGTCCTCCCATTACAGATGCAGCTGTTCAGGGGACCACTCTGCCCCACTTTCATGAATTTCTTATGTCTTGGAATGAACTGCTAGAGGTTACTTTATTGGTTGTATGCTGACATCTAGTGGCGGTTTTGAGCCCTGCAACTTGTTTATTAATGGGATTTTGGTATCTTCCTCTGTCTTCTCCTCCTGTTTAGTGCTACTTAGTTTAGTCTCAGCTAGACCCTGCCAATTTCTTCTACTTTCCCACAGTCCGTGTTAACCTCCCTGGCAGTATTCCTGAGTGTAGCTCGGGGTAAAGTTTCAGCACCACAAGCGGTAACCCCGAGCTACACTCGGGAATACCCTGCAGCATTGCTCCGGGATCGCTTTGTCCTGTGCCCTGCCTGCATTTTTACTGTTCTTTCTGCCTGGAAACTGAGAAACGTCCATGGCGTCCAAAAATCGTCCCTTTAGATCAAAAGCGGTTTTAGACCGGCTAGAGAACAGCGATAGTAAATCAGAACCACTTGCAGAATTGAGTGATAATGATTCGTGGGGGAAATTCGTCAGACACTGAAAACGATTTTGTGACTTTGCTCAGTGATGTGCGAACTTGGCGCTCTATTTCACATTTCAGTGTTTTTGGTTTAATTTATTATTGATTGAAATTTATTATTAAATTATTATTTTTTATGATTGTTAATTAAATTATAATTTATGATTTCGTGTTTCAAATTTTAACATACCCGGGATGTTTACTAGACTCTTGTTTGGACAGACTTCAGTGTTATTGCTAAAAATTACAGGCCTACAATAAAAAAAAATACATATTTCCATGAAAAAAAATGTACTGCTTTGAGCACAGAAATATGGACATAATCAGACCGCTAGGGAGGTTAATTATTCACAGAGAGCCCTGAGCCATTCAGACTGCATGCACGTGCAGTGCTCTCTCCCCACTCCAACTGTGCTCAGTAGCAGCAGCTTCTACTGTGTGTACAGCCCCCCCAATCTGCCTTTATTGCACAAAAATTACATTTAAAATAATTTGTATAATAAAATTCAATGAATGAATGAGGTGAGCCGGGGACAGTCAGGTTGGGGAAGAAAGAACTAGATGATGCTAGATGTCCAACCAGGAAAGGAGACGGGCTCTGCCTGACTTGTTGCGGCTTCTAATGCACATTGTGAGAAGCTCACAGTGTGCAGTTAAATCGGAGTAAACCATTTCAGTCTAGAAGAGGAGCCGCTACAACTGTGCAAAACTGAAGAGAAGACCGGAGGTGAGCTTTAACTTATATAATTGCCGGTGTTTTCCGGTAAGCCTCAGATCCCTCTAGCGCTTCCCTCGCCAGGCCCTAGTATGGGAAAGCCTCAGCTTGGCCGTAGAACAGCTGCAAACAGCAATCATAGTGCAGAGTCGCGGAGCCATCGATCAGCCGTATAATGAGCTGTGATTGCCATTTCATATTGGAACTGCTGGGGATGATGAAATCTACGCACCGGCTGATTCATGTCATAAGAGCGTCTCATCTATTCGAATGTCACGAGTCGTACTCGATACAGAATATATATCCTGAGTTTTATTGCCGGATCAATAACAAAATCAAATCACATTTCCCTGCTGTTATGGGAATATAAAGCAGCCCAGCTGATCTATTCGCCGATCGTTTTTTTTTCTTTTTAATGTGCAAAAGTGCTGTTTATTTTTTAGAGTTAAAGGGTCCGTCCAATATAAAGGTGAAGCCAAGTCAACACCGGGCTGGTTGTATGTCTAGGAGGCTCCAATTCTTGGCCATAAGTCCTGCATTCGCTCCCATACTGGTGGCCCCTTTGTCAATGTCTGACATTATTATTATATTATTATACAGGATTTCTATAGTGCCAACAGTTTGCTGAGCGCTTTACAATATAATGGGAGACAATACAGCAACAATACAGTTCAATACAAGAGGGATAGGAGCTCCTCGGAGCTTACAATCTAGGAGGGAGGGGCTGGTGGTACAAAAGATAGTAAATGTGGGGATGGACTGGTTGGAAGAGTAGAAGATTCCATTATTAGCTGAGGGCAGGATAGGCTTCCCTGAAGAGAGAGGTTTTCAGAGATCGCCTAAAAGTGAGCAGAGTAGGCGATAGTCAGATAAATTGGGGTAGAGAGTTCCAGAGGATGGGAGAAGCTCTGGAGAAGTCCTGGAGATGAGCATGAGAGGAGGAGACAAGGGAGCTAGAGAGTAGGAGGTCTTGCGAGGAGCGGAGAGGACAGTTTGGGTGATATTTGGAGACAAGATTGGTGATGTAATTTGGGGCAGAGTTATAAATGGCTTTATATGTTATTGTTAATGTTTTGAATTTTATCCGTTGGGCAACGGGAAGCCAGTGGAGGGATTGGCAGAGAGGGATGGAGGACACTGAGTGGAGGCCAGTGAAGGGATTGGCAGAGAGGGATGGAGGACAGTGAGTGGAGGCCAGTAGAGGGATTGGCAGAGAGGGATGGAGGACAGTGAGTGGAGGCCAGTGGAGGGATTGGCAGAGAGGGATGGAGGACACCGAGTGGAGGCCAGTGGAGGGATTGGTAGAGAGGGGTGGAGGACACTTAGTGGAGGCCAGTGGAGGGATTGGCAGAGAGGGGTGGAGGACACTGAATAGAGGTCAGTGGAGGGATTGGCAGATACAGAACGGTTAGTAAGGTGGATGAGTCTGGCAGCAGCATTCATGATAGACTGAAGAGGGGATAGCCTGCGATGAGGTCGGCCAATGAGGAGGGAGTTACAATAGTCAAGGCAAGATATAACAAGGGAGAGAATAAGTTGCTTAGCGGTATATTGCCCCAGGAGTCAGCATGCTACTTCCAGTTTCCTCAAATCCAGCACTGGACATTTGGGTGCGAAGCTTTTGCAAACCTAAAGTTGATGGTAAGCTCCTGTGCCCCCCAGCTGTCTTCATCCCTAACAAGTAAAGCCCAACTACAGCTAAAAAAAAAAAAAAAAATAGTAAAAAAAAAAAAAAGTATTGCCACACATTCGCTCTTTCTGCAATACTCACCCTCATGTTGTCCCCTGAAGACTTTCTGTTCTTTTATTCAGTGTCGATCTATTCCAGGTTGAATGACACCCTGGAAAAACAAAATCAAGGGCGCAGCAGCCTTGTGCATTACCCAAAAAAATCTTTTTATTGAAGAAATAAAACAGGCGTGTACTCACAGACAGCACATTACTATCCACAGTGACCCGCACACTCTGGTCTACTGTGCCAATACCACCGCATGGAAGATACTTCCAAAGGTTGACGCATTTCGAGGTTAGATAACCTCTTCTTCAAGGCCCTTCAGGTCTCTAAAGATGATGGTGCCTATTTTTGAACCGTACCAGAGCTCTGAAAAAGAGGGTACCTACCCTCAAAACACAACAGACATCGGAGGTATCTTCCCTACGCTGGGACTGGTGCAGAGGACCAGAGTGTTCGGGTCACTGTGAATGTTGATGAGCCTGATATCATGTGCTGTTTGTGGGTACACTTCGGTTTTATATCTTTGATAATAAAGATTTTTTAGAGCAATGCGCAAGGCTGGTGTGCTCTCTGTTTTTTGTTTTTCCATTGTTCTTTTTGTGCCTCCCCAGTCCTCGGGAGGCTGCATAGTTGTTGAAGACCTAAGGTCCTCCATTGCCAAATCATCCACCTCAGAGGTGGTTTGTTTTGCTTAATATTCAGATCACTTCTTGTGAGCCCAGCGTGTCCCGGACATTGCCTCTGTGGGCATCAATCCAATCCAGGCTCACAGGAAAATACTATGGAGAACGGCCTTCATATTATGATGTGGAAGAAGTTGCCTTCAGCATCCAGGAACCCCCCACCACTAGAGAAAGACGACTAGGACCTGTAATGTCATATGACAGGACAGTAGACCTTGCGTTAACAGTACTGTGCAAACGTCTTAAGCAATTGTGAAAAATGCTGTAAATGAAGAATGATTTTAGAAATAGAAGTATTAATAGTTTATTTTTATCAATTAACAAAATGGAAAGTAAATGAACAGAGGAGAAATCAAAATCAAATCGATATTTGGTGTGACCACCCTTTGCCTTCAAACCAGCATTGATTCTTCTACATAGCTACATAGTTAGTCTGGCTGAAAAAAAGACAAAAGTCCATCCACTTTAACCATTAAAAAAAAAAAAAGTTATATTCCTACACCCACAGTTGATCCAGAGGAAGGCAAAAAAACCCAGCAAAGCACGATCCAATTTGCTCCTGCAGGGAAAAAAATTCCTTCCTGATCCCCCAAGAGGCAATCGGATATTCCCTGGATCAAATTTACCTATAAATGTTAGTATCCAGTTATATTCTGTGTATCCAAGAAAGAATCCAGGACTTTTGTGAAGCGATCCACTGAGCTGGCCAGAACCAACTCTTGAGGGAGTCTATTCCACATCCTCACAGCTCTCACTGTGAAGAAACCTTTCCGTGTTTGGAGATGAAATTTCTTTTCCTCCAGATGTAAAGAGCGCCCCCTTGTCCTCTGTGATGACCTCAGGGGGAATAGCTCTACACCGAGTTCACTATATGAACCACTGATGTATTTATACATGGAGATCATATCCCCCCTTATGTATTATACATGGAGATCATATCCCCCCTTATGTATTATACATGGAGATCATATCCCCCCTTATGTATTATACATGGAGATCATATCCCCCCTTATGTATTATACATGGAGATCATATCCCCCCTTATGTATTATACATGGTGATCATATCCCCCCTTATGTATTGTACATGGAGATCATATCCCCCCCCTTATGTATTATACATGGAGATCATACCCCCCCCTTATGTATTATACATGGAGATCATATCCCCCCCCCTTATGTATTATACATGGAGATCATACCCCCCCCCCCTTATGTATTATACATGGAGATCATACCCCCCCCTTATGTATTATACATGGAGATCATATCCCCCCCTTATGTATTATACATGGAGATCATATCCCCCCTTATGGATTATACATGGAGATCATATCCCCCCTTATGTATTATACATGGAGATCATATCCCCCCTTATGGATTATACATGGAGATCATATCCCCCCTTATGTATTATACATGGTGATCATATCCCCTTTATGTATTATACATGGAGATCATATCCCCCCTTATGTATCATACATGGAGATCATATCCCCCCCTTATGTATTATACATGGAGATCATATCCCCCCTTATGTATTATACATGTTGATCATACCCCCCCTTATGTATCACAGGAAAATACTATGGAGAACAGCCTTCATATTATGATGTGGAAGAAGTTGCCTTCAGCATCCAGGAACCCCCCACCACTGGAGAAAGACGACTAGGACCTGTAATGTCACGTGACAGGACCACAGACCTTGCGTTAACAGTACTGTGCAAACGTCTTAAGCAGGTGTGAAAAATTCTGTAAATGAAGAATGCTTTTAGAAATATTAATAATTTATTTTTATCAATTAACAAAATGGAAAGTAAATGAACAGAGGAGAAATCAAAATCAAATCGATATTAGGTGTGACCACCCTTTGCCTTCAAACCAGCATTGATTCTTCTACATAGCTACATAGTTAGTCTGGCTGAAAAAAAGACAAAAGTCCATCCAGTTTAACCATCAAAAAAAAAAAAAAATTATATTCCTACACCCACAGTTGATCCAGAGGAAGGCAAAAAAAACCAGCAAAGTACGATCCAATTTGCTCCTGCAGGGAAAAAAATTCCTTCTTGATCCCCCAAGAGGCAATCGGATATTCCCTGGATCAACTTTACCTATAAATGTTAGTATCCAGTTATATTCTGTGTATCCAAGAAAGAATCCAGGACTTTTGTGAAGCGATCCACTGAGCTGGCCAGAACCAACTCTTGAGGGAGTCTATTCCACATTCTCGCAGCTCTCACTGAAGAAACCTTTCTATGTTTGGAGATGAATTTCTTTTCCTCCAGATGTAAAGAGCGCCCCCTTGTCCTCTGTGATGACCTCAGGGGGAATAGCTCTACACCGAGTTCACTATATGAACCACTGATGTATTTATACATGGAGATCATATCCCCCCTTATGTATTATACATGGAGATCATATCCCCCCTTATGTATTATACATGGAGATCATATCCCCCCCTTATGTATTATACATGGAGATCATATCCCCCCCTTATGTATCATACATGGAGATCATATCCCCCCTTATGTATCATACATGGAGATCATATCCCCCCTTATGTATCGTACATGGAGATCATATCCCCCCCTTATGTATCGTACATGGAGATCATATCCCCCCTTATGTATCGTACATTATTATTATTATTATTATACAGTATTTATAAAGCGCCAATAGTTCGCTCAGCGCTGTACATTACAAATGGAGATCATATCCCCCCTTATGTATCATACATGGAGATCATATCCCCCCTTATGTATTATACATGGAGATCATATCCCCCCTTATGTATTATACATGGAGATCATATCCCCCCTTATGTATTATACATGGTGATCATATCCCCCCTTATGTATTATACATGGAGATCATATCCCCCCTTATGTATTATACATGGAGATCATATCCCCCCTTATGTATTATACATGGAGATCATATCCCCCCTTATGTATTATACATGGTGATCATATCCCCCCTTATGTATTATACATGGAGATCATATCCCCCCTTATGTATTATACATGGAGATCATATCCCCCCTTATGTATTATACATGGAGATCATATCCCCCCTTATGTATTATACATGGAGATCATATCCCCTCTTATGTATTATACATGGAGATCATATCCCCCCCCTTATGTATTATACATGGTGATCATATCCCCCCCTTATGTATTATACATGGAGATCATATCCCCCCTTATGTATTATACATGGAGATCATATCCCCCCTTATGTATTATACATGGAGATCATATCCCCCCTTAATCTCCTCTTCTCAAGAGAGAATACATTCAGTTCCTCTAATCTTTCCTCATAGCTGATCTCCTCCATGCCTCGTATCAGTTTAGTTGCCCTCCTCTGTACTTTCTCCAGTTCCCCAATGTTCTTTTTGTGAATTGGTGCCCAAAACTGAACTGCATATTCCAGGTACACTTGTACACAATATTCAAAAGAACTTTGCAGGTAGGTTTTTCCAAACATCTTGGTGAACTAACTACAGATCATCTGTGGATGTGGGCTGCATAGTGAAGCATGGTGGAGGTTCCTTGCAAGTCTGGGGCTGCATTTCTGCAATTGGAGTTGGAGATTTGGTCAGGATCAATGGTGTCCCCAATGCTGAGAAATACAGGCAGATACTTCTCCATCATGCCATGCCATCAGGAAGGAGTATGATTGGTCACAAATTTATTCTGCAGCAGAACAACGACTACAATGTCACTGAGAACTATCTTCAGTAGTAACCGGAGTAACAAGTGTACCTAGAAGAATTGATGCAGTTTTGAAGGCAAAGGGTGGTCACACCAAATATTGAGTTGATTTGGATTTCTCTTCCATATTGTTGGAAGTAGAAGCAGTAGAAGGAGTTTAGTGTACGGAAAGTTGTTTTCTTCCTTTGTCAAGCTGTGTTTTAAAGAGATTGATGGAGCAGATATAAATACATTTGCTGTCAGTTTTGTAAGATATGGTTTCTCTATTATACAAAATCCCAGATCAATAATTATATTACTGGATTTGTTAAACTAGGAGCTTGAGCAGGAAAACTCAACTGCAATGGAACTTTTATTTCATGAACGTCGACTTTATGAAAGCTAATTCTTTGGCAAATTGGGCTGCAGAATAGAGTTGTCACATTGTATTGAAGTGATGTTGGACATTGGAATGCAGAAGACAATGGGGGGAATGTAATGTACGTAGCAAAGATGACAGTCTGTGCTGGTAATAGGAATGTTCTACAGATCACAATGCAGTGCAGGTCAACACCCAACACAGCCAAGCTGAGTCTGATTTTCAGGCTTTTCGCACTCAGTTATCAAGCTTTCAGCAAGCTGTTCAACAATCCGCCGCATGTATTCTGAACTAAAACAGTACTGGAAAGAAATCTCATTTACAAGCACTGGAGGAAACTAAAGCATCGATGTTGCTCCCTGGAACCGGATTCCAGATGATGAAAGGAGCAACCGTTGTGACCTGGCAGTGGGGAAAGAATTGTGAGGTCACCAGAAGAAAAAAAGAAGAGGTCCTGACTCCTCTATATAGATCTTTATGTCACTAAAGATCACCAGCAGGAGCAAGGAGGTCCTGATTCCTCTATATAGATCTTTATATCACTAGGGGGATCACCATCAGGAGGAAGGAGGTCCTGATTCCTCTATATAGATCTTTATATCACTAGAGGGGTCACCGGCAGGAGGTCCCGATTCCTCTATATAGATCTTCATATCACTAGAGGGATCACCAGCAGGAGGAAGGAGGTCCTGATTCCTCTGTATAGATCTTTATATCACTAGAGGGATCACCAGCAGGAGGAAGGAGGTCCTGATTCCTCTGTATATATCTTTATATCACTAGAGGGGTCACCAGCACGAGGAAGGAGGTCCTGATTCCTCTATATAGATCTTCATATCACTAGAGGGATCACCAGCAGGAGGAAGGAGGTCCTGATTCCTCTATATAGATCTTTATATCACTAGAGGGGTCACTAGCAGGAGGAAGGAGGTCCTGATTCCTCTATATAGATCTTTATATCACTAGAGGGATCACCAGCAGGAGGAAGGAGGTCCTGATTCCTCTATATAGATCTTTATATCACTAGAGGGGTCACCGGCAGGAGGAAGGAGGTCCTGATTCCTCCATATAGATCTTTATATCACTAGAGGGGCCACCAGCAGGAGGAAGGAGGTCCAGATTCCTCTATATAGATCTTTATATCACTAGAGGGGTCACCGGCAGGAGGAAGGAGGTCCAGATTCCCCTATATAGATCTTTATATCACTAGAGGGGTCACCAGTTGGAGGAAGGAAGTCCTGATTGCTCTATATAGATCTTTATATTACTAGAGGGGTCACCAGCAGGAGGAAGGAGGTCCCGATTCCTCTATATAGATCTTTATATTACTAGAGGGGTCACCAGCAGGAGGAAGGAGGTCCTGATTCCTCTATATAGATCTGTAGTTAGACCTCATTTAGAATACTGTGTCCAGTTTTGGAGATCTCACCTACAAAACGATATTGATCAGATAGAAAAAGTCCAGAGACGGTAACAAAAATGGTGAAGCTCTGAAAGATAAAACATATCAAACCGCAGCAACTTCACATGTACATTCTTGGGGGGAAAAAAGGGGAAAGGGAGACATGGTTGAAACCTTTAAATACAGGAAGGGGTGAACAAGGAACAGGAGGGCGGGATTTTTAATATCAATCTAACACCAAGAACACGGGGAAATCATGCCCATCTACCAGGAGGAAAGTTCAAAATTGATCTTAAAAAGTATTATGTTACTGAAAGATTAAGTGAATTTAAAAATGCTTGGGACAAACAGAGACCTGTATGCAGACAAAAAAGTCAATAAAAAAAAGAAAAGAAAAAAAAAAAAGAAAAGGAAAAAAAAAAATGAAAAAAGAAGCAGATTCAGGGGACTCACCTGATCTTTTTCTGCTATAACTCTTCTATGTTTCTATGGCAAACATATCTCATGGCAGTGTGCCAAACGTGAATATTTCTGCATACTACTAACCATCTATAGCAGCATGAAAAACATGATAAAGAGCAACCTGTGAACCCAAGCAGCCAATTTGTGTTGTATTAAGCAAACACTGCAGCTGTGCTCAAGACAATTTATGTAAACCTTAACTTTGCTCAAGCACTGGACAACCGAGCAGTATAAACAGTTGCCTTTCTTGGTATAGAAAATATAATTTTCACCTTTTATTTCATCCTTTGTTGCATCTCAGTGCTGCTAGTCTCCTGCAGCCACTTCACATCTACGTGTACACCATGTTGGCTCCATGGCATTTCTCAGGGAGTGTTTCCCGATGGTGACAAAAGTGGACCACATGTGTGTAATGTGTGTTGGCATGTCCACTTGTAGTCCCCATCAGAAGCCCATGTGACAGGGTGACAACCCACATGGAAGAAAAATATATTAACATATTTTTGAAATGCTACAGTTTGGGCTATATTCAATATATTTCAAAATATATTTATATATATATATATATATATATATATATATATATATATATACTGTATGTTGAAATGCGTTTTTATGACAAAATATATGAAAAATATTTTTAAAAATACATTTCAAATATACTGGATGTCTTTAAAACTATATAAATTTATGTATATATTTATTCAAAATATATTTTACTTTATATATATATATATATATATATATATATATATATATATACATATATATATATATATAGTAAAATATATTTCAACATATATATATACATATATATATATATATATATATATATATATATATATACACACACACACACATACATATATACATACACACATATATATATATATACACATACACACATATATATATACATATATATATATGTACATATATATACACTGCATGTTAAAATGTGTTTTTATTACAAAATATATGAAAAATATTTTTAAAAATACATTTCAAATATACTAGATGTCTTTAAAACTATATATATTTATTCAAAATATATTTCAATCTATATATCTCTATCTATCTATCTATCTATCTATCTATCTATCTATCTATCTATCTCTATCTATCCATCTATCTATCTATATATCTCTCTATCTATCTATCTATCTATCTATCTATATCTCTATCTATCTATCTATGTATCTATATATATATATATATATATATATATATATATATATATATATATATACACACATATACATATATATACATACATACTGCATGTTGAAATGCGTTTTTATTACAAAATATATGAAAAATATTGTTTAAAAATACATTTCAAACATACTGTATGTCTTTAAAAATACAAATCTACATGTTTGAAATGCATTTACAAATATACAGTATGTAAAAATATATGTTTAAATGACTTTTTATATGTAAAAAAAAAACCTGAAGAATATATTTAAAAAAAATATACTTTCAAAAATATATATATATTTTAAATATATTCTTCAGATTTTATTTTAACATATAAAAAGTCATTTTAACATATATTTTTACATATATTTGTAAATGCATTCCAAAAATGTAGACTTGTATTTTTAAAGACATACGGTATATTTTAAATGTATTTTTAAAAATATTTTTCATATATTTTGTCATAAAAACGCATTTCAACATACAGTATATATATATATTTATTGAAATATATTTTGAAATATATTGAATATGGCCAAAACTGTAGCATTTCAAATATATGTCAATATATTTGGGAAGAATATTTTTAAAATATATTTTTCTTCCATGTGGGTTTCCCGATGGTGACAAAAGTGGACCACACCTGTGTAATGTGTGTTGGCACGGCCACTTGTAGTCCCCATCAGAAGCCCATGTGACAGGGTGACAATGCAGGAGCACAAAAGGGAAACTGGGACCTTCATGGCAGGATCACCAGGTGTAAATGCTGAGGGGAGGGAGATTGTGACATCCAATCGCCTGTCCTCCAATCATAGACAGCCTAGCATTTACTGAAAAGCATACAAGGCCTTTTCTGAAAGGAGGTGTACAACAATGACCTGCTACAATCAGTAAACTGCTGCCCAAAACTACGACTCTCAGCACCAGACATCAGCGCTTACACTGCAGGGGCCTACTGAAAGTAAGGTCTCATTGACACTAGCGGTTGGAGGTGGTAAAAGCCTTGCAGCTGAGTCATGCTTTTATTGCCTCGTCAGCCGCTCCCCCGTTAGCTGCAGAGCTAGTGGCCTGGGGGTGTACACCTGGTACCAATCGCCTAGCATTTACTTAAAAGCATACAAGGCCTTTTCTGAATGGAGGAGGTGTACAACAACGACCTGCTGTGATCAGTAAAACTACGACTCTCAGCACCAGACACTAGCGCTTACACTGCAGGGGCCTACTGAAAGTAAGGACCTTCAAGGCAGGATCAACAGGTGTTAAATGCAGAGGGGGGAGAGACTGTGACATCCAATCGCCTGTCCTCCAATCACAGACAGCCTAGCATTTACTGAAAAGCATACAAAGCCTTTTCTGAATGAAGGAGGTGTACAACAACGACCTGCTACGATCAGTAAACTGCTGCCCAAAACTACAACTCTCAGCAACAGACATCAGCGCTTACACTGGAGGGGGCTACTGAAAGTAAGGGCTCATTAACACTAGCGGTTGTTAGCCTCGTCAGCAGCTCCCCCGTTAGCTGCAGAGCTAGTTGCTGGGGGGTGTAAACCTAATACCCCCCTACTGCTTTCAGCAAGCGTAGTGCCTGCCCATCGTGACCCATTTGAGTAAATGGGGCCACCCTGCATGAGGTTGCGGCACGCTAGGGCGGGGTTCAAGGCGTTAGAGGCATTTGTATAGAGAAAATTGACCAAATTTTTTTTTTCTTGTTCAGCTTTAAGCTATGGAGAGAGAGAGAGAGGTGGGGAAATCCACAGCTAGACCAGAAACCTCCCTATTAATCAGAGTGACTGCGCAGAATTGGTACAGTTCCGGCTACAAGCGAGACTCCATCTCCCCTTCAATCAGACCATTAATATTCCAGATATATTATTAAAGAGCAGGGAAGGGGTCGTGTTCTGCTTCCATCAGCACATATTAATTGAATCCATACTGTGAAAATCTAAACGCTTATTGATTCCCCAAGCGAGCGTGCACAATTCAGCACACAGTAATTGCATTATTGCTACGGTCTGTTTTATTAATTGCCCTACGCGTTCCAGGGACGGAACTTTGCAGTCAGAGGCAGTTCATAAACGAAAACTATATATAACAGACGTTTTTAACGTGGATCAACCCTTGAAATAACCGTCAGGTCTCAGGGAACCCCGACTAATAATGACTCCACCCGCAGCTTACTGCCCATGATTGAAACCTTTAACCCCTCGCCCTCCAGAGGATTTACCCCCCTTCCTGACCAGGACATTTTTTGCTTTACGGCGCTGCGTTACTTTGACAATTGCACGGTCATGCAACGCTGCACCCTAATTAAATTGTCATCCTTTTTTCCTCATGAGTTGAGCTTTCTTTCGGTGGTATTTGATCGCCTGTGCGATTTTATTTTCTGCGCTATAAACAAAAAAGACTGACAATTTTGAGAAAAAAAACTATTATTTTTGACTTTTTGCAATAATAAAAAAAAAATATTATATTATTATTATACAGGATTTATATATTATTATTATACAGGATTTATATATTATTATTATTATTATTATTATTATACAGGATTTATATATTATTATTATACAGGATTTATATATTATTATTATTATTATACAGGATTTATATATTATTATTATTATTATTCAGGATTTATATATTATTATTATACAGGATTTATATATTATAATTATTATTGTTATTATTATTATTCAGGATTTATATATTATTATTATACAGGATTTATATATTATAATTATTATTGTTATTATTATTATTCAGGATTTATAGATTATTATTATTATACAGGATGTATATATTATTATACAGGATTTATAGATTGTTATTATACAGGATTTATATATTATTAGTATTATACAGGATTTATATATTATTATACAGGATTTATATTATTATTATTATTATTATTATACAGGATTTGTATATTATTATTATAATACAGGATTTGTATATTATTATACAGGATTTATATATTATTATTATACAGGATTTATATATTATTATTATACAGGATTTATATATTATTATTATTATTACTATTATTATAGAGGATTTATATATTATTATTATTATACAGGATTTATATGTTATTATAATACAGGATTTATATATTATTATTATACAGGATTTATATATTATTATTATTATACAGGATTTATATATTATTATTATACAGGATTTATATATTATTATTATACAGGATTTATATATTATTATTATTATACAGGATTTATATATTATTATTATACAGGATTTATATATTATTATTATTATACAGGATTTATATATTATTATTATACAGGATTTATATAGCGCCAACAGTTTGCTCAGCGCTTTACGATATAAATGTATTCTGCTCCACGTCTTTGCCTAAAAAAATCCCAATACGTGTAAATTAAATGGTTTACATGAAAGTTATAGCGTTTACAAATGGCGGTATAAATACTGGAATTTTTTTTTTTTTTTTACTAGTAATGGCAGTGATCAGCGACTTATAGCGGGACTGCGGTGGTCATTCTGACACTGGGGGGGAACTGACTTTGTGTTACTGACATCCCCAGTGACACCAATAGAGTGATCAGTGCTAATAAAAAGCACTGACACTGTACTAATGGCACTGGGCAGGAGGGGGTTAACATGTGGGGCGATCAAAGGGTTAACTGTGTGCCGTGTGTGTTTTACTATGTGTGCTGTGTGTGTGCTTTCCACTCTAAGTACACTGCTTTGTATGGCTCTGCTATGTTCCTGGTCTATGGAGCCTGCTCTGAGTGTCATGACCGCTGGAGTGCGGATGTGCTGGACCGATCATGCGCTGGGAGGATCGAAGTCTTAGGTAAGTATATCTCCGCTCTCCTCTCCGCTAGTTAAAAAACGAGCAGTTAACCCATGCAATGCCGGCACCGCCCCACCGCACTGGAAAAATAATGTTTTTCCAAGAATTGGCCTTTAAATCGAATCATGACTAAACTGCACATACTCTGAGCGCTGACCCCTCCTATTGAAAATGCCATTTTCCTGGCTGTCATTGTGATCCTATAATTTCAAAGCACGTATATAAATCAGGAATTCTGCCGTCACATGTTACAAACGTATTCAAGAGACTTGTAAAGCACTAAAGCCAGAGGAAGCTACGAGACTTGTATTACTGGGAGAATCACCAGCAAGAAAACAGAAGACGAATCTAGCCACACACCACAATTATGGACAGGCGAGATGCAACGTGTTGTTTATTTTGCTTGTGGATGTGATTTAAAGTAGAAGGCATGGTTATCCATTCAAGATGGCTAAATGACAATTCCAAAATTGCTTTGTCAGGGTGCTGGTATTTGAGTAAAAATGATACATTTTTTGGTATTTTAAATACAATCCTGACCCCTGCACTCAATGGATTACGTACCCCTGCACTCTGTGCATTACTTACTCCTGACCCCTGCACTCTGTGCATTACGTACCCCTGCACTCTGTGCATTGCTTACTCCTGACCCCTGCACTCTGTGCATTACTTACTCCTGACCCCTGCACTCTGTGCATTACTTACTCCTGACCCCTGCACTCTGTGCATTACGTACCCCTGACCCCTGCACTCTGTGCATTACTTACTCCTGACCCCTGTAGTCTGTGCATTACTTACTCCTGACCCCTGCACTCTGTGCATTACTTACTCCTGACCCCTGCACTCTATGGATTACATACCCCTGCACTCTGTGCATTACTTACTCTTCACACCTGCACTCTGTGCATGGTTTACTCCTGACCACAGCACGCTACACATTACATACTCCTGACCCCTGCACTTTACGTGATACATTCTCCTGATCCTTGCGCACGCTGTACCTTACCGACCCCCCTTGCACTCTGTGCATAACATACTCCTGAACTCTGTGTGTTATTTACTCCTGACCTCTGCACTCTGTGCATTACTTACTTATGCCCACAGCATGCTACACATTAAATAATCCTGACCCCTGCACTTTGTGTTACTTTCTCCTGATCTTTGTGCACTCTGTACCTTACTGCCCCTGCACTCTGTGCATAATGTACCCCTGCACTGTGTGTTACTTACTCCTGACCCCTGCACTCTGTGCATTACTTACTCCTGACCACAGCACGCTACACAGTACATACGCCTGAGCACTGCACTTTATGTGTTACTTTCTCCTGATCCTTGTGCACTCTGTACCTTACTGGCCCCTGCATTCTGTGTGTTACTTTTTCCTGACCCCTGTACTTTGTGATTACTTACTGTTTACCCCTGCACTCTGTGCAATGCTTGCTTCTGACCACAGCACACCACAGTAACTTTGTTACTTTCTCCAGATCCTTGTGCACTCTGTACTTTACTGACTCCTGACCTCTGTGCATAAAGTACCCTTGCACTCTCTGTGGTACTGTCGGGGATCGCCGCAGCGCTGGGCTTGGCGCAGTGCACCGCCCTGTGCAGGGACGCGGGCACTGGGACCTGGCCGACCGCGGCAATCAAGTTCGCGCATACGCGGTAGAGACCGCGGGTGCGTGCTTGGCACCAATGACAGAGCAGGGCTGGATATTTAAATGGCCCTGAGCTGTCATTCAGTGCCTTCTGGTCTCCTTGTATCCTGTATCCTGTGAACCTGTGTATAAGTGAGTTGCTGACCCGAATTGTGCCCTGACCTTGCTGTTTTCTCCTGTCCTGACCCTTGCGTAGAAGGAGGAGAAAGAGGAGGAGGAGAAAGAGGAGGAGGAAGAGGAGGTGGAAGAGGAGGAGGAAGAGACAGAGGAGGAGGAAGAAACAGAGGAGGAGGAGGAGGAAGAGACAGAGGAGGAGGGAGAGACAGAGGAGGAGGAGGAAGAGACAGAGGAGGAGGAAGAGGAGGAGGAGGAGGAGGAAGAGGAGGAGGAGGAAGAGGAGGAGAAAGAGGAGGAGGAGGAGGAGAAAGAGGAGGAGGAGGAAGAGGAAGAAGAGGAGGTGGAAGGAGGAGGAGGAAGAGACAGAGGAGGAGGAAGATACAAATGGATACATTTGTTGCAACCGCAAGACTTTTCATATAAAATATAGTAGCGGACTGGAATTCTTCTTATTCTTCTTCCTTTTCTTCTTCTTGTACGTCACGGCTCATGCGCAGATTTTCTTATCAGGAAAACGATTGGCCGATTTGCCCATGATTGCCGGGAAAATCGACTGCAAATTTTTCAACATGCCCAATAAGAAGAATGTGCAAAAACCCCAAAAAACAGCCAACCAATTAACCCACTAACGGTGCGAAAATTGCGACCCGTCTATGGGTGGCATTAGTCTACATTTATATGTCAACTATATATCATGAAGTAGATAAAACCTTAAGTTAAATTTCCATCCAATAAAACAGTTGAACAGTACATGCCACAGGACGTAAAAGAAGCACTGCGATTCTCTGAGCATCTCAGCCTAGATAGAGGCAAAGCACAGAAACTCAGCAAGGCCGGCTGATTCGCAACAATGGCGTTTAAATGAGGCTGAAAATCTATTACAGCGAGTACGCGGTAGCTTCAGTTAGTTATGAGGAGAAGAAAATACACTGAGCGCTCGGGGTAATCAAGTTTAGCACGCATGTAAGTAATATGGAGATTATGCTGCTTCTAATGAAACCGCTGTGAGCAGCTCAGAGGATTGGCAAGCAACAGATAAGATCACGGGCACGGCGTTTTTATGGACGACTTCTGCAGTAACCGTCTGTAATTTGCTCTGCTCTACTAATACCACGATAGAGTCCGTGACTGCGGCTGTGCTCAGGACCAATGCTTTGGCTTCTAGATATCTTCTAAAACAGTCTCAGTGTTACCTGAATAGGTAGACAAACTACAGAGTGGCTTCAACAACCTTTTCATTACTTACTGCTGACCCCTGCATTCCATGTGTTACATTCCCCTGCCCCAGCACTCTGTGCCTCACCTTACTCCTGACCACTTTACTCTGGGCATTACTTACTCCTGACCCCTGAACTCTGTGCATTACACACTCCTGACCCCTGCACTCTGTGCATTACACACTCCTGACCCCTGTACTCTGTGCATTACACACTCCTGACCCCTGTACTCTGGGCTTTACACACTCCTGACCCCTGCACTCTGTGCATTACACACTCCTGTCCCCTGCACTCTGTGCATTACACACTCCTGACCCCTGTACTCTGTGCATTACACACTCCTGGCCGCTGTATTCTGTATGTTACTTTCCCTTGCCTCAGCACTCTGTGCCTTATATACGCCTATTCCTGACCTTTGAATTATTTGCATTACTTACCCCTGACCCCTCTACTCTGTGCATTACACACTCCTGTCCCCTGCACTCTGTGCATTACACACTCCTGACCCCTGCACTCTGTGCATTACACACTCCTGACCCCTGTATTCTGTATGTTACTTTCCCTTGCCTCAGCACTCTGTGCCTTATATACGCCTATTCCTGACCTTTGCACTATTTGCATTACTTACCCCTGACCCCTCTACTCTGGGCTTTACACACTTCTGACCCCTGCACACTGTGCATTACACACTCCTGTCCCCTGCACTCTGTGCATTACACACTCCTGACCCCTGCACTCTGTGCATTACACACTCCTGACCCCTGCACTCTGTGCATTACACACTCCTGACCCCTGCACTCTGTGCATTACACACTCCTGACCCCTGCACTCTGTGCATTACACACTCCTGACCCCTGTATTCTGTGTTACTTTCCCTTGTCTAGCACTCTGCGTCTTATTTACATCTGAACCCTGCACTTTGTGTTACTTCTGACCCCTGTACTCTGTGCGTTACCTACTTGTGATCCCTGCAATATGTGTTACTTACTCCTGACCCCTGCACTCTGTATATTACTCACTCCTGAGCCCTGCATTCTGTTTGTTACTTATTCCCAACCCCTGCACTTTATATTTTACTTATTACTGACCTCTGTACATTACTTTCTCCTAAGCCTTGCACTCTGTACATATCTTATTCCTGACCCCTGCATTCTGTTTACTTACTCCTAACCCCTGCACTCTGTATTTTACTTACTCCTGACCTCTGTACATTACTTATTCCTGACCCCTGCATTCTGTTTGTTACTTACTCCCGACACTTGCACAACATTTGTTACTTACTCCTAACCCCTACACTCTGTATTTTACTTACTCCTGACCTCTGTACATTACCTTCTCCTGAGCCCTGCATTCTGTACATTACTTACTCCTGACCCCTGCATTCTATGTGTTAATTACTCCTGACCCCTGCACCTTGTTACTCCTAACTCCTGCACTCTGTGTGGTACTCACTTTCTGATTCCAGCACTCTGTGTTACCACTTCTAACCCTTGCACTCTGTACATTACTTCTGACCTTTACATTCTGTGCACTACTTATTCAACAGCTGTGAGGGTTTTCTTGTGCATTACACACTTCTAACCCCTGCACTCTGTGCATTATGCACTCCTGACCCCTGGACAATGCGCATTACACACTCCTAACCCCTAACTATGCCCCTTTAAGCTCCCCTCCCCACTTCATATGCCCCTATTAGACCCTCCCCTGTTTCACCCCATTCAAAGTGGTCAAGGATAGTAGAATGTCCCCAGAAAATGTGGTCACCTATTCTCTATTCTAGACAAGTAACATGCAGCTAAAGAGCGCTCATAACTTTCTATACGGGATATGGACAAGATCAAAAGTTCAGAATCTGCAGAAATAGTGAGGCTGAATAAAGCAACTTATTTTACTTTTAACACCACTTGCTCTTCTATACTGGCAACATCTTCAGTTGCACTCTGATAGCTGAAACCGTGGACTACAGAACGTGGAAGGAGTGACCTTCAGTACCTAGACATGTCAGATGCACCACCCAAAGCAAGGAGATCCCACCCTCAGCTAAGTGTTTACTCTGAAACACACAAACACTTGTGCACGTCAATGAGCTGTTGGATCTTTCCCACCTTGCAGCCTGCATAACAAAAAAAGAGGCAAGTAGGCAACAATAACCCGTCCCGCAGCTTCATGGAGTAAAAAAAGAGTTTGGAGTTCAGGTTAGAGATGAGCTTGGAGGAGGCCAGAGCTCAACTCCAACTAGAAGCAGTCCTTGAACTCCAATCCAGTAGCTCCGCAAGGACGATCTGCTTAGTTTGATTTGAGGCTTTTGTTGATTCATTGATTTTGGCTGCACCCAACAGAGCAAATATTTAACTCTTGGTGATTTTTAAGCCTTTATGACTACCCATTACATTGAAGTCCTAGGAATGGGGAAAGTCTTTAAGCCTCATCGGCCATTTGTGAACCAATATAAATATCAAAGGTTTTGGGGCCCACAGTGTTTTTTTGGAGCCCTCTTTAGAATTTATACATGTGAATTTCAAACCTAGGACCTTTATTAGAGAGACACCCCATTTTTTGTCAACAGGTGCTCCGTCACAACCACTGTGCTCTACATCACCTGACTGATCTTCTGATCATTTGAACCCTAATGCTGCATTTCTATTTGTTGGTAGGCGTAGATCAGGGGTTTAATTCCATTGCGGACCACATCAGCATTATGATTGCCCTCAAAGGGCCGGTTGTATCTGCAAGACTATCTGTAAGACAGAGCACCCTCATCTCCCTTACATCAGATGTCAAGAACCCCCCCCCCACTATCAGAAGTCAAGAGCCCCCCCACTATCAGAAGTCAAGAGACCCCCACCCTCCCTAGCATGAGAGTGCACCTCCCTTACCTTGTGCTGCTGATGAGAAGTTGGGGGTGCAGCTAGGAAACAAAGTAAAGGGTCTGGAGGAGAACCAGAGGGCTGCTGTATGTTGCCGAAGTCTGCTGAATGCTGAGATCAGGGGAAGAGGAGACGAGGGGGTGCTGCAGCTGCACAGAGAGGCACAGGATCTTTTAAACAAGTTCCCTTCTCCTCTCTGCTGCCGACTGCTGGTGTGAAGGGAGATGAATGGGGGTCCTGCAGCTTCAAGAGAGGTCCTAGGACCACATGAATTGGCCCGGTGGGCTAGATTCGGCCTGAGGGCCTTGTGGTTTGACACATGAGGCTTAGATGATGCAATAGGTTTGTTCCTCTGTTCCATGCTCTCCAATGATCAGGCTGCAACAGACCATAGGATTTAGATGCTTATGTCATCTCTGAGCCAACTTAGTCCAGGAAGTAGATGGTGACCCCAGCTGATGCCTGAAAAAGGATAGCTCTGTTCTTCAGGAGAAAAAAGGTAGAAAAAGGCATTATCGGGGGAATACTATGACCTTCTTGTAAGAGGTTTCAAAAACATGAAAGAGTGACCCTTCCATTAATTGGCATGCATGTGTTTAGAGCGGACCTTCACTCATAAGTGGCGCTTTTTCAGCTCCCCACCCCTGACCCTAACTTTTTTTTTTTTTTTAATACATGGAGTGGGTACATTTTTTTTGACAGGTACCCACTCCCACTTCAGTTCTCACCTAGATCAGAATGACATATACTTAGGCATGCCTCATGCCCACCAGTGGTGTATTTAAGTTTTGTGCTTCCCTTGCCAACACCATAATTGGCCCCCCAACACCCCCCCCGTCTGCAGAAAATGCCTGACACCAATCAACCACCCCCCCCCCCCCATGGAGAGAGCCTATCATTGACTAAGCTAACCCCTGCCCCTCCATCCAAGAGAGTTTTCCACTACCACTGCCCCAATACACTGGCCAACACCCCCCCCCCGTCAAGAGAGAGAAGACACTCACCTTCCCCTTCTCATCTCCAGGAATGAGAGTCAGGCTCTACATACGCCGTCAAGCAACCCACAGCCTCTCTCAGATCCCACCTGGTCCCCCATACCGCGTGTGTCCCTTCTTCCAAGGGGTGGTGCTGACCCCCTGAAAAATGCCGCCCTAGGCAAATGCCTTGTTGTAAAAACACCCCTGATGCTCACATCACATGTCCTAGGAGGCTGCAGAGCCAGTCCTGCAGCACCATGCATGTGCAGTCGGGAGCCAGCTGTGATTCCTCAGGAAATCAAAGTTGGCTGCCATATCCAAAATGGCAGCGACGGGGACCTGCAGAGGTAAGAAGAACCGGCTGTGGAAAGACAGCGATGAACTCCAGACACTGGTAAGAACCTGATTTTCAAAAGTCAGCAGCTACAATATTTGTAGCTTTTGAGTTTTAATTAAAAAAAAAACAAAAAAAACAAAAACAAAGAACTTGAGTTCCTCTTGAACATGACTAAAATCTGATATTAGTTCCAGTTTAACTCAAGAATGATCTCCCCCGTATTTGTTGGTCTTATACAGTATTAGGTCTAAAGTCTACTGTCAGGGATGCGGGTGTGACCAGAAGTGTGTGGACTGACACAGGGAAACGCAGGCTTCAGATATGGTATAAATAAGACAAATTTATTAAGACTAACAATACAAATATAAACGCAGTGCACAAAAGCCAAAGCTAACACAAATACATACAACAAGGTGAAACAAACCCAAACCTAAACTGATATAGATACACAGGTACATACACATATAGAGCACAACGTAGTCAGGCAGGCCGGGTCGGTAACTATCGGGCAGGTAGGAACAGGAGGAGCAGGCGGAGAGTAGTCAGGTCACGAGCCAGGTACAGCAACTAACGGACAGGTAGGTACAGGGGGTCAGGCAGAGAATGGTCAGGGTCACAAGCCAGGGATCAAACAGGAGAAGTCAGCAGAGGTCAGGATCAGGCAGGGTCAGCAACAAGTCAGGCAGAAACAGGAACGCAGGTTACAAGATACAGGGGCCCATGGAAAAACACACACCAAGGCCCGGACTGCAGGTCTGGCCATCCCTTAAATACACCACCTGCAATCAGCCCCAGGTGATGGCTAATTGCCGAAGTGAACCTCTGGTTGTTGAAAGCACCCGCTGGCCAGCCCTGGTACTGCAGCCCACAAGGCAGGTGAGTCCCACCACTATTGGCAAGTCCATTCCTGACATCTACGGTGGTGCTTCTTGGTTTGTATCTGCATCTCCAAAGTTTGGCCAGAGACTAGCAGGTACTAGGTAAAGCCGGAGAAACCTACAGATCAGGGGCGAACTGACCATTTGAGCACTCGGGCACTGCCCGAGGGCCCAGGGTCAGTAGGGGGCCCCATGAAATGCCCCTGGTACCTTCTTTATAGGCTTTTTTGAGTGTGGGCAAGGACACAGGGGCCCCATGATCCCCTATTGCCCGGTGGCCCCATGACTTGTCAGTCCGCCCTTGCTACAGATTGAGTACAGAGCATAGCTGAAGAGAGACTGCAAAGACAGACTGAGGTCACGGGATCAAACCTTGTCAGATTCCTCACTAAAGCACACTAATGTAAATTAGAAAAGAAGAGCGAGTCCCCCGTTGCTATTCCCCTGTATTACAAAGGAATTCCAAGATCGTTACTTTGTCATACACTTAACTACATCTGACCTCCAAGTCCAGAAGGATAAAAAGAAGTTCAACATAATTATCTCACGTAATCATTCTGTGCAAACACGTTTTAATTACAAAGCCCTAATGATACGCTAAAGCCCAACACGCAGAAAGAAAAAGTACATTTTTTTCTTCCCCGAGCCCGCCAAAGCCCTCAAACAACCTGCGAGACTGCATCCGTTACACAAAAATCAATATTTTTATTTAAGTAAATTTTCCTGAGATTAGAGAGAGAGAAGCAGAGACTGAGTCATCGCTTTCACCGCCAACAAACCGCCGTACAGCCGAGCCTGTTCTGCTCATTTATAGTCCTCGAGATAAAAGAAATGGTTAAACTCACTACCGGGATGAATCGGCAATTAGCTCCGTGCTTTGGCTCTCTCGGGGAATCTCCAAGAGACTGCGGCAATAGTTTATTATGAAAACTCAATTTTTTTTTTTTTAAGGGCATCGGAAGAAGTGATTCTATTAATAGGGGAGGAACGATAAATTCCAGAGGGCGAGGCAATAGCAAAATGGATGAACTTTTATTAACCAGTTGCCGACCGCAGATAGCCGAACGATGGCTACACTGCGGCCGGCCAGTTCTGGGAGGGCGTCATATGACGTCCTCCCAGACCATGCTCTCCTGCGCGCCCGGTCATCTCCGTGATCGCTGTGTCCTACGGACACAGCTGATCACGTGATGTGGTAAAAGGCCAATCACAGCGGCTTTTTACCATGTGATCAGCCGTGTCCAATGACATGCTGATCACAGGGAAATGCAATTGCCAGTTCTCGGCTGCACTTTCCTCTCGCTGTCAGAACGTGGGGAAACTACTGCCTAGAACCAGAAGCTGTCAGAGCAGGGATTGGCACCGATCATCAGGGCACTGATGATCAGTGCCCAGCAGTGCCACCCACCAGTTCCGCCCACGTGTGCCCAGCAGTGCCGCCCACCAGTGCCCATCAGTGCCACCCACCTGTGTCACCCACCAGTGCTGCCAGTCAGTGCCCAGCAGTTGTGCCAGTCATTGCCCAGCAGTTGCGCCAGTCAGTGCCCATCAGTGCCACCCACCAGTGACCATCAGTGCAGCCCAGCAGTGCTGCCAGTCAGTGTCCAGCAGTTGTGCCAGTCAGTGCCCAGCAGTTGCGCCAGTCAGTGCCCAGTAGTGCCGCCAGTGCTCAGCAGTGCCCCCAGTCAGTGCCGCCTATCAGTGCTGACTATCAGTACCCATCATCAGTGCCGTCTATCAGTTCCACCTATCAGTGCCGCCTATCCGTGCCACCTCATTAGTGCTGCCTATCAGTGCCGCCTATCAGTGCAGCCTCATCAACGCACATCAGTAAAGGAGAAAAATTACCTGTTTGCTAAATTTTATAATAGAAACAAAGAAACCATTTTTTTTCACATTTTTTGCTCTTTTTTTGTTTATAGCACAAAAATAAAACCCCTAGCGGCAAGTAAATACCACCAAAAGAAAGCTCTATTTGTGAGAAAAAATGATAAAAATTTCATATGGGTACAGTGTTGCATGACTTGACTTGGCAATATTTGCCCGCTCTTCCTTGCAAAAACACTCCAAATCTGTTAGATTGCGAGGGCATTCCTTTGTTGATTTGGATGGATGCTTTGGGTCGTTGTCATGCTGAAAGATGAACTTCCTCTTCATGTTCAGCTTTCTAGCAGAAGCCTGAAGGTTTTGTGCCAATATTGACTGGTACTTGGAAATGTTCATAATTCCCTATAACGTGACTAAAACCCCAGTTCCAGTTGAAGAAAAACAGCCCCAAAGCATGATTCTGCCATCAACAGAACAGTTTTCTTCTCGTCTCTTCATCAATTTTGGAGGGACGTCCAGTTCTTGGTGATGTCACTGTTGCGCCATATATTCTCCACTTGATGATGACGGTCTTCACTGTGTTCCATGGTATATCTAATGCCTTGGAAATTCTTTTGTACCCTTCTCCTGACTGATACCTTTTAACAATGAGATCCCTCTGATGCTTTGGAAGCTCTTTTTGGACCATGGCTTTTGCTGTAGGATGCAACTAAGAAAATATCAGGAAAGACCTACTAGAAACCCGACATTTTAAGGGCTCATGTACACTGCATCTGATAAACTGACGTTCAGGAGCTGTTCTGCATTTTTTTTAGCAGCCCCTGAACTCTCCCTAATGTTTTCCTATGTGTCCGTGTACACATAGTCGTTTACAGGCAGTTGAGTTTGCAGTGGTTTTTTTGAATGCACCAAACTTGCGCTCAAGAGTAGATTTTATCAGCGTTTCAAACCCCAAACAGTTTAGAAGCGTTTTGTAACTGTTCCATGCCCAGATGCTGTCCGGAGCCTTTTTTCATCATCAGAAATGCATACAAAGTGTTTTTTGTGTATTCAAATGGACCCGGTACACCAGTGTAGTCAGTTCCAGGTTTTCCGTGAAGAAAAAAATGGTAGAACGTGTCGCATTATGCTCATGATGGGATCCATAGTGAATACAACCAGAAAAGACAGGTCATCTCAACACATACTGCTCTCTCTGCTTCTGCTCTCTCTATTTCTCTCAAAATGTCTGAACTAGTTAATGTTTACTGTTTTTCAGTGCATTGTGGGCATTTGGGAAGGTCTCCTGAGGTTATCTTAAAACAACGCTTCTAAATGCAAAACGCTCATAAACGCGGTATGCAATTGCGGCTAAACAGACGTTTTTTAACCCACATTTTCCAACAGTCAGTTCCCATTATTCAGAAGAGTTTTCCAAAGGTCCCGTGAGCCCTAACAGGGTTGTGTCGACTTTTTATATTCACTGTATGCATATCGAATGTTGTTATAATGAAAGCTGCAGATTTAAGTGGCTTTTAAAAATTACATCAACACAAGTGCTTGGTTTAAATATATTTTAAGTAAAGAGAAAATTTCCATCACCTGCAAGTGCCTAGCTCCGAAGCTTTTATTAAATTTGATCTTTCGGTACACATTTATCACACCGAAGAAGTAAACACTGAGATACTTACCATTAAGGTCCATGTAACCAGTAGCCCTAATACACTTCCTAACTTTTATCCATGATCCATATTCCATAAACCAGGAAATCATCTATTATCTGTCTCCTATTGCCACCTTTGCCTCTCTATTGGCCATAAATCATCTATTACCTGTCTCCCATTACCACCTTTGCCTCTCTACTGGCCATAAATCATCTATTATCTGTCTCCCATTGCCACATTTGCCTCTCTACTGGCCATAAATCATCTATATCTGTCTCCCATTGCCACCTTTGCCTCTCTACTGGCCATAAATTGTCTATTATCTGTCTCCCATTGCCACCTTTGCCTCTCTACTGGCCATAAATCATCTATTATCTGTCTCCTATTGCCACCTTTGCCTCTCTACTGGCCATAAATCATCTATTATCTGTCTCCTATTGCCACCTCTGCCTCTCTACTGGCCATAAATCATCTATATCTGTGTCCCATTGCCACCTTTGCCTCTCTACTGGCCATAAACTATGATAGCAAACTCACTGGAAAAGAAGACAAACCTGGAAGGTTTGGACGGAGAAAAGTTAATGTTCCAATTCATTCACTTGTGTGTCTAAATTTCAACTTGAGCTACTGAGCATTGTAAACAGGATTGTGTTCCTGTAAAGCAGATAAGCACAACGATGAAAATGTAGGGCTTGCCTAAACCTGTGTTGGTCTCTGAAAAACAATCTTCATTGGATCGCTTTTAGGGGAGCGGTACAGATTCAGATGACTGGCATTCAGGGGTGTCACAGTTGCCTCTTGAATGCCTTTTTTTTCTTTGTTGTTTACTGGTAAACAGATTTTTTTTTTTAAATGGGAATATTGTGCCACAACTACAACCCTAGTGTTTGACTAGCGATTGTGACACGGTCCTATTCACTTGCATAAGTCGCGTTCTGTGGTAGTGCTACCTAATGAATGCAACGGGGGGTATCATTTTTACCACCCTGAAATGCCTTTGCAACTTATGGGAGGAAGTCAGAGGGCAGTAAAACTGTGGCTCTACTTTCAATCCACATGTGTAAACTATGCCTTAAAAAGAAAAGAAGAAACAAATATTGTTACAAAGCCACTACATTTTATTTTTTCAAAACCTGAAAATCCATTTTTATACCTTTGTCAATAGATTTATCAAAGCCCCTTAAGCGTTATAAAAGTTCAGTGCTGCAGCCTCCTTCAGTCTGTTCTGTATTCAACACTTCATGTATTGTGTCTACCACCGAGCTCTGTGGTCCCATCCTCCAACCCCTACATCAATGCTGAGCCCTGTAGTGATGAGTCGGAGAATGTAAATTCAGTGTATAGCAGGGAACACACTAACATGACACTCCTGGAAGTGTCAAATGCTGGGGAGGTAGATTGTTGGAGTGTTCAGTATACTACCTCTTGCATGAAGCTGCTGCTTTGATTTAGAGACCTGACAGGGTCTCTTTAAAAGAAAGTGATGTCTTCTCTTCTGAAAACAGGTTTTCATGCTACCATGAGGTCCACAACTATTGTTTTTGTTCCTACTACATATTATTGTACAGATGGCTTTAAATAATAACTCAAGAAACTGTCACATACAGTGAATAGCAAGCACCTCCGTATTACGGAGCACCAGTTCAGTGGTCCTTAGAAATCCCAAAAATGAGGATAGCAAATAGCTACTAGCACCTGTAGTAGATGGTTGTAGGCTCTCAGTTTCTCCCCATCAAGTCCATTTCCCATCGTTGTGATGGGCAGCCTTAAAAACCAATGGTGAGTTGCTGAAAGTGGGAAGCGGTGGGAAGTTATATATCAATTGCTTTTATTTGGTTCCCAACCAGAGGCTGCTCTAACCCTAGATATACCCAAGCAGCTTGATCTGCTCTGGTGGCTTTTCTCAGCATTGCAACAAGTTAATCAGCACCATAGATCTGCTAGTTAGGAATCCCCTTTGAGGCATTGGAGATTGTTTCAATGACACGCATGATATATGATAAACAAGAAATCTGCTGGTGCTGCAGTTGCCTAAGTATGCACGGGAGAGACCTGCTTTACTAATCCTTTAATTGTCTGGCCACTCTCATACTTATCGATTAATAAATGAGATCCACTTCTCATTTAATGAATGAGTGAACGCATCGAGCCGATCTTTATTACGCCTTTGTTGAGCTGTTGGAAAGGCCATAATAATAGGCTAGATGGCCTCCAGGAGCAAATAACTACACAAAATATGAACCTGCTGAGCCAGGGGAGGCTGGAAAGAGAAAGGATGTTTATTGGGCCTGATAAATAGCAGCAGAAAGGCATGGTAGGACATGGATATTGTTCATAACAGCCAAACAGTGATAGTCAAAGTACATACACAAAATGGAATGACTGTCCCTAAACTTATCATCATAAATGTACATCTGCATTACCCCAGGGCAGCCTTTTTCAACCAGGGTGCCCAGGCACCCTGGGGAGCCTTGAGGTTTCTTCGGGGGTGCCTTGGCAAATTGTCTACAAATTGCCCAAAACTGGTATACAAGCCAGGGGGTGGAACAAGCCTGCCTTTTAGTTACACCGGTTTTCATTGTGCACCATTAAGACCTTCTTGCCACTGGGGTCCTGACAACCAATGACATCAGTTGATATTGAGGATGTCGGTTGCCTGCACAGCATCCTTGTTTGACCGTCCCCTGCCCCTCTCCATCAGTGCTGGGGTCACATTAGCTCAGTGACGGAGAAAAACATTGGAATACTAGTCAGTACCTGTCAGGGATCCCCTCGATCCCCGCCGCGTTGGTCCCGGCGCAGGCGCAGTATGCCGCCCGGCGCAGGGACTCGAGCACTGGTTCCGGGCCGGCCGCGGCGTTCGAGTTCGCGCATGCGCAGTAGAAGCCGCGGCCGCCCGCTGGGCACCAATGGCAGCGCAGGGCGGGATATTTAAACGACCCTGAGCTGTCATTCAGTGCCTTCTGGTCTTTCCTGCATTCTGAATCCTGTGAACCTGTACCCTGTAAGTTATTGACCCGGATTGAACCTGACCTTGCTGTTTTCGCCTGTTCTGACCCTTGCTTTGCCTGACCTCTCTCCTGAATGCCCCCTATTGGATTTGACCTGCTGTTGCTGACCTGGCGTGTGACCCGACCATTCTATGCCCGCTGCCTTGTACCTTGCCGCCCTCTCTGTTACCGACCCGGCCCGTCTGACCCTGCTCATCCATCCATCCATCCCGTGCAGTGGGGTCTTCTGACCTCCTCACATCAGACTCTTCCCCGTGGGAGCCCCTTGCGCATACTACTACCACTGACGGACGCACCCGGTAGTCACGACCTGGTCTCAGGGAGCTCCAAGTCCATCCCCACCATCAGGGGCCCTGGTGAACAAGCACCCTGGGACTTAGACTCCGTGCGCTGGGGACGCCTATTCAGTGGAGTGCTAGTAGTACCGCCGGGCGGTCCCTTACAGTACCAGAAGGCCATGACTGAGTCTAGAGGAGGTCCCTCGCCGCTGGAGGAGATCTGCAGGCACCTATCCAATTTGACACAGGCCGTATCGGCCCTGCAGGATAGATGTCAGCAGATTGAAACTCAATTCCAGGCCTGCACTATATCCGTTCCTGCCCCACAGGCCGCGGTCCCCACACCTCCAGCAGCCCCTGTGCTGGTGTCTGGGGCACTCGCACCACTCCCGGCGGCCGACCCCCGAGTACCCTTACCAGAACGTTTCCACGGGGACCGCACACGGTTCAGAGCATTCCGCGAGTCCTGCCTCCTCTATTTTGAGCTACAACCCCGAACCTTCGTGACTGAATCCGTGAAGGTGGGGTTCGTCATATCCCTCCTGCAGGGTGAACCCCAAGACTGGGCCCATCGATTACGGGGAAAAAATGACCCTCACCTTGGTTCGGTTGACAGTTTTTTTGATGCTATGGCCATCCTTTATGATGACCCGCAGCGGGCAGCTTCTGCTGAAGCTACTCTGTACACACTCCGGCAAGGCCGCCGAGCGGCGGAGGAGTACGCATCTGAATTTAGGCGGTGGATGGGGGATACTCGCTGGAACGAGTTCGCACTCCTGCATCAGTTCCGTGTTGGCCTATCAGACGGCCTGAAAGACGAGCTCGCCCGGGTGGAGGTACCTGAGACTTTAGAGGACCTAATAGCACTGACCATTAAAATTGACCGTAGACTGCGGGAACGCAGGTTTGAGAGGTCCGGCCAGGGTCATGGAAACCCCTGGGGATCATTTCAGGGTCCCAGTCAAACACCTAGGCCAGTCATCCAAAACCGGCCACCTGGAGACAACCCCGAACCCATGCAGCTCGGCCTGGCACGGCCTAAACTATCCCCAGAGGAACATCTGCGCAGACGATCCCAGAACCTGTGCCTCTATTGTGGAGAAGCTGGTCATATGGCGCGTTCCTGCCCGCAGAAACTGAGTAAGTGCACCTCTTCTTCCTTATCCCTTGGCAATGTTGGTCCATCCCAATACTTAGTGGTGCCCCTTTCCTTTCAGCTTCCAGAAAGGACCGTGGAAGTATCGGCCATAATTGACTCTGGGGCATGCAGCTGCTTCGTGGATATTAATTTTGCTCACCAGCAGGGTATTCCCCTTCAATTGAAACAAAAGGGGTTCAATATTTATTTGGCCGACGGTTCCCGAATAAAATCGGGGGTAGTGAACCAGGAAACCCCCTCCATCACCACTGTCATTGCCGGCCAGCACCAGGAACTCCTCCGCCTGGATGCTATAGCTTCACCCCTCTTCCCAGTCATTCTGGGGCTCCCATGGTTACGGGCCCATAACCCCCAGATTGACTGGGAAACCGGAGTAATCACGTTCCCTTCCCCATACTGTCGGATATACTGCCGCACTTCGGGCCCGGGGACCCCCCAAATCCTCCTGTGCTCTGAGGTGGAAGCTGAATTAAAACAAGTAATCCCTGCGGCCTACCATGGGTTTCTAGATGTGTTCAGCAAACGGGGAGCTGATACTCTACCCCCCCACCGCCCTTATGACTGCCCCATTGACCTGTTACCCGGCTCAGAAATTCCTTTTGGGCGAATCTTCCCCCTTTCAGAGCCCGAATTGGGGGCCCTAAAGGAATATATCGAGGACAGCCTCCAGAAGGGGTTCATCCGCCACTCCACTTCACCGGCGGGGGCGGGAATCTTCTTTGTTGAAAAGAAGGACAAAACCTTAAGGCCATGTATCGATTACAGGGAATTGAACAGGGTCACGATAAAAAACCGTTACCCACTACCGTTAGTACCTGAACTGTTCCAAAGTTTAAAGTCAGCAGTAGTTTTTACCAAGCTGGATCTGAGGGGGGCGTACAACTTGATTCGCATAAGGGAGGGGGACGAGTGGAAGACGGCCTTCCGCACCCGCTTCGGTCATTTTGAATATCTGGTCATGCCGTTCGGGTTGTGTAATGCTCCGGCCACGTTTCAACATTTTGTAAATGATATTTTTAGAGATTTTCTGGATGTCTTTGTGATCGTTTATTTAGACGACATTCTGATTTTTTCCCCGTCTCTGGGGGAACACAGAATACATGTAGCAAAAGTATTGGGGCGGCTGCGGCAGCATGGGTTGTACGCCAAGGCAGAAAAATGTTGTTTTGAACAATCCAGCATTGCCTTCTTGGGCCTGATTATCTCCACCGCGGGGGTCGCGATGGATCCCCAGAAGGTCGCTGCAATACTGGATTGGCCTGAACCCACAGACAGAAAAGGCGTCCAGCGATTCATCGGCTTTGCAAATTTTTACCGGAAGTTCATCAAGAACTTCTCGGGTCTGGTCTCCCCCATTACTCAGCTAACCAAGCTGGGGACCCGATTCAGATGGACACCAGAAGCGCAGGAAGCTTTCGATGCCTTAAAGAAGCTGTTCACTTCGGCACCCATTTTGGGTCACCCAGACGCCGCTCTGCCCTACATCTTGGAGGTAGATGCATCGGAGAATGCGGTAGGCTCCATCCTCTCCCAACGAAAAGGCACCAAGGAACTGCTCCACCCGGTAGCGTTCTTCTCACGGAAACTGACCCCAGCGGAGAGGAACTATGATATCGGTGACCGTGAGCTACTAGCGATCAAAACGGCGTTAGAGGAATGGAGGTACCTGCTGGAAGGTGCGGTGCACCCCATCTTAATATTTACTGACCATAAGAACTTAGAGTATCTGAGAACTGCCAAGCGTCTACGCCCGCGACAGGCGAGATGGGCACTATTCTTTTCAAGATTCAACTTCCATATTACGTACCGGCCGGGATCAAAGAACACTAAGCCGGATGCGTTATCACGGATGTACGAAGACGCCAAGGAGACCCCAGTACCTGACACCATCCTATCCTCGGGTAACTTCTTGGTCCTTCAGTCGGACCTTCGTTCCAGGCTAATGGAGGCATCCACAAACTTCTCTACCCCAGGCGGAGGGCCACTCCAGAACAAGGGGGGACTCCTATGGAGGGAAGATCGAATTGTGGTGCCGGAAGAAGCTCGAACCCTGGTCTTGGGGCATTGCCACGACCACCCAATGGCGGGGCACTTTGGCCCAGAAAAGACCCTGGAACTTCTCCGACGCTCATTCTGGTGGCCAGACATGGCTAAAGATTGTAAGGGCTATGTCAGGTCCTGTGTCACCTGCCAGAAGAACAAGCCCTCAAGAAACAAGGTTTGGGGTCTGCTGCGACCCTTGCCTATTCCTGAACGGCCTTGGCAAAAGATCTCACTAGACTTTATAGTCGAGCTTCCGCCATCCCGAGACCACACGGCAATCCTGGTAGTCGTGGACCGCTTGTCCAAGATGGCCCACTTCATCCCGTTGAAGAAGACCCCCTCGGCAGCCGAGACCGCGCGAGTCTTCATTCGTGAGGTAGTCAGGTTGCATGGGGTCCCCGAAGACATTGTCTCGGACCGAGGGGTCCAGTTCACGTCCAGATTCTGGAGAGCACTGTGCAAAGCCCTGGACATCAAATTATCTCTCTCTTCTGCGTTCCACCCTCAAACTAACGGTCAAACCGAAAGGACCAATCAGACCTTAGAGCAATATTTGAGATGCTATACCTCATTTACTCAAGATGACTGGCTGCCACTTCTTCCTTTAGCGGAATTTGCGTATAACAACGCCCGCCACTCAGCAACAGGGCAGTCCCCGTTCTTCGCCAACTATGGCTTTCACCCAGTCTTCCTCCCGGATTTGGTGTCGGAATGCCCAGTACCAGCAACACAAGATGTGGTAACGTTCTTCGCTGCGAACAATGAGGAGCTTCAAGTGGCCATCAGTCGGGCCCAGGAAGACTACAGGAAAGCATTCAACAGGAAACGGAGAGGAGATCTGGTATTGCGGCCTGGGGAGAAGGTTTGGCTGGCGACGTCCAATCTAAAGATGCTTTGCCCATCGAAGAAATTGGGACCCAAATTTATAGGCCCCTTCTGCATTAAACGGATGGTTAACGAAGTAGCCTATGAACTCGCCCTCCCTGACACGCTCAAGATCCACCCGGTCTTTCATGTGTCCCTTCTGAAGCCTGTGGTCCCAGATGCCTTCCCTGACCGGGAATCTAGACCCCCGGAAGCGGTAACGGTCGAAGGAGAAGAAGAATTTGAGGTTGAAACAATCCTGAAGTGTCGAAGGAGGGGAGGCCAGACCCAATTCCTTATCAAATGGAAGGGCTATGGTCCTGAGGACAATTCTTGGGAACCAGCCCATAATGTCCATGCACCCAGACTTGTCCGGAGGTTCTTTCGCGATCACCCGTGGTGGAGAGATCGGATGGGCATCCGGAGGTTGCCCGTAGGGGGGGGGCAATGTCAGGGATCCCCTCGATCCCCGCCGCGTTGGTCCCGGCGCAGGCGCAGTATGCCGCCCGGCGCAGGGACTCGAGCACTGGTTCCGGGCCGGCCGCGGCGTTCGAGTTCGCGCATGCGCAGTAGAAGCCGCGGCCGCCCGCTGGGCACCAATGGCAGCGCAGGGCGGGATATTTAAACGACCCTGAGCTGTCATTCAGTGCCTTCTGGTCTTTCCTGCATTCTGAATCCTGTGAACCTGTACCCTGTAAGTTATTGACCCGGATTGAACCTGACCTTGCTGTTTTCGCCTGTTCTGACCCTTGCTTTGCCTGACCTCTCTCCTGAATGCCCCCTATTGGATTTGACCTGCTGTTGCTGACCTGGCGTGTGACCCGACCATTCTATGCCCGCTGCCTTGTACCTTGCCGCCCTCTCTGTTACCGACCCGGCCCGTCTGACCCTGCTCATCCATCCATCCATCCCGTGCAGTGGGGTCTTCTGACCTCCTCACATCAGACTCTTCCCCGTGGGAGCCCCTTGCGCATACTACTACCACTGACGGACGCACCCGGTAGTCACGACCTGGTCTCAGGGAGCTCCAAGTCCATCCCCACCATCAGGGGCCCTGGTGAACAAGCACCCTGGGACTTAGACTCCGTGCGCTGGGGACGCCTATTCAGTGGAGTGCTAGTAGTACCGCCGGGCGGTCCCTTACAGTACCAGTGTGCAAAAGAGAATTTGCTTTGGAAGACCTCTAACGTTGGGTGTCCTTCGTGTGTGGATTTTGCTGCGTTATATAAAACTATTAGAATCGTTTTTTACATTTTACAATGGGGTGCCTCAAGACAGGCCATAATTTCAAAGGGTGCCTCGGGACTGTCCATAATTTCAAAGGGTGCCTCAGGACTGTCCATAATTTCAAAGGGTGCCTCGGGACTGTCCATAATTTCAAAGGGTGCCTCGGGACTATCCATAATTTCAAAAGGGTGCAAGGGACTGTCCATAATTTCAAAAGGGTGCGCAAGGGACTGTCCATAATTTCAAAAGGGTGCGCAAGGGACTGTCCATAATTTCAAAAGGGTGCCTCGGGACTGTCCATAATTTCAAAAGGGTGCCTCGGGACTGTCCATAATTTCAAAGGGTGCCTCGGGACTGTCCATAATTTTAGAGGGTGCTCAGGACTGTCCATAATTTCAAAGGGTGCTCGGGACTGTCCATAATTTCAAAGGGTGCTCGGGACTGTCCATAATTTCAAAGGGTGCTCGGGACTGTCCATAATTTCAAAGGGTGCTCGGGACTGTCCATAATTTCAAAAGGGTGCCTCGGGACTGTCCATAATTTCAAAAGGGTGCCTCGGGACTGTCCATAATTTCAAAAGGGTGCCTTGGGACTGTCCATAATTTCAAAGGGTGCCTCGGGACTGTCCATAATTTCAAAAGGGTGCCTCGGAACTGTCCATAATTTCAAAGGGTGCCTCGGGACTGTCCATAATTTCAAAAGGGTGCCTCGGGACTGTCCATAATTTCAAAGGGTGCCTCGGGACTGTCCATAATTTCAAAGGGTGCCTCAGGACTGTCCATAATTTCAAAGGGTGCTCGGGACTGTCCATAATTTCAAAGGGTGCCTCAGGACTGTCCATAATTTCAAAGGGTGCTCGGGACTGTCCATAATTTCAAAGGGTGTCTTGGGACTGTCCATAATTTTAGAGGGTTCCTTGCCTAAAAAAAGGTTGAGAAACACTGCCCTAGGATTATAGCTGAAGTTTAGGTATGGACTATTTAGCATAGTTACATTGGTTCAGCTGCCTGTGGAATCCCTATGGAAGCTAAAAATCAGTGAAGGAGGCACAGATATTATAGTGATTGCCACTAGCCTTGGGATCAGCTGAGTGGCTGTTCTGCTGCTTAGTGAACAGAGGATTTCGCTCATTTGGCACAGGTGCCATTCACAGAACACTTTGACTTTTCTCAATGAATGCAAAGTGTTCTCTGGAAGAGGTGGAGAATATGCTGCCAACGCCCCACCTCTGTACCTTGCCCAAATAGAGAACACTTTGCATTTATTGAGAAAATACAAAATGTTCTCTAAATGGCTCCTGGGCTTGGACCCAGAAGCTGGCGGCAATCACTAATGTAGCAAGCCCAATTTCTAGCTTTCGACAGAATGGTATGGAACATGCATAGTGAAAATAGTGAAGTGATGAAGTCACGTGATGAGTGTGACCCAACGCGTCAGCACGTGGTGACGCACTTCCGGCTGGACGCCATATTGGTACACCTTTGCAGATACACCTGTCACATGGAAGTTTCATTTCAATGCTGAATACAAGTTGAACAAAAATGTGAGTGCATTTATGAAGGAGTTACTATATGTTTACCTCTATTAAATGGTATTACACTATGGCAGTATCCGTTTATGTCTTTCTTAGGAGATAATTGGCCAGTTACTTACTTACCCATTTGGAGAGGAGCTCCGGTATCATTAAGCTTATATCTGAGGTGAGACGAGAGTGGGGAGAGTGACCAGATCCCAGAGGATATCCATACATGGAGGAGCCATGCTAGTGGTTCTATAAGCGTTTTCACCCGCAAGGGTCGAAACGTGGAGGTGAGTGGGCAATTTAACCGTTTTTTGGATTAGATTTTCATCACTCGAATTCACTGGTTTTACCACCATCACGAAGAGGATTCATATTATATTTATTATTATTTTTATTAATTTATGGTGGTTTTTCACCATATTGGACACTTTAGGGTGGCAATTTGCCACATTTGGACACTTTTTCTAGTTGTGTCCAAATATTATTGATGATTTACTGTTTGCTGTGTGAGCACTTATATATATAAATAATTTTTTTTGCATTATCACGCATGTTCATGTTTATGCGGTTTCTGGGTTTTGCTAATCGCATGTGTAAGTGGAGATTTTCCACCTAGGTCATCACTTATTTGTTTAGTCCAATTGGACTTGTCTGCACTTTTGTTTGACCCATTCAGGGTTTTTTTGGAGCACATTATATGGTTGAGTCCCTACAGGACTTGGGGGTTCACGTTTTGATCCTGGTAGATCTTATTATACACACGGGGGTGTGAGTGTCATTTTTAGGTGTGTGTATGTGTGTATATATATATATTTATATATATATATATTTTTTTTGGTCTATTATTTATTTATTTATTTCAGGTACGGTATTACGCTATGTGGTGTCCCTTATTGGGCTCTCTTCACTGAGAGTCCCCACTTGCAGAACCTGCTTAAAGGGACCCTTGACTGTGACATGCGATAAGGCTTTTGAAGTACCTATCTTAGAGGAGATTGGATGGTGTATGACCCTGACCCCGTTCTGGCAGTAGATGACCAATACCTGATGAGACAGGAAAATCTCATATGCGCATGTTTGATGCACTTCTGGTGAGTGTGCATTCTTTATATTATATCCACTGTGTGACACACTGGACCCTCGCCCCCACGCACTCTATTAGGATCTACTGGATCCCCACATGGGCAATTTTTCAGCTATTTGGGACATTTATCCTCTTAATTTCACCACAGTGTGATTGACAATTTTGCACTATTTTGCATTTGATTATATTGCTAACATACACTCTATGTTTTATGTTTTTATTCCATGTTGTCTAATTTTATACACATCTGGCGCTGCACCTCTATTTATTGATACTTATATATAGCGCCGTCAATTTACGCAGCACTTTACACATACATATATTTTACATTCACATCAGTCCCTAACCCTCAAGGGGTGTACAATCTAAGGTCCCTAACTCACATTCATACATACACATATTAGGGCCAATTTAGACAGGAGCCCAGTAACCTACCAGCATGTCTTTGGAGTGTGGGAGAAAACCAGAGCACCCGGAGGAAACCCACGCAAGCATAGGGAGAACATGCAAACTCCATGTAGGAGGCGCCATGGTCGGGAATCGAGCCAACGACCCATTTACTGCATTGATGATTTATATTATTTGTGCACTTCCAGATGCAGGCATTGCTTGAAAGGGATGTTGGTTTTCACTGTTTATGTTTATCCACTTAATAGCACATGTTGGTGGGCTTATATATAATTAAATTTTTTATATGTATGATTTTTTATATGTATGATGTCATGCTTAATTATTATTATTAGCGCCACATCTGTTTTATGTATGGAACATGCATACTTACATTGGTCCAAGCTAGACAAAAGCAACTACTCTAAATAGTTAATACCTAAACTTCTGCTTTACTACAATATACTTTTAGGCACAGCCAAGGAACTGGGAACAACTGAAACTCTTGAGGACAAAGAACCAAATCCTAAAAAAATCTAAATCAAAAAGAAAAAAAACAATCACTCTAAAAATTTGAGTTTTCTAAAAATAAGAACAGTGTCATCTCCCATGTAAGGAAAATAGAATACCTGTCACTATCTATACAAGGTAAAGGTTTTCCATTCATTTAAAAACAATAGTGCCTATAATGAAAAGTACCGCCAACAAACTCAGAACCGACGTACCCGCTAGCAAATTAGCTTTGACCCCTGCGGCAGGTCAACTTCTGTTTCTGCTGACACTGGTCTGGCCGGCAAGCATCATGGTGAACATTAATCATTGTACTGGTGCGTTTCAGCGAGCAATCGGGTAACCGTCGTGCACTATATAGTATGCATCTTACATTTTATACCATCAGATAAGAAATTGATTTTTATTTTATTTAAAATCCTGCAAAGTGGAGGTCAGTGACCTGCGATCTTGCCACAGCTATGGACACTGAAGTTGAAAAAAAGCTTCTCCAAGCCGCTGACAAGACCAATAACAGAAGGCATAGTTCAAAGGTAATTAAAGAGTATGTGATTAAACAGTAAATATAGTGCCGTGAAGAAGGCGAGGAAGGGATCAAGGCTGTGTACCTGCTTCTTTCACAGATGAAGGTATAAATGTATTTAGGAAGTGTCATGTTTAACACCGACTCTACTCCCATAAGCCTTCTGGGTGTTTGAAACCTAAATGCCCAGACCAAATTTTAGCAGTGCCAATATGGCTTTCTTTACCCATATATGACCTTTATTTGGCCATATTGGTCATATATGGCTTTTATTTGGCCGAATTGGCCATATATGACCTTTACTTGGCCATATTGGCCATATATGGCTTTTATTTGGCCATATTGGCCATATGTGGCTTTTATTTGGCCATATATGGCTTTTATTTGGCCACATTGGCCATATATAGCTTTTATTTGGCCATATATGACCTTTACTTGGCCATATTGGCCATATATGGCTTTTATTTGGCCATATTGGCCATATGTGGCTTTTATTTGGCCATATATGGCTTTTATTTGGCCACATATGGCTTTTATTTGGCCATATATGACCTTTTATTTGGCCATATGTGGCTTTTATTTGGCCATATGTGGCTTTTATTTGGCCATATATGGCTTTTATTTGGCCATATATGACCTTTAGTTGGCCATATTGGCCATATATGGCTTTTATTTGGCTATATTGGCCATATAGGGCTTTTATTTGGCCGAATTGGCCATATATGACCTTTACTTGGCCATATTGGCCATATGTGGCTTTTATTTGGCCATATGTGGCTTTTATTTGGCCATATATGGCTTTTATTTGGCCACAATGGCCATATATGGCTTTTATTTGGCCATATATGACCTTTACTTGGCCATATTGGCCATATATGGCTTTTATTTGGCCATATATGGCTTTTATTTGGCCATATTGGCCATATGTGGCTTTTATTTGGCCATATATGGCTTTTATTTGGCCACATTGGCCATATATGGCTTTTATTTGGCCATATATGACCTTTACTTGGCCATATTGGCCATATATGGCTTTAATTTGGCCATATGTGGCTTTTATTTGGCCATATATGACCTTTACTTGGCCATATTGGCCATATATGGCTTTTATTTGGCCATATGTGGCTTTTATTTGGCCATGTATGGCTTGGTTTTGGCCACATTGGCCATATATGGCTTTTATTTGGCCATATATGACCTTTACTTGGCCATATTGGCCATATATGGCTTTTATTTGGCCATATGTGGCTTTTATTTGGCCATATATGGCTTTTATTTGGCCATATATGACCTTTACTTGGCCATATATGGCTTTTATTTGACCATATTGGCCATATGTGGCTTTTATTTGGGCATATATGGCTTTTATTTGGCCATATATGACCTTTACTTGGCCATATTGGCCATATATGGCTTTTATTTGACCATATTGGCCATATGTGGCTTTTATTTGGCCATATATTGCTTTAATTTAGCCATATAGGTCATATATCATTATTTTTGGCCATATTGGCCATTTATGACTTTTATGTGGCCATATTGGTCATATATGGCTTTTATCTGACCACATGTGGCTTTTATTTGGCCACATTAGTCAAATATTACTTTTATTTAGTCATGTATTGCTTTTCTTTAGCCATATTGGCTTTTATTTGGCCATATTGCTCATATATAGCTTTTATTTGGTAATATATTGCTTTCATTTGGCCATATTGTCCATATACTGCTTTTATTTGGACATATTGGTCATATATGACTTTCATTTGGCTATGTACGGCTTTTACATGGCCATATAAAGTTTTTATTTGGTATCCCATAAGCTATTAAATGGGCAAAATGTTTTAAAAATCCTCTTTTTTTGATTTACAATCACAGTGCTGTGCAAAAGTAATTACCTTTCTTTTTTCTTTGCATTTTGTCACACTTAAATGATTTAAATCGTCAAAAAAACATGTAATATTACACAAAGATAACCCAAGTAAATACAAAATTAAGTTTTTAAAATGAAGATTTTTTTAAGGGAAAAAAAGCTGTCCAAACCTGCCTCCCTATGTAAAAAAGGAATTGCCTCCTAAACCTAATAACTGGTTGTGCCACCCTTGGCGACAACAACTGCGATCAAGCATTTATGATAACTGGCAATGAGTCTTTCACATCTCTGTGGAATTTTGGTCCATTCTCCTTTTCAGAATTGTTTTAATTTCACATGAACAGCCTGCTTAAGGTCATGCCACAGCATCTCAGTCTGATTTAAATCCGGACTTTGACTAGGCTACTCCAAAACCTCAATTTTGGGGTTTTTTAGCCATTCAGAGATGGACTTGCTGGTGTGTTTCTGATTCTGCTGCATAACCCAAGTGCGCTTAAGCGTGAGGTCATGAACTCATGGCCAGACATTCTCCTTCGGGATTTTCTGGTAGAGCGCAGAGTTTATGGTTCCATGTCAAGTCGTCCAAGTTATGAAGCTGCAAAGCAGCCTCAGACCATCAAACTACCACCACCATGTTTGACTGTTGGTATAATGTTCTTTTTAAGAAATGCTGTGTTAGTTTCGGGTCAGATGTAATGGGACGCACACCTTCTAAATTGATGCCATGTTTGCCCAGTCTCTTTCCTATTGACCTTAACGGAGTTAAGTGAGGCCTGCAGTTCTTTAAATGTTATTCTGGATTCTTTTATAACCTCCTGGATGAGTTGTCGTTGTGCTCCTGGAGTAATTTTGGTAGGCCAGCCACTCCTGGGAAGGTTCACCGCTGTTCTCTTTATTTGTGGACAATGGCTCTCTCCATGGTTCTCTGGAGTAGCAAAGCCTTAGAAATAACTTTTCAATCCTTTCCAGACTGGCACATGTCATTTACTTTATTTCTCATCTGTTCTTGAATTTCTTTAGATTGCGGCATGATGTGTTGCTTTTTGAGATCTTCAAGCATGCTGCACTTTGTCAGGCAGCTTCTATGTAAGTGATTTCTTGATTTAACAGGACTGACGTTAATCAGGCCTGGGTGTGGCAAGTGAAATGTAGCTCAACTTTCAAAAAAAAAAACTGGTTAACCACAGTTTATTCGTGATTTAGCAAGGGGGGGGGGGGTCAGTTACTTTTTCACATAGGGCCAGGCAGGTTTGGATTTTCCCTTACTAAATGAAATCTTCATTTAAAGACTGCATTTTGTATTTAGATGGGCAATCTTTGTGTAATATTAAAATTCGTTTGATAATCTAAATCATTTAAGTTATCAAACATGCAAAAAAATAAAATAAATTATCAGGAAGGCGGCAAATACTTTTTCACAGCACTGTATATTAAACCCAAGATCGCTGGTGCCATGCAGGTCTCCTGCAGATCTGTCAGTATATCTGCTTGCCGTGTGGGATGTACGAGCAAGCAGACATTCTGACAGGAAGAATGAATGCACTTCCACTGCACTTCACAGCATTGTAGTAGTTCATTGATGACTACAAGCCAACAGCCGCTATGGCTGTCGGGACTTGTAGTCTCTCATTCACAGAGGCGGGCGGAGCCCCGCATGGCCACGCTTTTTTAAATTTGACAGCTAGCGAGGGGGGAGAAGATCTCCTGCTAGCTGTCAAAGTTGGAGAGCCGGAAGTCAGTCTGATCGTAACATGTTACACCCTGAATATGGGTAAAATATGTAACATATTACGAAAGGTGAACTACTCCTTTAAAGAGAGGTCCCAATCACACTGTGAAAAAATAAAAAAAAAATGTAGGTGCTGACTTTTAAAAAACAGCCACTCACCTGTCCCACGATCCTGCGGTGCCCCCATCACAGCCCATTTCACCAGCTGTCTGGTGTTCCAGGTGCCGCCATCTTTAGAATGGGCACCCGACTGTGACAGCTTGCGGCTTCACAGCCGGGTGCCCAGTGCACATGTGCGAGTAGCGCTGTGCTTCCTGAATGGCCCTGTAGTCTTCTGGGACCTGTCACGTGTCCTAGAAGACTAAGGGGAAGGGTGGGGGGGAAGAGGACAACTTCCGCTTCCGATCGCCTAGGTGATCGCAGCGGAAGTGGGAGCGGGTACCTGTGAATTTCGGGTACCCGTTCCCCACAGGTGCCAATCCTTAATGGGGAGCGGGGGACCAGTCTTTAAAGTGTAACTTCCCCCTTTTGGGTGGAACTCCGCTTTTAAGCTGGCCATACACTGATTGGTTTTTTTGTTTGTTTGTTTGGCCTGCAGGATGAACAAAAAAAATCTGTACAGTTGATACAATAGTACCTCCTAGATTTTTTTTCTTTTACTTTTAGTGGATTTTTTTGCTTTTTCTTTCTGGGTTTCCTTTTATCCTATAATATCTAGAATATTTGATCTTTTTTTTGGGGGGGGGGGGGGTCCGTATTATCTTATATTATCCTAGATTTGGTATTTTCTTTCAGTCTCTTTTTTTTTTCTTTTTTTCTAAGTTAACAGCCATAGCAAGCTGTCAATGAGGCACAACGGCAGCTGAGCCTGTGGGTTTGTTTGTAAACAAACCCACATGACCAATATGATTGCATATCTTAGCCTTATCATGATTGATATCCAATCAGAGTGATTGCATTTCATCAGTTGAGACCAGGAGATCATGAAACGTAATTAAAACTGGTCACCATCTTGTCAAATAATTTTTGGTTTGAAAACTATTTTATATATTTTATTTTTTTTACACTACTGCTGAAGAAAGCTCAGATCATATTTTTTCTTTCCTTCTATGTGTATATGTTCCCAGTCTTTTATATGGAAGAATTAATATTCCAGGATGCTGCCCACTCTCACTACAGAAGTCTGTAATAGATAGGAGATGGTACACACAACACAAGCGGCATCACAAAGTCTCTGTGATGTCCACGGCCTCGCCGCTGCAGTGATCAGACAGACTGAGAACGTTTGATGCACTTCATGCAACCACTGAAGCCACCATCTATACATATACTTGATGTGCCGGAGTAAAGGCTACAAAAAAACATTCGAGCAAAAGGTATGAGACAACAAAAACTTTTCCACTGACTACAGAACACAGTTTTTCCAGTGAGGACGATAGACATTCAATACATTGCGAATAATGTTGCTTTAGCAGACATTTTTGGCCTTGCTTTACAGCTTGTGTGCCCTTCCAGCCCAATTTGATATGTATGCCTTCTTGAAACATTTGTAAAACCCTCCAAGGAGGTGGTGTCCCCTGTTTCTACTAATAGTAGGTTTCTTATTAGCCTGGTTTTGTTTTATGTGGTTTATTCAATTAATTCTGGTCTTACCTTACAATTTTGTTGTCTGCTATCTTTTGGTCTGTAAAATACATAATTGAAAGAGTAATTAGTGGGAAGAATTGCCTCTTACATTGGTGATTGGTGGAAAGAGTGTTCCTTACAATGGTGATCAGAGGGAAGAATGCTCCTTACATTGGTGATCAGTGGGAAGAATGCTCCTTACATTAGTGATCAGTGGGAAGAATGTCCCTTACATTGGTGATCAGTGGGAAGAATGCTCCTTACATTGGTGATCAGTGGGAAGAATGTTCCTTACATTGGTGATCAGTGGGAAGAATGTTCCTTACATTGGTGATCAGTGGGAAGAATGTCCCTTACATTGGTGATCAGTGGGAAGAATGCTCCTTACATTGGTGATCAGTGGGAAGAATGCTCCTTACAATAATGGTCAGTGGGAAGAATTCTCCTTACATTGGTGATCAGTTGGGAGAATACTCCTTATATTGGTGATCATTGGGAAGAATGCCCCTTAGATTGGTGGTCAGAGGGAAGAATGCTCCTTACAATAGTGGTCAATGGGGATAATACTCCTTACATTGGTGATCATTTGGAAGAATGCCCCTTACACTGGTAATCATTGGGAAGAATGCTCCTTACATTGATGGTCAGTGGGAAGAATGCATCTTACATTGGTGATCAGTGGGAAGAATGTTCCTTACATTGGTGATCATTGGGAAGAATGCTCCTTACATTGATGGTCAGTGGGAAGAAGGCTCCTTTCATTGGAGGTCAGTGGGAGAAGGAGGAGGACGCACTGAAGGAGCTCTCCCTGAGAACCAGCGTTTTCAAGCCTGGGCCTTGCCTGCTAGCTTGGCCCAGGAACCATGCCTGATTCAGGGGGAGGCCCTGGGAGGGATTCCCCTGATGAGACCGGGCCTAGTGAAGAGGAGGAGGTGGAGGACCTGACTGTGGGTCCCGGCCCTGGTGAGGATGTCGATATCTTCAGACAGAAGATTACTGATAGAATTGTGACTATTGGAAGAGCTGAGGAGAAGCTTAATGTTTTAAAATCTGAACACAAATCCTTCAGAGCCAAATACTGCCAGGCCTGGAGCAAGAACAGATTGGGCATGAAGCCAGCGCTCCAGCACATGGAGGAGAAAGTAAAGAGACAATCTTTATTATTAGAAAAGCTGAAAACAAGAAGTGGAGCATTTAAAGAAAAATTTGAAAATGAGAGGAGATTTGCCAGCCAGACATCAGCGAGCTCTGTGGATCAGCAGCCTCAGGTAATGGATGACCCAGTTCCATCTACATCAGCGTCTCTCCCCCCATGTCAGGCTGTGGAATCACCAGTGGCAACCAGCCAGGGGGTTGAGGGTGAGTATGGAACCCTGAAGTTCATTCAGCACATGGAGTCTCCCCTGAGAGCAGACAAGTTTGCCTTCACTGATGACCCTGCAGAAGTCCCTGAGGATGGACAGAGAAGATACAGACTGGCAAAGCCAAGACTGGTGGAGAAGTCTCAATACACCAAGATGGCTGCTTCCAGCATGTCTGCCCCACCTGCTGTGGTGAGTATTGTGGATGAGGAGCTCTGCAAGCAGCCTGCTATGGAGGAATCCTCATCCAACCTGGAGGAAAAATCCCTGGCAGAGAGGTCTCCAGACCATCAGGGGAATGTGGATGAACCTGCACCAAGCACCTCACGGATGGAAATTGCTGCTGCTGTTCCTGCTGAGACCAGTAGTCCCTCTACAGGCAAGATGGCTGCCACCTGCAGAGAGACTGTTTCACCTGAGCTCCCAGGTGCTCCAGAGCTGATTGATGCTGGTGGGGGAGGGGAGCAGCACACTGCACAACATGGAGAGCAAACAGCACACATGGATGTCTCACTTGTTGCTGTGTCTGAGAATCCAATCCAGTCCTGGGCTGAGTCTCTTTTCTTGGAGCAAGAGATGACTGCTGGAGCTTCTATGGTTGCAGCAGTGAGTGCGGACATTTCTGAGAACTCTATGACTGTTGAGACTGGTAAAGCAATGGATGTGTTGGTGGTGGGTGGAGGTGAAGGGGTCAACATTGCTGATAAGACTAAAAATGACATTTCTCCCCCTGCTGAGCAGAGAGAGGATACACCATCCAATCCCGGATCTGTGCAATCGGTATCTGCTAGAGTTGCACCAGAGGCTCCCAGACACACAAATGTTTCTGCTGCTGGGAGGATTGGGGGGAGCTATGCCTCTGTTTTGGGGAGTCGCACCAAGGGGGGTGGGGGTAGTGTTGGGAATGCTAATGGTCACAATTTGGGGAGGTTTGGTGGTGGGATGGTTGGTGGGGTCAGGAGAAGGAATGTGGTACAGTTGAAGTGGGAGGGGGAAGGGAACCCACCAGTAAGGGGGAGGGTGGCGGAGTTGATTCTGGAGATGGGGTTTAAAGCCTGTGATGTGTTTGCGTTGATCTGCCCAGTAGGCAGCTATGAATATGATTTGTCATTTGTAAAACCTGAAGGCCTGGACCTGTTTTGGGAGAGATATTGGAGGTGCAGGAGCCATCAGCAGTGGAGAGGTTTGGTGGCAAAGGTTGTTTCCAGACAGCCTTTGATAAAATCGGTGACAATCCTGGTCCGGAATGAATCCATACCAGAGGCTGATTTGGTAGTGTGGCTACGCCGACATGGTGAGGTCCTCACCCCACTGCGGAAGGTCCTGGATGAGCATAGGATATGGACAGGGGCCTGGACGGTGTCAGTGCAATTGAGGGTGCTGGGCAATGTGGTTCAGCATCTTCCCTGCTCAGCCTTTCTGGGGAGGGATAGGCTGACCATTTTCTATCAAGGTCAGCCTAAAGTTTGTAACAAATGCGGAGAGAAAGGCCATTTTGCATCGTCCTGCACCATCAAGAAGTGCTCACTGTGCCAGGAGTTTGGCCATTTGGCCAAAGAATGCACCGAGATTCGGTGTAATTTGTGCCAGCAGATGGGTCATCCATACAGTCTGTGCCCAGAGGCACTACACAACCTGCCAGGACTGGAGGCTGAGCTGCAGAGGCTGGATAAAGCGGATGAGGCAGCTGATGCTAGGGAGGAAACTGTAGTTGCCCCTCCTGTGTCTGTTCCCTCTGTTGTGTCAGATTGTGTTTCCCCCAGTAATGTCACCCCTGAGTCTGTCCCTCCTATTCCTATGGTACGTAGATCCTCCAGACTGGCGGAAGCTGTTGGGGGGGCGGGTTTAGCTGATCTTCCCTCTCGGCCTACTCCACCTCCGGTACCTGTCCCCCGTCAGCGCAAACGTGGTCAGGAGGTTGTGGGGGTGCCGGATGGGGGTGGAGCCGATGGGGCTCAGGGAGGGGTATCCATGTCCCATGTCTCACCTCCTGCTGGGGGGGATTCGGCTGATGAAGGGTGGGAGAGGGTGAAGGAGAAGAGGAAGAAGAAGAAGAGGAGGATGAGAAGAGCTGTCCTCTCTTCCTCAGAATCAGATCCAGGAGGAGTCCCTCTTGGCAATACTTTTTCAGTTTTGTCAGGTGATGATATGGTATCGGATATATCCATTTCTCTATCATCTATGGATGAGGGGGAGTCACGTACTCTGAAGAGAGTTGTTTCGGGTGATGAGAGTGTGGTAGAGGTTAAGAAACGACTACCCCAATCATCCTGATGGCAGTTCCCACTCTGTTAAAGGTGGCGACCATTAATGTCGCCAGCATTAAATCTGCAAGAGCTCGTGATACGGCCTTATTTTTGCTCAGCGAGTTTGATGCTGAGATTTTATTTTTGCAAGAGACCTGGCTCAATACATTGGCCGATGTCTATCTAGCAAAAAGGGAGTGGAGATGTGGTCCCTCCTTTTGGTCTCTTGCGGCTGAACCTTGCAGCGGAGTTGCGGTCCTTTTTAAAACCGATATGGTAACGTGCCGGCGGGTAATTGAGGTAGAAATGGGGAGATGCATGGTCTTAGACGTCTCTGTTAGGGGGCAGGACCTGCGCCTGATCAATATCTATGGACCGCAATCAAAATGGGGCAGGAAATGCCTCCTCACAAAGATCAAGCCCTTCCTTTTTACGTCCCAGCAGGTTGTCTTTGGAGGTGACTTTAACACCATAATTAGGCCTGAAGACAGGAGAGGCTCCATAGACAGGCTGGGTTATGATAGCGTTTTTCTCAGAGATTTGGTTAGACAGGCAGGCCTGGTAGATGTGCACATTAAGCACTGCCCTGGCAGCACGGGGTTCACATTTCAGAGAGGGAATAGTCAGAGCAGGATAGACAGGTTTTTTTTAAAGGAGAACTCTGCTTTCTCGGCTCCTGAGTTGAAGGCGGTGGAGTTCTCTGACCACTGTATGCTGTCTGTGACTCTGAATGCCTCGGACACTCCACCCAGGGGAAGGGGTGTCTGGAAACTGAATTCGGCTCTCCTGGAAGATGTAGAGGTAAGACAATCCTTTGAGGATTTTTTTGCAGGCACAGGTTTCTATTCTGGACTTTTGCAGCAGTAAGTCAGAGTGGTGGGAGCTTGTGAAACAAAGGGCGATTGGACTTTTCAAGGCCATAAGTAAGAAGAAGCAGCTTGGTATGTATATTGCCTACCAGCATTTGCGGAGGAAGCTTGATCGTCTTGTCTCGTATGGAGGAGATCCAGGGGAGATCTCTGAAGTGAAGCTTCTTCTTAGGAAGTGTCAATACGACCGGCATGAATCCTTGGTTCTGGAGAGGGATTATGGGAAATATCACTCACCTGATCCTTACCAGAACTGTAAGCAAGGCATAGCAGTTAAGACGGTCATTGGCCTGAAAGACAGTACGGGTTCCCTGATGAAGTCCAGATCAGGGATCTTGGAGATCTTTGGGTCGTATTATGCAGACCTTCTGGGAAGAAAGGACCTTAGCCGGGACAGGATGGAAAGCTTTCTGGATTCTACTCCAGGATTGGGAAATGGTGCATTGCTTTTGATGAATTTGACAGAACCAATTTCAGCGGATGAGGTAGTTCAGGCTATAGACAAGCTGGCTACCAAAAAATCGCCTGGGCCAGATGGATTGACAGCTGAATTTTACAAGTGTTTTAAGTCCATTCTGGCTCCCTTTTTAGCGGAGGTTTTTAACAGCTGTCTAGAAGAGGGTTCGCTCCCTCCCTCCATGAGGCAATCCGCTGTGATTCTTCTGTCAAAAGGTAAAGACCCCTCAATGATTGAGAACTGGCGCCCCATCAGTCTTCTCAATGTTGATAGAAAGATCTTGGCAAAGATTCTTTTTTGGCGCTTGTCGTCAGTGGCAGGCGATTTGTTGTCCAGCCATCAGCACTGTTCGGTCCAAGGTAGAAGTACCTTTTCAGCAGTTTTGGCTATCCGGGAGGCTTTGGAACGATGCAGGGCTGCTGGATGGAGAAAGTACTTGCTGGCATTGGATCAGGCGAAAGCTTTTGATCGAGTGAATCATGAATATCTGTGGTTGCTGCTTGGTAGATACGGCCTGCAGGGGAGGTTTATAGATTAGCTGAAGACATTATATAAAGGGGCTGAGAGCTTCCCACTTGTTAATGGTTGGGTTGGGCGGCCTTTTGAGGTCGGCTCTGGTGTGCGCCAGGGATGTCCTTTGAGCCCCCTGCTATATGCTTTCGCAATCGACCCCTTTGTAAGAAGGCTAGAGGGCGCATCGTTGTGCGGGGTGCCTCTGGGCATTGCTGGTGTGCCGCCTTTGAAGGTCGTTGCCTATGCTGATGATGTGTCTGTTATTATCTCTGGGACTGAGGAGGCGCAGGAGGTGGTCTCTGTGATAGAGCAGTACACGGAGGCTTCTGGCTCTAAAGTGAACCATGAAAAGAGTGAAGTTTTCTGGATGGGTGAGGAGGGTGAAAGCTTCGAACTTCCGGGTGCCTTCCCAGAGCCCCAGCAGGAAATTAAAATTTTGGGCATCAAATTTGGTCCTGGTGACTATGGTCATCGAAACTGGGAAAGCAGGTTGGTAGTTGCCAATGCCAAAGTAGCAAGCTGGAAGAGATGGAGGCTTTCCTTAAGAGAGAGGGTTGACTTGATCAAAACTTACCTGATCCCGATCTTTTTATATGTCAGCTTCGTCTGTATCTTGCCGGTATCTCTCTATGCACGGGTCTACAGCTGTTTTTTCCAACTGTTATGGGGAAATAGGCTGAACTTGATCAAACGCAATGTAACTTACCTGTCCAGGCGGGAGGGTGGCCTAGGAATGGTCAACCCGATAGTTTTCTTTTCTTTGCTCTTTTTAAAGTACAATCTTGGTAATATGTTAGCAGAGACCCCGCCGGGATGGGTGGGTATTTTTCAGTCTTGGTTTAGGCCTTTTCTGCATTGCTGGGAAGATGGCGGCCCAGTGAAAAGTCTGAGAGTCCGACATGGCAAGCTCCCGGCTTATGTTGCCCCGTGTCTGAAAATACTTCGGCAGTGGCAGGTGACAGTGGAGGATATCAGGTCCCTTCCCAGGAAGCTTCTGGGGGAGAGGATTTTGGCTTCTGCTTTCAGTGTGTCACTGGCCTTAAAGGATTGCCCAGGCTCCGTAATGAGGGAGGGATTGCGTTTAATTAACTTGGAGAGAATCCCTTTGAAGTTTAGGGATCAAGCCTGGCTCGCTTTCCATGGAAGGCTCTATGTGAGAGGGAACCTGAAGCACCGCCCTGTGGATGATCGGGATTGTCCTAGAGCAGAGTGTGTTGGTAAAGTGGAGTCTATGGACCACTTTCTGCTCCTGTGTCCCTTTAACATAGAGGTGTATAAAAGGGTGGGGAGGGTTCTGGGCATCCCCTTTCTCTATCGCATGAGTTATGCAGAGTGGGTGTACGGGGCATTCCCAGCTCACTGGGACTTTGATTTGGATACACTTTTTCTAGTTAGTATAGTTGTCCGTTACTTCACATGGAACGCACGGTGTCAGATTACCATCCGGAAGAAAGTCCTCCCTGTAGAGGTGGTGGTGCACGATATTCTGGGTGAGGTTGGGAAGATTCGGGGTCTTGAGAAGGGCAGGGAGCCTCGGGCAGTCTGGATAAGGGCGTGGAGGAATATCAGACCTGCCTTTGGTGAACTGTCCATCTCTGGGTGAGGGGCTCTTTCCTTATACTGTTCTTTTCACTCCCGTAGTTTTTGTTGATTAAGATCTTTTTTGAAGAAGGGCTGCATGCATAAGGGGGGCGAGGTGGTTTCTTGACCTCACAGGTTTGATGTCTGGTGTAGTGATGTGAGTGGTAGTACGATTTATTTCCCCAATTATGTCATGTTCATTTTTGAGACGTTTGCTTTTGTCTGACAGCAGATTTTGCTATGTTTATTTTCGTTTTGCTGTAAATATAATTTTCGTTTTGCTGTAAATTTTTTTTATATTCTGTATAATATTTTATGTTTATTGATTGCGAGACTTTTAATAAAGAAAAATTGGGAAGAATGCACCTTACACTGGTGATCATTGGGAAGAGTGCTCCTTATATTGGTTATCAGTTTGAAGAATGATCCTTACGTTGATCAGTAGGAAGAATGCTCCTTAAATTAGTGATCAGTGGGAAGAATGCTCCTTACATTGGTGGTCATTGGGAAGAATGCCCCTTACATTGGTGGTCAGTGGGAAGAATGCCCCTCACATTGGTGGTCAGTGGGAAGAATGTTCCTTACATTGGTGGTCAGTAGGAAGAATGTTCCTTACATTGGTGGTCAGTGGGGAGAATACTCCTTACATTGATGGTCAGTGGGAAGAATGGTCCTTACATTGGTGATCAGTGGGAAGAATCCCCCTTACATTGCTGGTCAGTAGGAAGATCAGTGCGATCTGATGGAGCAGCTGCGGAGCTCAGCGAGAATGAGTATTAGCAAGTAGGGTGTTCTTCATACAAGAAAACCTGTCTGTTTGCCCTGGATGCCACTTTTTGCCTCATAAGAAGTTGTTCTGACTTCATAAAGTTTGGGGAACCGCATGGCAAGTACCACTTTAAGAACCTTTTTCTTTACCCTTCACTATGAGTTTCAAAATTCCAACCTAGTATCAGTCCCGGATGATAAAAAAATATAATGGTAATAGACTTGTGCAGTGTGGGAGATTTAATTGGGCAGGAAAAAAATAATGCAAAAAATAAATAATAAAAAAGGTAAAATAAAATGAAAAATTCATAACAGATTGCCTATTAAGATTCCTGGTTGAAAATAACCAACTGGTAGACCTAGTTTACAGTATTAGATGAGATGCATAATTCATGTCGGAGGTTAGGATGGAGTTCACTGACTGCATTTGTTTACATAATATTTGTGTTCTATAAGTCTTTCCCCTGTGGGCACCCTTATGGCTCCTAAAACTGTTCAGTAATCACAAAATAACCGAAACCATTATTCATCCATCTGTCTATCATCTATCCATTTGTCTATCAACTATCTACCTGACCGCCTATTACTTATCTACTTGCTTGTCAATTCTATTCTATCAAATCAGTGTATGTATGTACACTATATTGCCAAAAGTATTGGGCCAGTCCTGCAAATCATTGGATTCAGGTGTTCCAATCACCTCCATGGCCACAGGTGTTTAAAATCATCCCCTAGGCATGCAGACTGCTTCTACAAACATTGGTGAAAGAATGGGTCGCTCTCAGGAGCTCAGTGACTCCAAGCGTGGTCCCGTGATAGGTTGTCACCTGTGCAATAAGTCCATCCGTGACATTTCCTGGCTACTAAATATTCCACGCTCAACTGTTAGTGGTGTTATAACAAAGTGGAAGCAACTGGGAAAAACAGCAACTCAGCCACCAAGTGGTAGGCCACGTCACATGACAGAGCGGGGTCAGCGCATGTTGAAGCGCACAATGCGAAGAAAGTGCCAACTGTCTGCAGAATCAATAGCTAAAGACCTAAAGCCCTCCAAACTTGGTGTGGCCTTCAGATTAGCAAAACAACAGTGTGTAGAGATCTTCATGAAATGGGTTTCCATGGCTGAGCAGCTGCATCCAAGCCTTACATCACCAAGTGCAATACAAAGTGTCGGATGCCGCGGTGTAAAGCACACCGCCACTGGACTCTAGAGCAGCGGAGACATGTTTTCTGGCGTGACCAATCACGCTTCTCTGTCTGGCAATCCAATGGAGGTGTCTGGCTTTGACGGTTCCCTGAAAAACAGTACTTGCCTGACTGCATTGTGCCAAGTGTAAAGTTTGGTGGAGGGGGGATTATGGTGTAGGGGTGTTTTTCAGGGGTTGAGTTTGGCCCCCTAGTTCCAGTAAAGGGAACTCTTAAGGCATCAGCATACCAAGACATTTTGGACAATTTTATGCTCCCAACTTTGTGGGAAGAGTTTGGGGATGGCCCCTTTCTGTTTCAACATGACTGCACACCAGTGCACAAAGCAAGGTCCATAATGACATAGATGAGTGATTTTGGGATGGATGAACTTGACTGGCCTGCACAGAGTCCTGACCCCAACCCCATAGAACACCTTTGGGATGAATTAGAGTGGAGACTGTGAGCCAGGCCTCCTCCCCCGACATCAGTGCCTGACCTGACAAATGTGCTTCTGGAAGAATGGTCAAACCTTCCCATAGACACCCTCCTAAACCTTGTGGACGGCCTTCCCAGAAGAGTTGAAGCTGTTATAGGTGCAAAGGGCGGGGCCAACTCAATATTGAACCCTACGGACTAAGACTGGGGGGCCATTATGTGTGTGTAAAGGCAGGCGGCCCAATACTTTGGGCAATATACAGGTGAAACTCGAAAAATTAGAGTATCGTGCAAAAGTTCATTTATTTCAGTGCAGCAACTTAAAAGGTGAAACTAATATATGAGATAGACTCATTACATGCAAAGCAAGATAGTTCAAGCTGTGATTTGTCATCATTGTGATGATTATGGCTTACAGCTCATGAAAACCCCAAATCCACAATCTCAGAAAATGAGAATATTACATGCAATCAATAAAACAAGGATTGTACATAGAACAATATCGGACCTCTGAAAAGTAGAAGCATGCATATGTACTCAGTACTTGGTTTGGGCCCCTTTTGCAGCAATTACTGCCTCAATGCGGCAAGGCATGGAAGCTATCAGCCTGTGGCACTGCTGAGGTGTTATGGAAGACCAGGATGCTGCAATAGCGGCCTTTAGCTCTTCTGCATTGTTCGGTCTCATGTCTCTCGGCAATGCCCCATAGATTCTCTATGGGGTTCAGGTCAGGCGAGTTTGCTGGCCAATCAAGCACAGTAATCCCACGGTCATTGAACCAGGTATTGGTGCATTTGGCAGTGTGGGCCGATGCCAAGTCCTGCTGGAAAATGAAGTCAGCATTCCCATAAAGCTCGTCTGCGGAAGGAAGCATGAAGTGCTCCAAAATCTCCTGGTAGATGGCTGCGTTGACCCTGGACTTAATGAAGCACAGTGGACCAACACCAGCAGATGACATGGCTCCCCAAATCAACACAGACTGTGGAAACTTCACACTGGACTTCAACCATCTTGCAGTGTGTGCCTCTCCATTCTTCCTCCATACTCGGGTCCTTGGGCCTCTCCATTCTTCCTCCATACTCGGGGTCCTTGGGCCTCTCCATTCTTCCTCCATACTCGGGGTCCTTGGTTTCCAAATGAGATGCAAAAGTTGCTCTCATCAGAAAAGAGGACTTTGGACCACTGAGCAACAGACCAGGTCTGTTTTTCCTTAGTCCAGGTAAGACGCTTCTGATGTTGTTTGTTGTTCAGGAGCAGCTTGACAAAAGGAATACGACATTTGAAGCCCATGTCCAGGATCCGTCTGTGTGTGGTGACTCTTGATGCACTGACTCCAGCCTCAGTCCACTCCTTGTGAAAGTCCCCAACACTTTTGAATGGCCTTTTCCTGACAATCCTCTCCAGGCTGCGGTCATCCCTGCTGCTTGTGCACCTTTTTCTTCCACACTTTTCCCTTCCACATAACTTTCTATTAATGTGCTTTGATACAGCACTTTGGGAACATCCAACTTCTTTTGCAATTACCTTTTGAGGCTTTCCCTCCTTATGGAGGGTGTCAATGATGGTTTTCTGTACAACTGTTAGGTCAACAGTCTTTCCCATGATTGTGATTCCTACTGAACCAGACTGAGAGACCATTTAAAGGCTCAGGAACCCTTTGCAGGTGTTAAGGCTTAATTAGCTGATTGGAGTGGGACACTTTGAGCCGAGAATATTCCACCTTTTCACAATATTCTCATTTTCTGAGATTGTGGATTTGGGGTTTTCATGAGCTGTAAGCCATAATCATCACAATGATGACAAATCACGGCTTGAACTATCTTGCTTTGCATGTAATGAGTCTATCTCATATATTAGTTTCACCTTTTAAGTTGCTGCACTGAAATAAATGAACTTTTGAGATATTCTAATTTTTCGAGTTTCACCTGTAGTGTATGTATGTACTGTATCTATCTATGTCATTTTATCCATCTATTTTAATCTATCAAACAAATGTATCTGTCTACATTGATGTATGTTGGTGGTGTTTTTCAGGCTGCACAAAAATGCACGGCATTGACAGTGACTTGGCTTCTAACCCTTTCACACTGAATGCAAAATGTTTTGGACCAAGTTGGGCTTTAACGACTCTATTAATATACTACTAGCAAAAGTGTCTTTTCATTAAATGGGCTGAGTATAGAAATGTGCATCACTTGTAGTGGCAGGGAGTGCAAGAGTGGTGGAAAAATGTAAACGTCTGCATCCAGTGCAGTGGCAGCAAGGGTGAGAATTCACATCTAAGGCAATGGGTGGCAAGTGTTATTATGCTAGCCAGTGCAAGAATGGATGTTGGACACCGCAATGCACTGTACACTGTAACGCATGGACACCACAATACACTGTAACGCATGGACACCGCAATGCACTGTACACTAACGCATGGACACCGCAATGCACTGTGCTCTGTAACGCATGGACACCGCAATGCACTGTACACTAACACATGGACACCGCAATACACTGTGCTCTGTAACGCATGGACACCACAATGCACTGTACACTGTAACGCATGGACACCGCAATGCACTGTACACTAACGCATGGACACCGCAATACACTGTGCTCTGTAACGCATGGACACCGCAATGCACTGTACACTGTAACGCATGGACACCGCAATGCACTGTACACTGTAACGCATGGACACCACAATGCACTGTACTCTGAAACGCTCTGGACACCGCAATGCACTGTGCTCTGTAACGCACTGGACACCACAATGCACTGTATTCTGTAACGCACTGGACACCACAATGCACTGAGCTCTGTAACGCATGGACACCGCAATGCACTATACTCTGAAACGCATGGACACCGCAATGCACTGAGCTCTGTAACACATGGACACCGCAATGCACTGTGCTCTGTAACGCATGGACACCACAATGCACTGTATTCTGCAACGCGTGGACACCGCAATGCACTGTTCTCTGTAACACATGGACACTGCAATGCACTGTTGTCTGTAACGCATGGACACCACAATGCACTGTTCTTTGTAACGCATGGACACCACAATGCACTGTACACTGTAATGCATGGAAACCACAATGCACTGTACTCTGTAACGCATGGACACCACAATGCACTGTACACTGTAATGCATGGACACCACAATGCACTGTACACTGTAATGCATGGACACCGCAATGCACTGTGCTCTGTAATGTATGGACACCGCAATGCACTGTGCTCTGTAATGTATGGACACCGCAATGCACTGTACTCTGTAATGCATGGACACCACAATGCACTGCGCTCTGTAACGCATGGACACCACAATGCACTGTACCTGGTGTGCCCTCTTCCTCTCCTGTTGCTCTTCTAGCTGCAACACGTGAAATCAGAGGCTGCCGCTCGCTGGGTCCTCGCGGCTGAGGACTCAGCGAGCAGCCTAGCTATTTCCGATTTATTTTTTCGGCGGGCCAGATAAGCGGCTTTGGTGGGCCGTAGTTTGAGGACCCCTGCAGTAAGTTATGATGTCATGTTGTACAAATGAAAGTGTACGCCGAGGTTGATTTAATTTGATAATAAAGTACTTTTAATCGGGAAAACGAGTCGCCGGCCCTTCACCTTATACAAACGCCTGCAGGGGCACAATGAAATAGTAAACTTCTATCAGGGTAAAGGGGGAGCAGAAGGGGAGCAATATACTGCTAAAAAAGGAGCCGAAAACTATTCACCATTTGTATGACGGATGAACGGACATGCGTGTTCTGTAAAGGGTGAACTGCTTGGTGCTGCGAAGGAACATGGCACCCGAAGTGTTAAACCGGAAACAGCCGTGTTCCTGATTACTGGGGCAGCAAATTGCTCTGAGTAAGAAATTAAAAGGAACGCCTTTAATCCCGATAATACAAGCCAATCCCCTCTTTGGCACAATCCATTTGCTTAAAATATTCCATCTGCCGGCTGATTATTAAATAAAAATAATTAATAAATTAAGAGCGGAACAGGTAAGTCGCTCCAGCAGCAGCAAACAAAGAGAGCTTGGATTGCAGTTTCTGGCAGCCTAAGACGGCAGCGATCCCGCGGGTGCGTCCAGGTCACGGCATTACATATTAATGCAGCCTTATATTGTTATTATAATTTATAAAATACAAACATATTCTGTGCGCAGCCAAAACCGGATTATTACGCAAAATGACAAAACTGCCACTTGCAGTTTAATTGTTTGAATACGATACTTCTTAGGCTTCACAGGAGAGATCCTCGGATAAAATAAAATACAAAGCACAACAAATAACATTCAAATACTTTTTACAATAACATTATAAATGTTTAGAGAAGCCTTTCTTGGCCTTCTTACCACATCATTTTCAGGTCTCAAGGTACCCAATGGCAAAGCCAGTTCACTGGTGGTCAGTAGGAAGAATGCTCCTTTCATTAGTGGTCAGCTGGAAGCATGCCCCTTACATTGGTGGTCAGTGGGAAGAATGTTCCTTACATTGGTGGTCAGTGGGAAGAATGTTCCTTACATTGGTGATCAGTGGGAAGAATGCCCCTTACATTGGTGGTCAGTGGGAAGAATGCCTCTTACATTGGTGATCAGTGGGAAGAATGTTCCTTACATTGGAGGTCAGTGGGAATAATGTCTCTTACATTGGTGATCAGTGGGAAGAATGCCTCTTACATTGGTGATCAGTGGGAAGAATGTTCCTTACATTGGAGGTCAGTGGGAATAATGTCTCTTACATTGGTGATCAGTGGGAAGAATGTCCCTTACATTGGTGGTCAGTGGGAAGAATGTCCCTTACATTGGTGGTCAGTGGGAAGAATGGTCCTTACATTGGTGATCAGTGGGAAGAATGCCCCTTACATTGGTGGTCAGTGGGAAGAATGCCTCTTACATTGGTGATCAGTGGGAAGAATGTTCCTTACATTGGAGGTCAGTGGGAATAATGTCTCTTACATTGGTGATCAGTGGGAAGAATGCCCCTTACATTGGTGATCAGTGGGAAGAATGTCCCTTACATTGGTGATCAGTGGGAAGAATGGTCCTTACATTGGTGGTCAGTGGGAAGAATGTCCCTTACATTGGTGGTCAGTGGGAAGAATGTCCCTTACATTGGTGGTCAGTGGGAAGAATGGTCCTTACATTGGTGATCAGTGGGAAGAATGCCCCTTACATTGGTGATCAGTGGGAAGAATGCCCCTTACATTGATGATCAGTGGGAAGAATGTTCCTTACATTGGTGGTCAGTGGGAAGAATGCTCCTTACATTGGTGGTCAGTGGGAAGAATGCTCCTTACATTGGTGATCAGTGGGAAGAATGCCCCTTACATTGGGGATCAGTGGGAAGAATGCTCCTTACATTGGTGATCACTGGGAAGAATGCTCCCTACAATGTTGGTCCCTGGGAAGAATGCACCTTACATTGGTGGTCAATGAGAAGAATGCCCCTTACATTGGTGGTCAGTGGGAAGAATGTTCCTTCCATTGGTGGTCAGTGGGAAGAATGCTCCTTACATTGGTGGTCAGTGGGAAGAATGCTCCTTACATTGGTGATCAGTGGGAAGAATGCCCCTTACATTGGGGATCAGTGGGAAGAATGCTCCTTACATTGGTGATCACTGGGAAGAATGCTCCCTACAATGTTGGTCCCTGGGAAGAATGCACCTTACATTGGTGGTCAATGAGAAGAATGCCCCTTACATTGGTGGTCAGTGGGAAGAATGTTCCTTATATTGGTGGCCAGTGGGAAGAATGCTCCTTACATTGGTGGTCCGTGGGAAGAATGCCCCTTACATTAGTGATCACTGGAAAGAATGCTCCTTACAATGGTGGTCTCTGGGAAAAATGCCCCTTACATTAGTGATCACTGGGAAGAATGCTCCTTACAATGGTGGTCTCTGAGAAGAATGCCCCTTACATTAGTGATCACTGGGAAGAATGCTCCTTACAATGGTGGTGTCTGGGAAGAATGCCCCTTACATTAGTCATCACTGGGAAGAATGCTCCTTACAATGGTGGTCCCTGGGAAGAATGCTCCTTACAATGGTGGTCTCTGGGGAAAATGCCCATTACATTAGTGATCACTGGGAAGAATGCTCCTTACAATGGTGGTCCCTGGGAAGAATGCACCTTACATTGGTGGCAAATAAGAAGAATGCCCTTTACACTACTGGTCATTGGGAAGAATGCTCCTTATATTGGTGGTCAGTAGGAAGAATGCTCCTTACACTAGTGGTCAGAATGCTCCTAACATTGGTGGTCAGAATTCCACCCTTAAAGAAAGCTAAAATCTCACTGGTGTCATGTCACTGGGTCTGCCAAGTGGTGTTGGTTCTAGCACCATGCATCTACCATCAAATGAGAGGTCAATCAGCCACAGCTCATAGAAACGTTTGGTGGAAACACCATCAAGAATGGCTGGTATATGGCATCCTTTCTCAAATTTTTTTAACAAAGAGGAACCTCTTAAAATAATTCACAGAATCTCTGATTAAATATGTCATCTACAGCTCATGGTACATTAACGTGATCCCTAAGTGTGGATAAATTATTAAGTAAAAAATTTGAATTACTTAGAGTATTTGAAAATCAAAACAGATAATACCCACACTCCCTCACACACTCTAGAAGACATAGAGGAGAAGAATTTGTGAAAATAAATTATTAATAAAAATAAAATTAACAACACGGGGCCAGAACAAAAAACTCTGACAGACCCTGGTGGTCAGTGGAAGAGGGCCTGCTTACACTGGTGGTTAGTGGGAAAAGGATTCCCTATTATTAGAGGTCATTGGCAGAAGGAATCCCCACTACAGGACAGCTGCCCCCAACACAGACAAATAAAAGATCTCAGGGAGAAAAGGCTGGTATAGAGAGTTTCTCAAAAATATTAATTCTTTCTTTCTTTGGTAAACCCGACAGTTCTCCTTGTCTCATATGACCCATCCAAGGCATTGGACACAGCTTCTCTGGCTCTATCCCTCCCCCCCAAGCTCCTTCACTGGAATACTCAGAAAAACTACTCATGAAATAAAATTGATAATAACGTCCAGAATAAACATCGTGATGCCTGATTACATTGGTGATCAGTGGAAGAATGCCTCCTTACACTGGTTGTTATTGGGAGAAGGAACCCCTAACATTGTTGATCAGAGGAGATGACAACTCCCCCATCATAGAAAGATAAAAGATCTTGGTGGTTACTGAGAGACAGATTTAGTTATTTTCTCCAGAACACTTTGCAACATCTGTAGGAACCCTGATTAAGAAAGGAGAGTTTGAAAACACTCTAGATTATGCCTCCTATGCTAATCCTTACAATTCCTCTTGCCTCATATGACCCATTACAGGACCATTGCCAAGGCATTGGTCACGCGAGCCTCTGGCTCTGCCTGATGCCCCACCCCCAAGCTCCCTCACTGGATTCCTCATAAGTATCTAAAAGAAATCACAGTCTGAAAAAGGTATTAATATGGAGCCCCCTTCCATGCAAACCTTTGTGACTATTACAGCCTCCAAGGCTTTCCACAAACAAATTTGCAACAAGGCTGGAAGTGCACAATTGTCAACTATATATAAAGAAATAGCATCATCTGAGATTTGCAAAACTTTTTTTTTTTTTTTAGGTCGACATACAGGGCTGAAAATCGATGTGACATGGGGGACAATTAGATGGCATTACTCAGGAGATCAGGTTGGTAATATAAAGTTTTTTCAAGTCACACTTGTCAATTTAAGCCGCATATTGTGTAAGGCCACTTAATTCCCGACAGCAGAACACTTCCTGGCTTGATGGCAACACTGGCACATCAGAAGGCAAAAACTTGTTTTTATCTTCAATTTTTCAGAGGGACAGAAGGCATGTGTCTGCGAAAGAGTTTGTGTCCCCAGAACCGCCTCCCATCGAACAACAGTTCTGGGAAGAAATCTTTCATATTATCTCTAGGCCAGGGCTTGAAATTTCCAGTCGCCTACTCGCCAATGGCGAGTGGAAATTATGCTGGGGACGAGTGTGTCCCCAGGGCCATCTTGCTGAGCAGGCTCGGAACTCAGGCCTGATCTGTCATTGGCACTGGGAGCCGTCAGACTGCTCAATAGCTGAGCGCAGTGAAAGCAAAGCAAGGAGTGTGTTCTTTGCTCTCTGCCTCCCCCTAGAGTGCAGTACCCGGATCTGTGAGTGAACAACGAAGTACGGCAACTTTTTATATGTGTGTGTGTGTGTGTGTACACGTGTGTATCTGTACATGTGTCTGCGTGTATGTACATGTGTGTATGTACATGTGTCTGTGTATGTATGTACATGTGTCTGTGCATGTGTATTTCTGTGTATGTACATGTATCTGTGTGTATGCGTATCTGTACGTACCTGTGTGTGTATACATGTGTCTCTGTGCGTGTGTGTACATGTTTCTGTGTGTGTGTGTGTATGTGTATGTACATGTCTGTGTGTGTGTACAGGTGTCTCTGTGTGTGTTTGTTGGTGGCGAGTAACTCTTAAGGCCTGGCTAGTAGCTCAGGACTTGAAATTTTAAGCCTTGCTCTAGGCTGTTCTTGGTAACAACTCCACTGACCCAGTTACAGGCCTCGTGAACATCCAACCCCCGGAACTGATCTCCGAGTAATTCAAATTACTACTAAAGATAACTACCGCAGCTAAACAAACTATGGCAAAGGCTTGGAAGGCACCTTTTCTCACTATAGTGGACACTAAAAATAGAATCACCCAAGTCATGATCCATGCTAAAGTCAAAACAATTTTTTGGACAAAGTTCACAAAAATACGAAGCACTATGGCAGCCTTGGCTGGCTCACTTCCTACCCTCAAATTTTAATAAATCCCTGTTACTTCCCTAATGGCTCAGTTTTGCTGTCTCTGACTCCTCATTACATGGAGAACAGCAGAACATCACTCCCTTGGATTTACCTATCCACATAGAAGAAAAATATATTAGTAATATATATTTTAAAAATATTCTTCCCAAATATATTGCCATATATTTGAAATGCTACAATTTTGGCCATATTTTATATATTTAAAAAAATATTTCAATATATATATATATATATATATATATATACAGTCATGGCCGAAATTGTTGGCACCCTTGATATTTTTCCTGAAAATCAAGTATTTCACACAAAAAAGGTATTGCATTAACACATGTTTTGCTATACACATGTTTATTCCCTTTGTATGTATTGGAACAAATATAAAACAGAGGCAGAAAAGCAAATATGACATAATGTCACACAAAACCCCAAAAATGGGCTGGACAAAAGTATTGGCACCCTTAACTTAATATTTGGTTGCACACCCTTTGGAAAACATAACTGAAATCAGTCGCTTCCTATAACCATCAATAAGCTTCTGACACCTCTCACCCGGAATTTTGGACCACTCTTCCTTTGCAAACAGCTCCAGGTCTCTCTTATTGGAAGGACACCTTTTCCCAACAGCAATTTTAAGATCTCTCCACAGGTGTTCAATGGGATTTAGATCTGGGCTCATTGCTGGCCACTTCAGAACTCTCCAGCGCTTCTTTGCCATCCATTTCTGAGTGCTTTTTGACGTATGTTTGGGGTCATTGTCCTGCTGGAAGACCCAGGATCTTGGACGCAAACCCAGCTTTCTGACACTGGGCCCTACAGTGCGACCCAAAATCCTTTGGTAATCCTCAGATTTCATGATGCCTTGCACACAGTCAAGGCACCCAGTGCCAGAGGCAGCAAAACAACCCCAAAACATCATTGAACCTCCACCATATTTTACCGTAGGTACTGTGTTTTGTTCTTTGTAGGCCTCATTCCGTTTTCGGTAAACAGTAGAATGATGTGCTTTACCGAAAAGCTCTATCTTGGTCTCATCTGTCCACAAGACGTTTTCCCAGAAGGCTTTTGGCTTACTCAAGTACATTTTGGCAAACTGTAGTCTTGCTTTTTTATGTCTCTGTGTCAGCAGTGGGGTCCTCCTGGGTCTCCTGCCATAGCGTTTCATTTCATTTAAATGTCGACGGATAGTTCGCGCTGACACTGATGCTCCCTGAGCCTGCAGGACAGCTTGAATGTCTTTGGAACATGTTTGGGGCTGCTTATCCACCATCCGGACTATTCTGCGTTGCAATCTTTCATCAATTTTCCTCATCCGTCCACGACCAGGGAGATTAGCTACAGTGCCATGGGTTGCAAACTTCTTGATAATGTTGCGCACTGTGGACAAAGGCAAATCTAGTTCTCTGGAGATGGACTTGTAACCTTGAGATTGTTGATATTTTGCCACAATTTTGGTTCTCAGGTCCTCAGACAGTTCTCGTCTCCTCTTTCTGTTGTCCATGCTTAGTGTGGCACAGACAGACACACAATGCAAAGGTTAAGTGAACGTCTCTCCTTTTTATCTGCTTTCAGGTGTGATTTCTATATTGCCCACACCTGTTACTTGCCCCAGGTGAGTTTACAGGAGCATCACATGCTTGTAACATTCTTATTTATCCGCAGTTGTGAAAGGGTGCCAATACTTTTGTCCAGCCCATTTTTGGAGGTTTGTGTGACATTATGTCGAATTTGCTTTCTTTCCTCCCTTTTTTTGTTTTGTCCCAATACACACAAAGGGAATAAACATGTGTATAGCAAAACATGTGTTAATGCAATACGTTTCGTGAGAAATACATGATTTCCTGGAGAAATATCAAGGGTGCCAACAATTTCGGCCATGACTGTATATATATATATATATATATACAGTCATGGCCGAAATTGTTGGCACCCTTGATATTTCTCCAGGAAATCATGTATTTCTCACGAAACGTATTGCATTAACACATGTTTTGCTATACACATGTTTATTCCCTTTGTGTGTATTGGGACAAAACAAAAAAAGGGAGGAAAGAAAGCAAATTCGACATAATGTCACACAAACCTCCAAAAATGGGCTGGACAAAAGTATTGGCACCCTTTCACAACTGCGGATAAATAAGAATGTTACAAGCATGTGATGCTCCTGTAAACTCACCTGGGGCAAGTAACAGGTGTGGGCAATATAGAAATCACACCTGAAAGCAGATAAAAAGGAGAGACGTTCACTTAACCTTTGCATTGTGTGTCTGTCTGTGCCACACTAAGCATGGACAACAGAAAGAGGAGACGAGAACTGTCTGAGGACCTGAGAACCAAAATTGTGGCAAAATATCAACAATCTCAAGGTTACAAGTCCATCTCCAGAGAACTAGATTTGCCTTTGTCCACAGTGCGCAACATTATCAAGAAGTTTGCAACCCATGGCACTGTAGCTAATCTCCCTGGTCGTGGACGGATGAGGAAAATTGATGAAAGATTGCAACGCAGAATAGTCCGGATGGTGGATAAGCAGCCCCAAACATGTTCCAAAGACATTCAAGCTGTCCTGCAGGCTCAGGGAGCATCAGTGTCAGCGCGAACTATCCGTCGACATTTAAATGAAATGAAACGCTATGGCAGGAGACCCAGGAGGACCCCACTGCTGACACAGAGACATAAAAAAGCAAGACTACAGTTTGCCAAAATGTACTTGAGTAAGCCAAAAGCCTTCTGGGAAAACGTCTTGTGGACAGATGAGACCAAGATAGAGCTTTTCGGTAAAGCACATCATTCTACTGTTTACCGAAAACGGAATGAGGCCTACAAAGAACAAAACACAGTACCTACGGTAAAATATGGTGGAGGTTCAATGATGTTTTGGGGTTGTTTTGCTGCCTCTGGCACTGGGTGCCTTGACTGTGTGCAAGGCATCATGAAATCTGAGGATTACCAAAGGATTTTGGGTCGCACTGTAGGGCCCAGTGTCAGAAAGCTGGGTTTGCGTCCAAGATCCTGGGTCTTCCAGCAGGACAATGACCCCAAACATACGTCAAAAAGCACTCAGAAATGGATGGCAAAGAAGCGCTGGAGAGTTCTGAAGTGGCCAGCAATGAGCCCAGATCTAAATCCCATTGAACACCTGTGGAGAGATCTTAAAATTGCTGTTGGGAAAAGGTGTCCTTCCAATAAGAGAGACCTGGAGCTGTTTGCAAAGGAAGAGTGGTCCAAAATTCCGGGTGAGAGGTGTCAGAAGCTTATTGATGGTTATAGGAAGCGACTGATTTCAGTTATGTTTTCCAAAGGGTGTGCAACCAAATATTAAGTTAAGGGTGCCAATACTTTTGTCCAGCCCATTTTTGGGGTTTTGTGTGACATTATGTCATATTTGCTTTTCTGCCTCTGTTTTATATTTGTTCCAATACATACAAAGGGAATAAACATGTGTATAGCAAAACATGTGTTAATGCAATACCTTTTTTGTGTGAAATACTTGATTTTCAGGAAAAATATCAAGGGTGCCAACAATTTCGGCCATGACTGTAACACTGCATGTTGAAATGCATTTTTATTAAAAACTATATGAAAAACATTTTTAAAAATACATTTCAAATATATATACTGCACGTCTTTAAAACTACAAATCTACAATTTTGGAATGCATTTACAAATATATGTAAAAATATATGTTAAAATTACTTTTTTTATATGTAAAAAAAAAAAATCAGAAGATTTTAAAAAAATATATTTTTAAAAATATACTTTTTTAAAATATATTCTTCAGATTTTTTTTCTATATATATTTATTGAAATATATTGAATATGGCCAAAATTGTAGCATTTCAAATAGATGGCAATATATTTGGGAAGAATATTTTTTAAATATATTTTTCTTCCATATGGGTACCCCCCCCCATTCTGTTTTTCTGTATCCCCGCACTTGGCACTCATAACTTCTTGGACATTCCCTATTACTCTGCTTTATATCTGTTGCTCCGCTCCTATGTGAGCAGATACTCATATATTAAAACAACACACACTTTTATGATGCTGGTGTTATGTAAACCTCAGGTCCCCCATTACGATTTCACTGTATGTTTATCAATGTGATGATTACTTTACTCCTGGCTCTAACATCTTTAGTATTTATATACTATTTTTGGGGGATGTAACCTTTATTCTTCCCAATATACTCAAGTACTTGCCAAGTATTTTTGCCATTTTCATTGTTCAGATTTAACAAATCACTCAATAAAACCTTTGAACAAGGAAAATACATAACTATTAAGTTTTTTTGCACTGCTGTTCAGCAGACCAACAGTAACACCAAAGAGTTCCCAGCACATTTATATATATACAGAGAGGAGGCTCATTCTGGATAGAAGACATACTACAGTATATCCATAAAACCATCAACACAATGGTGTCATACAGGGTTTCTCAACCACGGTTTCATGGAACCCTAGTGTAACGGAACTGACCCAGTCTGCACTTGGGTACTTCCGTTATAATACTGCTTCCCCATTCGAACACTCACCACAGCCGACCATACAAGACGAGACGACACCAATCTTAAAGTAATCCAGAAAGTAGACTAATTTATTTGAACATAGATACAAGATATTTACACTCACGGGAACAATCCCCCCTTCCTGCATAATGACATAGGGCAGAGAAATCTACATTTAGTAACAAGAGACACACCAACAGTCCCATCAGGAGGGAGGGCTGCTGGAGACACCTCCCCACCAAGCCAATACACATAAACACATACATCCCATAATATGTCCCCAGCAAGACACACAATCAAAGAATGGGATGCAACCAGCAAACACAAATGCTCCTGCGCTTGGGGATGCAGGCTATAACCACATTAAGAATGTCCTGGAACATGCACACCTTGCTGCCCTCAAATGGACCGGGGGAATCCAGATATACTGAATGGAGAAAGAGCAAAGAGAGGGCGCACAGGCCTAGTGCATTACCATAAAAAATGTTTAATAAAAAATAATAAAGTAGGTGTTGTACTCACAAACGACAATATAGTCAAGGCACATCATAAAAGAACAGCTGGGTCAACACTGCGCTGAGTAACAGTCCGCAATAGGGAGTTTAGACATCCAAAAGGCTGACGCGTTTCGAGGACTTGCCTCTTCCTCAGAGCCAACTGACCAAATGTCTGCTCCCTCTTTTATATGCTCACTACTAGTTAGACCAAAGGTCACATGGGCCATCCTGGACACTCCCCTGTGCAGGTGGAGGAGTCACAGGGGCAATCGACCTAGTGTAAGTAAACACGAAAGGTCTATAAAAATATACACACACATATATATATATATATATATACACATATATATATATATATATGCGCACAAATAAAACCATTGAAACTAGTGACAATCATAAAATCATATGAACCATAAGAAGTGTGCATAGTGAAAAAAAATATGATGAAACACAGGCATGTGTGGCAATGTAGTGCACCATGGATGGATATGCATATGCGATACTATATACAAGAACAAAGGAGATAAATCACTAGTAAAACATAAATGTTGATATAAAACATTACAAAAAACTTCTGAATATGGTTCACAAAGTTTAAATAAAATAAAATTAAATAAGTATTGTTACAATATAGTATAATATCTGGTAAAATTGGTATAGTGTATAGTACATGTGTGCATGCACAGACATGGAAGCATAAGAAATATAAATATATGGGAAATTAAAGAAAAAAAAAATTATAAAAATTAATAATTATATAAAAAATGTATAAAAGATGTATATGTGTGTTATATATAGGAATTATATAAAAATGTCAAAGGCGTTATGGAACAAGCACTTGCAGGATGAGAAAGCAGTGCTCGAAGAGAGCTCACTGGACAACATGCGTGCGCACATGTGTGTGTGTCCACATGAGCAACTGCTTTTTAGTAAAAAAACATGTCTATACATACACACATAAACCCACACACATATGAAAACTGAAAAAAATGGGTGACCAATGAATGACCCATAGACACAAGCGCATGGGAATGCGGTCATACGCAAGCGCCTAAGGGTGACACAATAAATATGAAGTGAGCAACCTAATGTGTAAGGATGCAGGGTAATGGTAGCTATACTGATGATACTATAGTAATCATAGCTGATGAAAATGAACATATCTAAAGCATACATCTGTAGTGGATGGTGTACCCACTATAGGTCACAAGGGAAATGATGAAACTAGCACTAAAGAGGGGGGGGGGGAAAGAAAAAAAAAAAAAAAAAAAAGAAAAAAGGGGAGGGGGTTTTGGAGAGAGACAAAAAGGATGAGAGTAGGACTCTAGGGAACATGTGCAGCTCAGCAGAAGGTACCTATGCATAACGGGGAGTCAGTGGATGACCCCATGTATCTCAAGATCTTCATTAAGCCCAGTGGGTGAAAGGAAACCCAGAATGAAGATCCAATAGGTCTCCCTCTTACATAGTCTTTGGAATTTTCTTCCACCATCTGAATCTCCTGTGATGGATTCAATCCCAAATACTTTCATGCCTGATGGATCACCACTGTGTGCCTCCTGAAAGTGCCGTGGTACGGAATATTTGTTTTTGCCTTTATTGCTCTCCATGTAATTAATGATGTTACATTTGTGTTCGCCAAACCTGACCCTCAAGGGGCGCATGGTTCGGCCAACATATAGGAGGCCACAGGGACAGATGAGCCCATAGATCACAAAAGAAGTACCACAGTTGATGAACTGCTTAATCTTCTATGTACGGCCATTGGTGGCAGCCACCTCTTTCTTTCTGTGGCACATGTATTTGCAGGTTCCACAATTGCTCACACCACATTTGAAACTGCCCCTTTGATCAAACAGGGCAGACCAAGGATTGATCGTATTACTGGCACCAGCAAGAGGCTTCTTGATTCTACTGGGTGCTATGTGACTCCTGAGATCCCTAGGTTTCCTGAACACAATTTCAGGTCTGGGGGCAAGGCTCTGACCAAGAACTGGGTCCTGCTTAAGAATTTTCCAATGCTTTTGGATGCTTCGCTGTATGTCGAAGGCTTTAGTATTGAACCTGGTGCAAAACCTGACCTGGTTATTAAATCTATTGTTGGGGTCTTTAGTGGCTTTTTTGGCAGCTGTGTGTGGTATATGCAGTGGACTCTCTTCATATTGGCCCCAATACTTCTGGTATGCTTCCTCGATGTGGACCTCACTGTAGCCTTTTTCAAGGAACTTGGTCCTCAAGATGGCGCTCTGTTCCTCATAATCACCTCTGGTGATGCATGTTCTCCTTAACCTGCAGTACTGACCAAAAGGGACATTACGGATCCATTTGGGGTGGTGATGGCTACTAGCGTGCAAGTAGGAATTGCCTGCGCTAGGCTTAAAATGCGTTTTAGAGCAGATGTTGCCATCAGAGTCTGTCCGTAGTTCAAGATCTAGGGATACCAGACTGTTGGCATCCACCACATGTGTGAAGCCGATTCCAAAGGGGTTATTTTGGCAGTGTGCAAGAAACCCATCCAGATCCTCGTCTGACCCTTGCCAGATGATTAAGATATCGTCTATATATCTGGCGTACAGGGCCAGATTGCCCCGATATGGGTTGTTGTTCCATATTGATTCCTCCTCCCAATACCCCATGAAGAGGTTTGCATAGTTGGGGCAAATCTAGCTCCCATAGCGCAACCGCATGGCATTAAACAATCTACAACCCCCACCCCACCTATACATATCTACACAATATTAGGACAGATCACCCTGTACCCCTAACAGGCACAGGGTGACTTACACATAAGAGGGAAATGGGAAGCTGAGACAAGGGTCTCCCCACCTCTTCAAAGTGAGCTGGGTTCCATGGGCCCCCCACCCAAAGTGACTTCCGTCACACCTAGCGTTTCTCCAGAGGTTGCTAAGGGTCACTTGAGCAATTAGCAATTTCTGCCTCTCAGACAGGATCCCACTGACACCATTGATCTTTTTAGCTATCTATAAGGGGGTAATTATTCCCAGTGATCACAAGTGTAAGGAGCATTCTTCCCACCGACCATGACACTATTGTATCATGAATTGTAGATATAGTCATTTTTAGCAGGGGTTCCCTGAGACTGGAACGCCATTTTAAGGGCTCCTGTGTTGAAAGAGAGGTTGAGAAAGGCTGGTATAGGGCAACAGGCATGAGTTCTAACTGTTTAATGAGTTGAAAGACCAATTAAGATCATTTTAGGAGCCGGAGACCACAAGGTCTAGAACGTGGCCTCGACAGCAATGACAAGTTGCAGAGCAGGGTCTGCAAAGAAAAAGAGGTACTTGGAATGGATTTCCAGTCTTTTATTAACCTGGAGTTAACAATCAGGGTTTTTTTAAGGATGGAAATAGCCAGGTGCACTATGTAATGGGTCCATTGCTTAATCAATCTTCCTCAATAGGAAATTGCTTAGCAATACACTTGAGACAGGGACATAACTTGTCAGGAGAGACTCAGTCAACATACAAAACCAGTTGTAGTAGCAAATGTATTGGGAAGTGTTTGATGGGTTGGGGGCCTTGTATGGGAGCCAAGAGTGGTAAATTTAGGTAATTCAAATGGGAGCTGCTCCTTTTCTAAACATATGTGCACAGTGTTAGTAAGAACAGAAATGGTACCCTTAAAGTAGAACTTCACCTGAAAAGTGAATTTCCACTTCTTCTCCTCCTCTAATACTTTTGGAAGTTTTTTTCAGAGTGAGTACCAATTTCTGGCAAGTGCCTGCTCCCACTTCCTCTCAGATTGCCTACCCAATCTAAACAAAAGTTTACTACCCCTCTCCCCCATAACCTCCTGTGGATTCATTCAAAAAGCACAGAACTACTCACAAATGTGCAGTGGGAAGCTGGCTGTGGAGCCATAGATGTTGACAGCTGGCTTCCCATATCCAAGATGGTGGCATTGGGGACCTGAAGACCAGTGAAGTACTGACCCCAGTGAAGACAGATAAAGTGTGTGTTCATTAAAAGTCAACAGTTAGGCCTAGGAGTTATATCAGCAACAAAGCCTCCTCAGGCACCGGATCATCCAAAATGTGATAGGTTGGACTCCTCATCATCCTCAGTTGTATGTGCAGAAGCAGCTTCAGGCATATTAAACACAGACTCTGGAAGAGAAGATGTAGAAGTGTCAAGTACCTGATTGGAGACTGAAATGACGAGGTCAACCTCAACTGTGTCACTAGCCCTCACCCCACTGGAAGTGAAACAGAGGATGTCTAGGGACCAGGGGGACAAAAGCGCCAGCAGATGTTGTTTGCAGCTCATGCAGTTGGAGACTTTGGAAGACTGATGAACCTCCAATTCAGTAACAGTAGTGATATGCAAAGCTGGTAGGTAGGTAGGTCACCAGGTGTGCACCAGAGCAAGGCAGGAAGCTGGGATGGGAGACAGGAGCAGTGTCATAGGAATAGCCAGGGTCATCAACGGGCGGACAGCGAGGTACCAAATCATAAGCAAGCCAAAGTCAGGAGCAGAGCCGAGGTCAGGAACAAGTATCAAACAGGAGAGTAATCAAGAGTCAGGTCAGGAACAAGCCGGGTCAGCAACAAGGAAATCACACAGGAACTGGCAGGAAACGGGGAACAGCTGAAGACCAGTCAGCACTCAGCACAGGCAGAGGCACCTTTTAAATAGTCCGTCTGGCGCCAATCTTCACCGCGCGTGTGCACGTGCATGATCGCGCATTTCTATGCACATGCACACTTCTATTCGTCAATCGTCTCACAGGGATTCCCTAACAAGAAGTATGCTTGCAGCCCCTGCGTTCTGAGTCAATAATCATACCAGTACCAGGAGGAAGACTGAAAGCCACCCTGGATCTCTTGGTGGATCAAGAACTGAGAAAGCCTGCAGGACTTGCGTTTATGATCTTCCATACTATGCCAATAAGGGTACTCAGAAAAAGAAGAAGAGAGGTTAGGTGACCTTCTATGACCAGGTTGCTGTATGAAGCAGTGAGAAGGGCCGGCCCTGGGACTAATTAGGCCAAAGGTGGGGGAGGCAGAGGAAAAAGCGATAAGGTACACACAGCAATGTGTCATGGGTGCACTACTGTGGCACATGAAATACATTTAAAAAGTGTTACAGATACAGTTGCAAGAAAAAGTATGTGAACCCCTTGGGATTACATGGAGTTTTGCATGAATTGGGCATAAAATGTGCTCTGAACGTCATCTAAGTCACAACAATAGAAGAACACAGTCTGCTGAACATAATACTACACAAACATTAGATGTTGCCATGGTTTAATTGCACATAACATGTAAACATTCACAGTGCAGGGAGGAAAAAGTATGTGAGGCCCTAGCTTAATGACTTCTCCCAGAGCTAATTGGAGCCAGGAGTGAGCCAACCTTGACTCCAATCAGTGTGATGATATTGGATGTGTTGCTGACAGCTGTCCTGCCCTTAAAAAACACACACCTGTTTTGGGTTTACTGGTTTCAAGAAGCACTGTCTGATGTGAACCATGCCTCGCAGAAAAGAGCTCTCAGAAGACCTACGATCAAGAATTGTTGACTTGCATGAAGCTGGAAAGGGTTACAAAAGTATCTCCAAAAGCCTTGATGATCATGTGTCCACGGTAAGACAGACTGTCTACAAATGGAGAAAGTTTAGCACTGTTGCTACTCTCCCTAGGCGTGGTCGTCCTGTAAAAATGACTGCAAGAGCACAGCGTAGAATGCTGCATGAGGTAAAGAAGAATCCCAGAGTGTCAGCTAAAGACCTACAGAAATCTCTGGCACATGCTAACATTTTTGTTGACACATTTACAATAAGGAAAACATTAAACAAGAATGGAGTACATGGGAGGACACCACGGAGGAAGCCATTGCTGTCCAAAAAGAATATTGCAGCACGTTTGAAGTTTGTAAAAGAGCACCTGGATGTTCCACAGCACTACTGGCAAAATATACTGTGGACAGATGAAACCAAGATTGAGTTGTTTGGGAAGAACACAACACTATGTGTGGAGAAAAAAAGGCGCAGCACACCAACATCAAAACCTCATCCCCACTGTAAAACATGGCGGAGGGAGCATCATGGTTTGGGGCTGCTTTGCTGCCTCAGGGCCTGGACGGATTGTTGTCATCGATGGGAAAATTAATTCCAGAGTTTATCAAGACATTTTGCAGGAAAATGTACGACCATCTGTCCGCCAACTGAAGCTCCGCAGAGGATGGGTGATGCAACAGGACAATGACCCAAAGCATACAAGTAATTCAACAAAACAATGGCTGCAACAGTACAGAATACGCCTTCTGGAGTGGCCCAGTCAGAGTCCTGACCTCAACCCGATTGAAATGCTGTGGCATGACCTTAAGAGAGCGATTCACACCAGACATCCTAAGAATATTGCTACACTGAAACAGTTTTGTGAAAAGGAGTGGTCCAAAATTACTCCAGATCGTTGTGCAGGTCTGATCTGCAACTACAGGAAACGTTTGGTTGAGGTTATTGCTGCCAAAGGAGGGTCAACCAGTTATTAAGTCCAAAGGTTCACATACTTTTTCCTCCCTGCACTGTGAATGTTTACATGTTATGTGCAATTAAACCATGGCAACATCTAATGTTTGTGTAGTATTATGTTCAGCAGACTGTGTTCTTTTATTGTTGTGACTTAGATGACGCTCAGAGCACATTTTATGCCCAATTCAAGCAAAACTCCACGTAATTCCAAGGGGTTCACATACTTTTTCTTGCAACTGTATGTTCCCCAAAGTGCCTACAACACATTTATAAAAAAAAAAAAAAGTCTTCATAAAAAGAAAAAAAAAAATGGTTGTTGCATTCTCACTGGCAAAAAAAAGAAAACTGTAGGGGACAATATAACCCATCTCAGAAATTCCCCTGACCCTCTGTCCCCAACAAGGAAACATTCTTTGTAACCAGGTCGACACACAAAAATGCGTCTGAAAATCCATGTGGTGACATGAAGGACAGTTTGACAGCATTGTGCCACTCAGGAAGAAAGGAATCAGGTTGCTAATACAAAGTTTTCTGAGTTACACTTGTCAATTTAAGCCGCATCTTCTGTAAGACCACTTAATTCCCGACAGCAGAGCACTTCTCGGCTTGATGGCGACACCGGCGCGGCAGCAGCCGAAAATCTATTTTTACCTACTTCAATTTTTCAGAGTGGACAGAGGGCATGCGACTGCGACAGAATTCACGTCTGACCCCCAGAGAGGCAGGAGAAAGGTGCGCCACCCATTCCATAATGAGGGAGATTGTAATCTACCTGTGCAAGGCCTCCGCTTACAAATGTAACAAGACATAAAAAAGAAAAAAAAAACCCGACAGAACTTCCCTACACTATGCAAAAAAAAAATGGCATTTATATGTACAGCTAAAGCACATAAAACACTTATTTTTGCATTATCTATCAAACGATTTTATATGAAGTTTTAATATGAATGCAAAAACAATTGGAAAGTGTACCTAGCATCAGATATATCATGATAATTGCATGCATACTAAGCAATGCGTCGGCGTAACACTTCCATGTATTTATTACCTCTCACAGAAATCACAGTATATCCTCTGACAATGCCTTCATCTGCATTCCTCTCCAAAAAGACAGCCATCTTTGTTCAGGCATCATCATCTACTTCCTGGACCAAGATACCACCTTAGAGATGGATAACCATTTAAAACCTGGTGCCTGTGCAGTTTTAGGCCGTATTTGCAAACATGTGGCATTGATTAACCCCGGCTTCAGACTCTTACCTTGTGACTTAAAATGTTGCAGTTGGATGACTGGGGGAAAGAAGACGGAAGCAATGCTTCCTCCTGCCTGCAGCAGACTGATGGCATCATCTCAGCCTAAGCAAAGTCACGGGCATAGAGCTCACTCTTTTTTGTGTGTGTTTTTTGTTTTTCTGTCAGTTTGTCCCATGTAAGTTTAAATCCACTTACCGTTGACTGACCCACTACCTCTGCTGAAAGTCTATTCCAAGCATCATCTTCTCTTTCAGTAAAAAATACTTTCTAAGATTAGTTTTGAAACTTTCCTCTTGCTACTTTGCGGTCATGTCCCTGTGTTCTTGATTTTAGCTTCATTGTGAAAATCCTGCCCTCCTGATCCTTACTTACCCCTTTGCGTATTTAAAGGTTTCAATCATGTCTCTCCTTTCCCTTCTTGAAGTCACTCCTGATATGTTTTATCCCTCAGACCGTTCACCATTTTTGTTGCCCGTCTCTGGTTCTATATTATCAATTTCCTTTTGTAAGTAAAGTCTCCAGAACTGGACACAATGCTCTAAATGAGGTCTAACGAAAGATCTATATAGAGGAATGAGGACCCCCTTTCTCCTGCTGCTGATCCCTCTAGGGATAAAAGATCTATTATTATTATTATACAATATTTATATAGCGCCAAAGGGTATGCTCAGCGCTGTACAGTAGCAAGGGGGACAGGACATGAGACAAGACAGTAACAATACAATACACGAGGGGTTCGAGGGCCCTGCTCTTGCGAGCTTACAATCTATATAGAGGAATCAGGACCTCCTTCCTCCTGCTGGTGACCCCTCTAGTGATATAAAGATCTATATAGAGGAATCAGGACCTCCTTTCTCCTGCTGGTGACCCCTCTAGTGATATAAAGATCTACATAGAGGAATTGGGACCTCCCTTCCTCCTGCTGGTGACCCCTCTAGTGATAATAAGATCCACATAGAGGGATCAGGACCTCCTTCTTCCTGCTGGTGACTCCTCTAGTGATAATAAAGATCCACATAGAGAAATCAGGACCTCCTTCCTCCTGCTGGTGATCCCTCTAGTGATATAAAGATCTATATAGAGGAATCAGGACCTCCTTCCTCCTGCTGGTGACCCCTATAGGGATAAAAGATCTATATAGAGGAATCAGGACCTCCTTTCTCCTGCTGGTGACCCCTCTAGTAATATAAAGATCTACATAGAGGAAATGGGACCTCCTTCCTCCTGCTGGAGACCCCTCTAGTGATATAAAGATCTATATAGAGGAATCAGGACCTCCTTCCTCCTGCTGGTGACCCCTCTACTCATATAAAGATCTATATAGAGGAATCAGGACCTCCTTTCTTCCTGCCGGTGACCCCTCTAGTGATATAAAGATCTATATAGAGGAATCAGGACCTCCTTCCTCCTGCCGGTGACCCCTCTAGTGATATAAAGATCTATATAGAGGAATCAGGACCTCCTTCCTCCTGCTGGTGACCCCTCTACTCATATAAAGATCTATATAGAGGAATTAGGACATCCTTCCTCCTGCTGGTGACCCCTCTAGTGATATAAAGATCTATATGGAGGAATCAGGACCTCCTTCCTCCTGCTGGTGACCCCTCTAGTGATATAAAAATCTATATAGAGGAATCGGGACCTCCTTCCTCCTGACGGTGATCCCTCTAGTGATATAAAGATCTATATAGAGGAATCAGGACCTCCTTCCTCCTGCCGATGACCCCTCTAGTGATATAAAGGTCTATACAGAGGAATCAGGACCTCCTTCCTCCTGCTGGTGACCCCTCTAGTGGTACATGTTGCTTTTGAATGATAGAAGGTGTCTTATTTTTATTTCATAATACTGTTACTTTATTTTATAATGCATAACAGGAATTTATTCATGTAGACTTGTAAAGTACTGAAATGTCCATTTTAAAGTGTTATTTTTTACTCCACAATCCTGTCTATCTACTTTTTGCCCTGTGACTTTTGTTCATTAAAAACCTTAGTGTGATAAAGTGTGTGCTCATACAATCCAAGAACATAATTTATGCTTGGACTTGGATGTCATACAAAATACAGAAAGGATAGCTAAGACTTTTCTCCTGCAGTCCATGTGTAAAATAAACTGTTAAATAATGTATTGCAGATATAAATACTAAAGGCAGAGTCTGGGAGATGGGGGCCTGTTTACAAATATGATGTCATCCTGCAGTTCAGCACTCTGCAGGACCATTGATAGATCACCGAAGTGCTGAATGATACTGCATTCTGTATCTTCACTGTCCATGGTGCTGAAATACACTATATTGCCAAAAGTATTGGGCCAGCCCTCCCAATCATGTGATTCAGGTGTTCCAATCACCTCCATGGTCACAGGTGTATACAATCAGGCCCCTAGGCATGCAGACGGCTTCTACAAACATTTGTGAAAGAATGGGTCGCTCTCAGGAGCTCAGTGACTCCAAGCGTGGTCCCGTGATAGGTTGTCACCTGTGCAATAAGTCCATCCGTGACATTTCCTGGCTACTAAATATTCCACGCTCAACTGTTAGTGGGATTATAACAAAGTGAAAGTAACTGGGAACAACAGCAACTCAGCCACCAAGTGGTAGGCCACGTCACATGAGAGAGCGGGGTCAGCGCATGCTGAAGCGCCCAGTGCGCAGAAGTCGTCAACTGTCTGCAGAGTCAATAGCTAAAGACCTCCAAACTTCATGTGGCCTTCAGATTAGCACAACAACAGTGCTTAGAGAGCTTCATGGAATGGGTTTCCATGGCCGAGTAGCTGCATCCAAGCCTTACATCACCAAGTGCAATGCAAAGAGTAGAATGCAGTGGTAAAAAGCACGCCGCCACTGGACTCTAGAGCAGTGGAGACGTGTTCTTTGAAGTGAGGAATCACGCTTCTCTGTCTGGCAATCCAATGGACGTGTCTGGGTTTGGCGGTTGCCAGGAGAACGATACTTGCATGACTGCCAGGCCTTCTTGTCCGACATCAGTGCCTGACCTCACAAAAGTGCTTCTGGAAGAATGGTCCAACCTTCCCATAGACACCCTCCTAAACCTTGTGGACGGCCTTCCCAGAAGAGTTGAAGCTGTTATAGCAGCAAAGGGCGGGGCCAACTCAATATTGAACCCTACGGACTAAGACTGGGAGAACATTAAAGTTCATGTGCGTTAAGAAGGCAGGCCGACCAATACTTTTGGCAATATAATGTATCATGCAACACTGAAAGACCAATAATCTCCAAATGGTCTAAACAAAGAGCCAGTTTACTGTCCTTTAGATTTTAGGGGGGCTGGACTGTGACCAGTGGGAGTATAAAATGCCACAGCGCCACTGGGAATAAATGATGTCTCATGCTTTGTAGTCAGTGGAGCAATACAATTATAGAAAACTTATGGTCAGTAGGAGGCCAAATTGTGTGCCATTGTTGGCATTATTGGTGTCTGTTCAATAAATATTGCCCTATAGTTGATACCACAAGGAGTAATAGTGCCCCATCTTTGGTGTCAGTGGAAGAAATAGTGCCCCATTGTTGGTGTCAATGTGAGATATATCACCCCATCACTGGTGTCAGTGGGAGGAATGGTATCTGTGGGAGAAATAGTGCCCCATTATTAGTGTCATTGGGAGGAATAGTGCCCCATCTTTGGTATCAGCAAAAGGAATATTGCACCATCACTGTTGTCAGTGCAAGGAATGGTGACTCATTGTTGGTGTCAGTGGAGGGGAAGAGTGTTCCATCTTTATATCAATGGAAGTGCCCCACTGTTGGTGTCAGTGTAAGGAATAGTGCCTTGTATCCATGGGAGGAATAGTGCTGCAAAGGACCAAACAAAAACAACCAAGGGCCATATCCCTGGAGACCACTGTTAAAAAAAAAATCATGTTTGGTTTATGCGGTATAGCCAATCGAAAAATTTGTAAAAAATATGTAGATGTGAGCGCCTAGATAAACTGAATAAGTGAAGAAACTGAATAAATTAAATTAAAAGCAGCCAAGCACAAGGTAACCAAGAAAAACCATTTGATGACATCAAATTTAATTACTAACGCTCATTTACGTGCGCTTTCTGGTAAGTGCGCATTGCTTATACACCTATATGCACATCCACCAGGTCCATGAAGACGCATGATTAATGAGCACCATAGTCACCTGATGAACTTTTTATGATTTATCAGCAGTGTGTTTTTGAATATATTTTATGTTTATATGCTAACTTATAGACATTTTGTTGTAGCGCCGCACATCATTTTACTTAAAAGTAAAAAAGTTTAAAAGTTAAAAATTTTACAAAAAGTTTCCTTTGCTATGCAGGATCAATAGATTTTCAAGCATATTCTGGGGACAAATGTTTGTCAGAACCTGACCATCGTACCTACAGTATATGGGCTTGTTTGGCATCCCGCTTTCTGCCATAACTGCCTAGAATCATCTGGGAAGGCTGTCCACCAGATTTTGGAGTGTATCTTTGGGAATGTGTGCCCATTCTTCAATTTGTGAGGTCAGGTTGGTCAAATGGGGTTTCAGTTCATCTCAAAGGTGTTCAGTAGGGTTTAGGTCTGGACTTTGTAAAGGCCACTCAAGTTCCTCCATGAAACCATAACTTTATGGAGCCAAGGACACAGTCATGCTAATACAGAAAAGGGTCCTCAGACAGTTACCACAAGGTCAGAAGTCCACACAATTGCACTTTAAGCTTTTATCTACAGAGGAAACTTTACACAAATGTTCAGGTTTTGCGGGGTGTCAACACACCTTATAGTGTATGGAAAGTTAATTGTGTATTTGAAGAAATATTTGAGGATAAAACTCAACTACTGGCTATAAACTTCTGATACTCCTCAGGCAGTGCAAGGCAGGGTGCAGTCAATGTATCTAAATCCATACAAAAGAAAGAATGCTAAAAGCAGCAGTAAGCATTCTAATTGTAATATTCATTGGCTGTACCTTTCACACATCGTGATCAAAGAAGATAACCAGCATGATGTATTCAAGGCTCCAAGCAGGCCTGTGGTCATATTCGAACTGATAAATATTTTGCTACAATAAAAACTTGCTCCAGAACTCATATTTTTAGTGAAACAGAAAATCACAAAAGTAACAAAGTGGATAATTTAAGTTGAGTTCCAGGTATGGATTTTTTTGGCATAGTTACGTTGCTCCAGCTTGGACTAATGTATGTATACATATTCCATACCTGTGGGATTGCTGTGGAATCAGAGTCAGTGCTACTACAGTGCTCACCATCGTCTTCCGGGTCCCGTGCTGAGCAGCTGCCCTGGTGCACAGCAACCACAAGGGATCCCTTGCTTGGCATGGGCACCAATTACAGAATGTCTTCCATTTTACCTCATGGAATCCCTAGCTTTGCATGGGCTCCAGTCACAGAATGTCCTCTATTTTTCTCAATGTAAACATTGTGTAGTCACCACCCTGCCCATCCAAACCATCCAGACAGAAAAAACTTCTTGTTTGTGCTGAAGACCGTGCTGGAATGAATGGATCAGGCACTGGTCGTAGGTGGGTGGTTGTGTGGGTAGGGAGATGTTCCTCCAGTCGGTTGCACCCAATGGGGGATACTGGTGGTAAAACCTTCTTGTTGACAGAAAAAATTGGGCAGGAAAAACAGCTTTGAAGTGTTTCATTGGCTTATTTAGATGATTGCGTTGAGTTTGACATTAAAAATATGGGGGCAGAATTAAAGGTCAAAGATCAGTGACTTGTAAACATTGCCAGGGATGAAAGAGGGGCAGTCAATATGTGAGATAAGGGTCCCAGTAAATAAAGTAAAGACCATCCATTGACTCTAGCACTTTGCATGATGGAATTGGTAATACTTGGCAGCACTTCCAATGTAGAGAGGAGATAGGGATCTCAGAATGCTAGGTCACTGCCATCTACAGCCTAGTCTGTATGAAAAGCAAAAGCCCTGGGAAGCAGATTGTCTGTGCCCTATGTGCTTCTCATGGCTTCTCACTTCTGACAGGCATGCTGCCCTGGGAACCAGAAAGAAGACTCCAACATCAATGGGTTTTCTCTAATCATCTGGAAAGGCCAAAATTGACAATAGGAACCAAACGAGGATGACGGCTGTACCTCTGCCATAGGAACTATGCATATACTGTAGCAAGTGGAACCAACATAAAGAAGCCTAAGGGTAAAGGCAAAGCACTTCCCTCTCTCCGTGTTCTTTATCTGCCTTATATTTTTATTTACTGTAAATGCTTTTCCAGAGAAATGGTTTTCAATGTATTTAGGACATCTACGATATTATACAGTATTTATAATTACTTAATCAATCAAATTCCTTTTTTGTACTCCCACAAAAAGTCACACTTTCTCCCTAGAAAGTATACAATCTCACATAACCTTTTTGTGATAACCATAAAATAAGTATAATTTCATATAATCAAACCTAAAAAAGAACAAAAATCTATAAAAATATGTGAATTGTGTCTAAAAAATTTTTTTTAAATAATAATTGTGTCCAATGTCCAAATCCCAAATTTTCCACCTTGATGCAGTTAGAAGGAAATCAATCCTAAATATTCTGAAATACCTCAAAATAAAAGAAAAGAAAAATCCATAGTGCATTATCTTTAACATATATATCACTCCACTCAGTGCTCAACACAAAAATCACTCTTAAATTGTGCAAAAAAAAAACCTTATACAAATATTCTTTTAATTTATATAAAATTGAAACCCAAAAAGTGAAAACTCAGTGATCATTATATAACCACACACTTTGTGATCAACCACTTCAATTCCATAAAGACACTCTGTGCACAACCCCTTGTGAATAGTGATACTAGGTACTAGTACCCTTTTTTTTTTCCAGCCACAAGTGATACTAGGTACTATTACCATCTTATAGTTGTCTTCAGGCATGGGCTATCAAGAGTACTCCTTCCTTTCCAATGCTTTACTTCAAGGGCAATCCTCCAATATCCTCATGAAAATAAACAGGCTCTTAGGCAGAATCCATATTAGAGGAACAAATTTAATCCAAACTTACATAAAAGAAAGCAGAATCCGGCTCCCAGCATTACTCCTTCAATGGCTCTTTACAAACATTTAGTAAACCACATGTACACCACCAAAAAGATGGCCGCGGCGACACTTCCGGTTGGGCGTGCGTGCGTCTTGATGTCACTCCTCTAACGCGTTTCGTCACTTCCGGACTTCATCTGAAGTGTGTGGTTATATAGTGATCACTGAGTTTTTACTTTTTGGGTTTCAATTTTATATAAATTAAAAGAATATTTGTATAAGTTTTTTTTTTTTGCACAATTTAAGAGTGATTTTTGTGTTGAGCACTGAGTGGAGTGATATATATGTAAAAGACAATGCACTATGGATTTTTCTTTTCTTTTGAGGTATTTCAGAATATTTAGGATTGATTTCCTTCCAACTGCATCAAGGTGGAAAATTTGGGATTTGGACATTGGACACAATTACTATTTAAAAAAATTTTTTTGGACACAATTCACATATTTTTATAGATTTTTATTCTTTTTTAGTTTTGATTATATGAATTGATTATACTTAATTTATGGTTATCACAAAAAAAGTATTTATAATTATACAGTATTTATATATATATATAATTTATAATATTTATAAGTAATTTAAATATACAATATTATATTTATCCAGGATTGTCACACAAGGAAGTTGGTTTGTGTATACAGTTTATGCTTTAGGCATTATAATAAATATGACAAGTGAACAAAATGATCACTTTAAGGCAGCTGGATATTTATCATCAACTACAACATGTAGAAATAAGAACCTGCTGGATCCTGCTGTGTCCCTGTCAGGAAATCTCCCCCTCCTGTCCAGGTAACGATTCTCAGATTAAAGAGGAAAAGATGGGAAATCTCCCCAGTGGGGAAACAGGCGGCATTTGCAACCCAGTGGGATATATCTTTAGTCTGATCTCAGTCTTATCTAAAAGGTGGTTATAAGGATTTTATTATAATATTGAATATTTTCAACATCTTATTTTTTTCAGCAATATTGCTTCAACGTCTTTCAAAGTAAAATAGTATATAGATTGATAACGAAGAGTTATCAATATATCTTGTGGTTTTTTTGGGATTACAATTCCTGGCATCCATATGTGTCATACTCACTTTTTCCACACTCCAGCGCCAAATCTACCCCTCTGTGTGTAGCTGCCAGCTCCGGCGGTGCCATAGCCAATCACAGAGCTGGCACTGTCAAAGGGCTAGCACACATATTGCTCAGAGTTCAAGAAACACATCTTCATGCTAGCTGCCAAGCCCCTCTATGCGGTTTGGCTTCTCCAGTGTGTTCCCCATTGACCCCCTTCTCTTCTTTGTCCTGCTCCATTGTGTCTACTTTGATTGCCAGGTTCTTCTCCCTCCAGTGTACTGTCCAGCTTCAATGTTCGTCCAGCTTCCTCCAGCACCCCCTGTGTTCCCAACATCCTGCGTTCCAATGTGACCCTGAGCACTCCAGTCTGCATGCTGCTCCAGTGATCCTGTGCTCCCCAGTCTGTGTCCTACTCTAGCATACATTCAAGCCTGTGTTTCTTTGTCTTTGGAAACCCTGCCTGCTATACACTACACTATACCACACCCATGTTCCCAGAATCCCAAATTTTGCAAGAGACTCAGTCCTGTATAGCTCTCTCTAGTAGCTGCTTGCTTGGGTGAGTCCAAGGGCCGCAACCTGGGAGTTGTCAGCAGTAAAGCCCATCACCCCTTGCAGGGTGGTTTGGTGAACACAAAATAGTGCCTTACACCCTACATCTTGGTCCTCCTAAGGCAGGGGTGTCCAAACTATGGCCCTCCAACTGTTAAAGTACTACAAGTCCCATCATGCCTCTGCCTCTGGGTGTCTTGCCTGTGGTTGTCAGAGTCTTGCAAGGCCTCATGGGACTTGCAGTTCCTCAACACCTGGAGGGCCATAGTTTGGACACCCCTGTCCTAAGGGCTCTCCTCTGTTTTGCTGAAAAGCGGTCATGCTGACTCTATTACCTTCAGTATACCTTAGGGAATTCAGCCTCTGTAGTGTCCTTCATGACTTCAGCGGTTTCCCCCCCCCCAGTGTTTTCAGCATGTGACAGTGTACTCCAGCCTGTGTTCTTTTGCCTTTGGCAAATCTGCCTGCTATAAATTGTACTGTACCGCTACCCTGTTCCCAGCATCCCACTGCTGCAAGACTGCATCATAGGGACTCAGTCCTGTATATCTCTACTCAGGCTTGGGTGAGTCCAGGGGAAACCTGGGATTTGTCAGCAGCAAGTCCCATCACCTCTGGCAGGGTGCTCTGGTGAAGACCAAACCATTCCTTAGAACCTGCACCTCAGTGCTTTTAAGGGCTCTCACGTTCGCTGAATAAGAGGGCATGCTGACCTTTCCTTCAGTACACCTTAGTGTATTCAGCCTCTGCAGAGTCTGTTGACTCTTTGTGGCCTATGTCACCGACTAACCCCAGCTGCTGCTATTAATGTCTTGGTTAGCCAGCCTGCCCCTAGTGGGAATGGATTCCCCATCTCTGACAAAAAGGAGAGAAGGGAAGGGAAAGGAAAGACAGAAGATAGGAAAGGAAATGGAAAGGGAAGGAAAAGAAAGACAGAAAAAGGGAAAAGCAAGCCAAGGAAAGGCAAGGAAAGGAGAGGAAAGGAAAGACAGAAGAAGGGAAAGGAAAGACAGAAGAAGGGAAAGGAAAGACAGAAGAAGGGAAAGGAAAGACAGAAGAAGGGAAAGGAAAGACAGAAGAAGGGAAAGGAAAGACAGAAGAAGGGAAAAGCAAGCCAAGGAAAGGAAAGGAAAGGAAAGGAAAGGAAAGGAAAGGAAAGGAAAGGAAAGACAGAAGAAGGGAAAGGAAAGACAGAAGAAGGGAAAGGCAAGGCAAGGAAAGACAGAAGAAGGGAAAGGCAAGGAAAGACAGAAGAAGGGAAAGGCAAGGAAAGGAATGGCAAGGAAAGACAGACGAAGGAAAAGGAAAGGAAAGACAGAAGAAGGGAAAGGAAAGACAAGGAAAGACAGAAGAAGGGAAAGGAAAGGAAAGACAGAAGAAGGGAAAGGAAAGGAAAGACAGAAGAAGGGAAAGGAAAGGAAAGACAGAAGAAGGGAAAGGAAAGACAGAAGAAGGGAAAGGCAAGGAAAGGAAGGACAGAAAAAGGGAAAGGGAAGGAAAGACAAAAGAAGAAGAGAACGGAATGGAAAGGAAAGGGAAGACAGAAGAAGAGAAAGGAAAGGAAAGACAGAAGAAAGGAAAGGAAAGGAAAAGAAAGGAAAGACAGAAGAAGAGAAAGGAAAGGAGAAAGGAAAGGAAAGACAGAAGAAGAGAAAGGAAAGGAGAAAGGAAAGGAAAGACAGAAGAAGGGTAAGGAAGGGAAAAGGAAAGACAGAAGAAGGGTAAGGAAGGGAAAAGGAAAGACAGAAGAAGGGTAAGGAAGGGAAAAGGAAAGACAGAAGAAGGGTAAGGAAGGGAAAGGAAAGACAGAAGAAGGGAAAGGAAAGACAAAAGAAGGGAAAGGAAAGACAGAAGAATGGAAAGGAAAGGATAGGAGAGGGAAAGGAAAGGAAAGACAGAAGAAAGGAAAGGGAAAGGGAAAAGAAAGACAGAAGAAAGGAAAGGAAAGACAGAAGAAGGGAGAGGAGAGGAAACAAGAGGAGAGGAGAGGAGAGGAAAGGAAAGACAGAAGAAAGGAAAGGAAAGGGAAAGGGAAAAGAAAGACAGAAGAAAGGAAAGACAGAAGAAAGGTAAGACAGAAGAAGGGAGAGGAGAGGAAAGGAAAGGAAAGGAAAGGAGAGGAGAGGAAAGGAAAAGCAAAGGAAGGATGGAAGAGAGGAGAGAAAATAAAAAAGAAATTGGGAGAACAAAGAATCAGCAGGTAATGACCAGCCTAGCAGAGATAGATAGATAGATAGATAGATAGATAGATAGATAGATAGATAGATAGATAGATTTTTATTATCCCTTTTAGTGTTTTGATTTTTTTGTGTTTTGTTTCTCACTCGTAATCCGGTCATTACAGCTCTCCATCTTGTTCTCATTTCCAGGGGCAAAATCAAAATCCACAAAGGGCTCAGACGGAAGGCAGCCAACGTCACAAGTAAATGATCATTTCTCTGGGGTGTCAGTGGGATTACACGAGAGTTAATGAGCAATTTAATTGATATCTGAGTATGTTTCACATCTACCGGCTACAGGGCGATCACCTCATTAGGGTGTGATGGGGAATCAATATACACAGTGAGAGGAAGAAGGGCAGAGATGGAGACTTGTACACAGACTGTGATTCACCACATAAGGGAGGATTATCTTCTTTGTCAGTAATTTCCTTATAATCATGCAGCCCAAATGAAAGTGCTTATTTAATAACCCAGTGTTAATAGCCTGGGATCAACGTCACCCTTGGCAGTTAGAGGATCTACACTCTCTCATACTGATCCTTTTTCAGATCTGGTTGGGAATTAACAATGGACAACAGTCTTGTGTGGTGCACAATAACTTTGTTTCTTTTTGCAATTTAATCAATACTTGGATCCGTCAAGCTAAGCAAAAAGGAAAATTATTTATACTCCCCATAAAACACAAAACATTGTTCCAACTTATTTTAAAGTGAAATAATATATGAGATTTTCCTTTACTCCAATGGAGAGTTAAGGAAAGAAGCAAAGGGAAAGGAAAGAAGGAAAAGGAAAGAAGGAAAAGGAAAGGAAAGAAGGAAAGGGAAAGGAAAGAAGGAAAGGGAAAGGAAAGAAGGAAAGGGAAAGGAAAGAAGGAAAGGGAAAGGAAAGAAGGAAAGGGAAAGGAAAGAAGGAAAGGGAAAGGAAAGAAGGAAAGGGAAAAGAAAGGAAAGGTTCTAGAAAAGGGAAAGAGTGAAAGGAAAGAAGAAAAGGGAAAGAGGGAAAGGAAAGAAGAAAAGGGAAAGAGGGAAAGGAAAGAAGAAAAAGGAAAGGGGGAAGAAAGGAAAGATGGAAAGGAAAAAGGACAAGGAAAGAAGGAAAGGAAAAGAAAAGAAGGAAAGGAAAAGAAAAGAAGGAAAAGAAAAGAAAAGAAGGAAAGGAAAAGAAAAGAAGGAAAGGAAAAGAAAAGAAGGAAAGGAAAAGAAAAGAAGGAAAGGAAAAGAAAAGAGGGAAAGGGAAAGGAAAGAGGGAAAGGGAAAGGAAAGAGGGAAAGGAAAGAAGGAAAGGGAAAGGAAAGGTTCTAGAAAAGGGAAAGAGGGAAAGAAAAGGGAAAGAGGGAAAGGAAAGGAAAGGAAAGGAAAGAAGGAAAGGAACAGGACAAGGAAAGAAGGAAAGGGAAAGGAAAGAAGGAAAGGGAAAGGTAAGAAGGAAAGGGAAAGGTAAGAAGGAAAGGGAAAGGTAAGAAGGAAATGGAAAGGAAAAAGGGAAAGGAAAGAATGAAAGGGGAAAAAAAGGGAAAGAAGGAAAGGAAAGGAAAAGGAAAGAAGGAAAGGACAAGGAAAGAAGGAAAAAGAAAGGAAAGAAGGAAAGGGAAAGGAAAGGTTCTAGAAAAGGGAAAGAGGGAAAGGAAAGAAGGAAAAAAGGAAAGAAGGAATGGAAAACGACAAGGAAAGGGAAAAGAAAGAAAAAAAGGGAAAAAGGGAAAGGAAAAGGAAAGAGGGAAAGGGAAAAGGAAAGAGGGAAAGGAAAAAGAGGTAAAGGAAAAAGAAAGAGAAAGGAAAAGGAAAGAGAAAAAGGAAAGGGAGAGGAGAAGAAGAGAAGAGATAAGGAAAGAAAGGGAAAGAGAAAGAAATAAGGTCAAAGAAAACTTCAAATGGCCTCCTGGTTTCTAGATGGGTAGATTTGCTATCGCTTCCTGTGTGGTCACTGAAACAGGAAATAAAAGGACATCACTCCAGCTGGGAAACATAAAAGAATCTCTATCCAAAAAAAAAAAAAAAAAAAAAAAGAAATTTTCGCTGAAATTTCACTTACAGAGGGCACATTCCAAATTCAGACATAGTTAAAGTATAACTCCAGCCTAACCATTTTCACTTTTGATGCATTTATTTTTTAAACTATGGAAGGATTGGCACCTTTATCATAGGGTGACTACACTAGCTTGGTGTTCCTGTAGCTCTGCTGGCAGATGTCACGGAGAATAACCACTGAGAGAGGGGTAGTCCAGGTGACAGCAGAGGCATACCTAAGGGTGGAAAGGCAGCAGAGGGTACTGTCAGAAGAGTGTAGCAGGCCAGACAACTATGGAGCGCACCATAGACTATGTGCCCCAGAGGAGTATCAGAAGCTTGGTGTACAGGGTGCAGAAACTGCAATATTCCTGCAACAAATCACAATTTGCAAGATCCCAGTTTCTGCCCACATCACAAATTCTCTTAAAAAAAAGTGTACTATGTTTATTTGGCGCATTTCAAGTGCGTATCATCACATTTAACATGTCCTCCAGTCCGTATGCTGCTCCAGTGACCATGCACACTCCCACTTGTATCCTGCTTCATGATCCTGTGCACTCTAGCATGTATCCTGCTCAAGCGATCCTGTGTACTCCAGCCCGTGTTCTTTTGCCTTTGGCAACCCTGCCATAGACTGTACATATACCACATCCATATTCCTAGCATTACAGTGCTGCAAGAGACTCATATCTATTTGCGTTTAATCCATGAATGCAAAGGATTGCCTGATTGGATGAGGTAGATAGGTTGGGCAGTGACATCACGCTTTCCACTTAGTCCAATCAGAGAATGCTTTGCATTCCCTCAGAAAATGCAAAAGATTCTCTGAATGGTGCCCAAGCCCAGCAGCCGGTCTCTTGTGTTCACAATACAACAACCACTGGATCCGGAAGCTAATAGAGAGCACTGAATTAGGGGTGCCTGCTACAGTGATTAGCAGCTTCTAGATCAGTGGTTCTCAACCTGTGGGTCGTGACTCCTTTGGGGGTCGAACGACACTTTCACAGGGGTCCCCTAAGACCATCAGAAAACACATATTTCCGATGTGTAAAGAGCAGCTACTGTGTAGAAAGCAGCTGCTGTGTTGAAAGCAGCTACTCTGTTAAAAGCAGCTACTGTGTTGAAAGCAGCTACTGTGTTGAAAGCAGCTACTGTGTTGAAAGCAGCAGTATTGGAGGTAAAACGACACTCATGAATTATAATTACTGGGTAAATAATTTTATGGTTGGGGGTCACCACAACATGTATTAAAGGGTATTAAAGGGTCACGGCATTAGGAAGGTTGAGAACCACTGCCCTAGATGGATCCCACAGGCATGGTATATACAAAGGGACATTAGTCCAACAATGTAACTATGTAAAAACATCCATACGTGGAATTCTTCTTTAACCCCTTGATGCCAACGTAACACAAATATACGACCTCACAGAACTTGGCTTTTTTCTGTGGAGCCGCATATTTGCGTACCTGTCTTTCCGATGGAAGCGTGCCGCACGGCGCGCTCCCAGCACAAAACACCAGGATGTCACTGAGACCCCCGGTTCCCATTCTAACGATCGGGACTCCCAATTCTGGGTCACATGATCGCTGTGATAGCTTCTAATTGGCTATCACAGTGATCAGTCATTGTACGGACCGGCCCCCTTGTTTTTTTTTTTCTCTCTATGAATGGAGGAGAGAGATACATTGTATCTCTCTAACTCCTGGCATAGAGGGAAAAAAAATTTTTGTAAAAAAAAAAAAAAAAGATAATTATTAAAAAATAAAAGAAAAAATAAAGAAAAAATACCTAGATCAAGGTTTGATCTAGTTCAGTGCCAGGGTTAGTGTTTGGGTCAAGGTCAGTGTCAAAGGGCCAGGATTCAAAAATAAAATTGGTGTCAGTGTGTTTTAGGTAAAAACAAAAACAAAAAATGCGCACTATTGTTTCTGGGCTGTACTACGGGTACAAACAACAAACAACATATATGGTATCGCTGCGATCGTCAAGAGCTGGAAAAGTAATTTTGGGTTGTTCTTTGGTGGTAGGTTATGGTAGTAACAAGAAACATACAGCTAAATTAAAAAAAATATATTTTTATTTTACTATTTTGGCCCAGTTTTCCTTTATAAAAAAAAAATTAGGAGATATTCATTACCAATTACCACCAAATGAAAGCCCAATTTGTCCTGAAAAAAACGTGGTATAATTCACCCCGATGTACAAAGTAGTTGTGATGATATGTACGGTTTTACTGACACATGTCAACGTTGCAAAATTGTGCTTAGGCATTTAGATTTGTTTTACCCTTAGGCGTGAAGGGGTTAAGTAAGCCTGTACAGTTATAATACAAGACTACTGAAAGAACATTGAAACATATACAAAAGCTCATATATACTGTATAGGTATTTTTAATGCACTATATAAAGAAAATATCTAAAAGTCATTTATGAAACTGCTGGGATGACTGCATTGACAGATCTGCCAGTTCAAGAATTGTCGGATCAGCAGATCCAATGTGATTGCCAAACGCAGTATTTATCGGATTCCCTCGGAAGAAGTCATTGGACGAAACGCGTCAGTGTGTGGCCTTCCTGTGACGTCACTACTCATGCTGATGCACGTGTCCGGATCACGTGATCGCACTATTACCATCTTGAATGCGGGCTGGCTGGTGAGACACAGGATGCAGAGACTGGAGCTCTGATATAACAAAACGCCTTGTTTTTATTTGCTCATTGTGAGTGTGATTTTAAGGGGAGTTTGTTTGGCAATAAATTTGTTGGATGATACTGCACTATGGCGAGTATTTTCTTTACCCACATGTGCTAATCTGGATATGAGAGGATCTTCTCTGGAGTTTGTTTGGTGATATGCTGGATACATAGTAGTATGCTGAGTAATTACCAACACATGAGGATCGTCCTTTGAAGTCTGTTTGGTGAATGCTGGATATATACTAACATGCTGGTTAATTACTAGCACATGGTGAGTGTGCATTTTGATGGGGTGTTTTTGAGCACTGAATACCACATTGCTTATGAAGGAGAATCTCATTACTTCATTTACTGAGGATCATGTTTATATGGACTTTTCTGAATGGACTATATTGAGATTCCCTATTTATTGATTTTTTGTTTGCACTATTAATATGCACTTATTTGGTGCTGGTTATATTTAGTTGTGTGATTTGGTTTGCGCTATCATTTGTGATTTGTATATTTTTCACATTTTTATTATTATTTTGAGTTTTTTAATAATAGCAGCATCCAGTGAGTGTATTTCCTCTCTTTATTACATTGGCGCAATGATGTTGGTATAATAGAAATATATATATAAACTTTTATCTTTTACAGACCCACAAAAATATCCAAAATATCAAAACAATCCCCACTGGTGTAACCAAATGTTCAGCAAAATCTCTTTTTTCTTCTTTCAACGACAAATCTCTTTCTCAACACCCGCAAATTCTGATGACAATATACCTCAAAATAAAAAAACTCAACATAGTGTCATACCTTTTTAATAATAAATACACACGTGCCCCTTACTGTGCAACATGCAATACTGTGAGAAGAAAAGAAAAAAAAAAAAGTGCTAACCTACATGCGAAAATCTACATATACGCATAGCTTGCTCTGCGTTCGTCACTGCACCCTCTGAAGCGTGCTTCTCATGTCTTCCTGTGTATTGCCAGGATGGATGCAGTTAATGAACGATCACACGCGCTGATCATGGCAAGGAGTGCCGGATAAGTTCTCCGACTTTCCCTTCTTCCAAGACCTCCGCCGTGGCGTGAAAATACGGGTGAACCATCGAGACATCAGATAAATACTCACTAAAAAGTTAGTTACCAAAGAAATGTTCCAATAAATACAACATTTCTATTATACTTATATATTCAAATACACAGAACAAAAATTCCCAGAAAAGTAATCCACCTCCACCCTTGAAGGTTAACCAAAAAAAATATATATATAAACTTTTCTCTTTTACAGACCCACAAAAATATCCAAAATATCAAAACAATCCCCACTGGTGTAACCAAATGTTCAGCAAAATCTTTTTTTTCTTCTTTCAACGACAAATCTCTTTCTCAACACCCGCAAATTCTGATGACAATATACCTCAAAAGAAAAAACTCAACATAGTGTCATACCTTTTTAATAATAAATACACACGTGCCCCTTACTGTGCAACATGCAATACTGTGAGAGGAAAAGAAAAAAAAAAAAAGTGCTAACCTACATGTGAAAATCTACATATACGCATATATTTATTTTCTTTTTTTTTTCCTTTTCTTTCCCCTTTTCTTGGGAAAGAGAAAGAAAAAAATAAATAAATAAATATATGCGTATATGTAGATTTTCACATGTAGGTTAGCACTTTTTTTTTTTTCTTTTCCTCTCACAGTATTGCATGTTGCACAGTAAGGGGCACGTGTGTATTTATTATTAAAAAGGTATGACACTATGTTGAGTTTTTTCTTTTGAGGTATATTGTCATCAGAATTTGCGGGTGTTGAGAAAGAGATTTGTCGTTGAAAGAAGAAAAAAGAGATTTTGCTGAACATTTGGTTACATCAGTGGGGATTGTTTTGATATTTTGGATATTTTTGTGGGTCTGTAAAAGAGAAAAGTTTATATATATATTTTTTTTGGTTAACCTTCAAGGGTGGAGGTGGATTACTTTTCTGGGAATTTTTGTTCTGTGTATTTGAATATATAAGTATAATAGAAATGTTGTATTTATTGGAACATTTCTTTGGTAACTAACTTTTTAGTGAGTATTTATCTGATGTCTCGATGGTTCACCCGTATTTTCACGCCACGGCGGAGGTCTTGGAAGAAGGGAAAGTCGGAGAACTTATCCGGCACTCCTTGCCATGATCAGCGCGTGTGATCGTTCATTAACTGCATCCATCCTGGCAATACACAGGAAGACATGAGAAGCACGCTTCAGAGGGTGCAGGGACGAACGCAGAGCAAGCTGACCGCATGGCCCGTTTTAGAAACTGTGTTATTTTGGGACATGGCACGGAGCTGTTGGTGGAACAGATTATGCCTTGGAGAGACAAGAGCGAGATGAAAGAGGCAGGACAGGCTGACGCAGACGCTCAGGCAACTGCACGCTACGGCTGACGGCCGGAAAGGCTCTAGGACTGGGCACAGCTGTACACACGGAGGAAAAGGGTTAAATTAACAGGAAGGGCTGAAATAGTTACATAGTTAGTCTGGCTGAAAAAAAAAAAAAAAAGTCCATTCAGTTCAACCATTAAAATAAAAAAAAAAAAAGTTAGAATCCTACACCCACAGTTGATCCAGAGGAAGGCAAAAAAAACCTGCATAGTATTATTATTATTACTACTACTACAGGTACTTATATATCGCTGTCAATTTACACAGCACTTTACATATATATATTGTACATTCACATCAGTCCCTAACCCTCAAGGGGCGTACAATCTAAGGTCCCTAACTCACATTCATACATACACATATTAGGGCCAATTTAGACAGGAGCCAATTAACCTACCAGCATGTCTTTGGAGTGTGGAAGGAAACCGGAGTACAGGGAGGAAACCGGAGTACCCGGAGGAAACCCACGCAGGCACAGGGAGAACATGCAAACTCCAGGCAGGTGGTGCCGTGGCTGGGATTCGAACCAACAACCCCAGTACTGCCAGGTGGAAGTGCTAACCATTTAGGCACTGTGCATAGTATGATCCAATTTGCTTCTGCTGGGAAAAAAATTCTTTCCTGATCCCCCGAGAGGCAATCGGATATTCCCTGGATCAACTTTACCTATAAATGTTAAATCCAGTTATATTCTGTGTATCCAAGAAACAATCCGAGAAATACTTCCCGTCTGGCCCATGTACATAAACGACCGGACGGGAGCAGTGCTGAAGCGGGTTGACGTTTCTAAACGTCAGCTGCATAAACTGCCTGTACACGCTCCCTGGGAGCGCGTGGCACCGCGATCTGGTGCCCACTGTGTCCTCCAGACACAGCGGAACACCGATCACTGTACGGGACCTCTGTGTGAGGTCCCGATTTATGTGATCACTGATTGGCCAATCAGTGATCACATGAATAGTAGTAAGCAAGATATCACTTCCTGACCTCATTGCTTACTACATGTGAAATCTGTGAATGATCACCGAGGTCACACGCCACAAGGCTCTTCACAACTGCCTTGTACCATGTGACAAGTTGTGACCAATCACAGCTCGCATAGTATTTCTCAATGGCTGCAAGAATGCAGCCAGAAAGAAGGAGAAATGATTGCTTTTACAGCCTTTAAGAAAATAATAAATATTCCAGTATATATACCACAGTTTTTAGATACTACAACTTTCACACAAACTAATGAATATTATTATTATTCAGGATTTATATATTATTATTATTATACAGGATTTATATATTATTATTATTATTCAGGATTTATATATTATTATTATTATTATACAGGATTTATATTATTATTATTATTCAGGATTTATATTATTATTATTATACAGGATTTATATTATTATTATTATACAGGATTTATATATTATTATTATTATTATTATACAGGATTTATATTATTATTATTATACAGGATTTATATTATTATTATTATTATACAGGATTTATATATTATTATTATTATACAGGATTTATATATTATTATTATACAGGATTTATATATTATTATTATAATTATACAGGATTTATATGGCGCCAACAGTTTGCTCAGCGCTTTATAATATAGCGGGAGACAATACAGCAACAATACAGTTCAATACAAGAGGGATTTGAGGGCCCTGATCCTGGGAGCTTACAATCTAAGAGGGAGGTGCTAGTGATACAAAAGGTAATAACTGTGGGGGATGGAGTGGTAGGAGGAGTAGAAGAGCGCAGTATTAGTTGAGGGCAGGATAGGCTTCCCTGAAGAGATAGGTTTTCAGAGATCACCTAAAAGTGAGCAGAGTAGGCGATAGTCTGATAAATTGGGGTAGAGAGTTCCAGAGGATGGGGGAAGCTCTGGAGAAGTCCTGCTCCAATCTAAGAGTAATATAAATGTATTGGGATTTTATTTACCAAAGACATGTAGCAGAACACATTTTGGCCTAGATTTATGAAGACATTTGATTTTTAAATTTTCTTTTTATTAGAAAAAAAAAAAATATATATATATATATTATCATAAAAAAATAAAAACAGCGGTGATTATATACCACCAAATGAAATCTCTATCCGTTTGAAAAAAAATGATACAAATTTTGTTTGGGAACAGCATTGCATGACTGCACAATTACCAGTTAAAGTAGCACAATGCTGAATAGTAAACCATTTCCTGGTCACGAAAGGGGTAAAACCCGTTGGCGCTGAAGTGGTTAAACAAGCTTATACATTATACTGTGATCTATGAAATATTGGTGGAAGTGGATTGTGCGTGTTTATTATGTTTTAGTACACTTTTCCTGCATGGATTAGACTGATAGCACAAATGATGTATTTGATCTGAGATATTGTAATTATTTATTGTCACAATACTCCTATTTATTTATTGGTATTTAGGGGGGTAGCGCTGCACCAATTTGGTCACTTTTATGTCACCATCAGCCCGGTGTCAGGTGCACAGGCAGTGCGAGGGGCCTGGCACCACCATCACCTGGAGCGGATCACCTTGGCATGACTACACGGCCCTCCTATGAGCGCACCCTTCCTGAAAGCAAAGCCCTCCCCCCTCCCGTCACACAGATGCCGAGGATACAACAGATGAGGACTCGGTAATCAGATTACTGGCCAGACAAATGTTCCTGTTAGCTGCGTTAACAGAATTAATCAATCGTCGGCGGTAGGATCGCTTGAAGGTGAATTTGGTTACTATTTTGCCCCCTAGCAACCAATTATCTGCAAACAATTGTTTTGTCCTGATAATAATTGTTGAGCAGATCTATATTCCAATGTAACATAAATCTGTGTTAGCGGTCCTGCCTGGGATGGACAAATGAAGAGTAATAGGCTACAACAATACCTGTCCTGGGCATCTGGTTATGTGACCGGTGTCTTAAAGAGACACCGCTAATTTGCCCGTACCGGGATAGCGGCTGCGTTTCTGCAAAAAAAAAATCCAATTACAGATGGGGCGCTCACCTTTTGTTCACTACATATGTGCAAAAAACCCCCCAGATTTTTGTTTCTGCAAAAAGTTTACCAACCGCTAAATACTCAACCTGCCTGTGACCCCTAGCCATGGCAGACGGTGATGCTAGGTGCTACTGGCTATGGGGGGAGCATGTGACCTAGGCCCAAGGACTGTTACATGACCAAGGTAGTTATATCACTGCTCACCCAGGTCACTGATACAGCGGATATCACCAGAAAAGGGATGTATAAGGGGTCCACTTTGCAGAGCCACTGTCATTTTGCCATCTCCAAGGACAAGGTGACAGCATCGCTCTAAAGCAGTGGTCTCCAAACTATGGCCCTGGGGCCGAATGCGGCCCTTTGATTCCTTTTATCTGGCTCTTGGGTCATTATTCGCCCCCATTGTCAGCAACAGTGGGGCATAGTTCCTGCCACTGACACTGACAATGAGGCACTATTCCTCCCACTGACACCAACAATGAGGCACTATTCCTCCCACTGACACCAACAATGAGACACTATTCCTCCCACTGACACCAACGATGGGGCACTATTCCTCCCACTGACACCAACGATGGGGCACTATTCCTCCCACCGACACGGATCATGGGGCACTATTCCTCCCACTGACACGGACGATGAGGCACTATTCCTCCCACCGACATCGAGGATGGGGCACTATTCCTCCCACCGACATCGAGGATGGGGCACTATTCCTCCCACTGACATCTAGGATGGGGCACTATTACTCCCACCGACACTGACGATGGGGTACTATTACTCCCACCGACACCGACGATGGGGCACTATTCCTTCCATCGATACCAATGATGGGGCACTATTCCTTCCATCGATACCAATGATGGGGCACTATTCCTTCCACCGACAACGATGGGGCACTATTCATCCCACTGATACCAATGATGGGGCACTATTCCTTTCACCGACAACAACGATGGGGCACTATTCCTTCCACGGACACCGACGATGGGGCAGTATTCCTTTCATCGACACCGACAATGGGGCACTATTCCTTACACCGACACCGACGATGGGGCACTATTCCTCCCACCGACACCAACGATGGGGCATTTTCCTTTCACAGACATTGACGATGGCGCACTATTTTTCCCACTGACACTGACGATGGGGCACTATTCCTCCCACAGACACCCACGATGGGACACTTAACTCCCACTGACCCCAAGAGATTTTCTACCCCCGCTGGCCACTGTCTGACCCTCCTAAAGTTTGAAGGACAGTAAACTAGCCCTTCATTTAGAAAGTTTGGAGACCCCTGCTCTAAAGGAAAGGAGTTCAGGTCTGATTGGCTAATCTACCCTTTCAGCAGAGGTCATTACACCAAACATCAAAGTTATTGGTCAGGTGAGCAGCACCAAAGGCAATCTGGAGCAGAATTTTCTCCAGAAAATGGATTCCAGCCCTGTTACCCCCAGTTGATTGTTTTCATAATGGTCAACATGGGCTCTCTCCACTTTCACCGAAAAGTCAATATCTTTCATCTGCGGTGTGGCTAACATCATAATTAAATTAGATGACTGCAGAAATAATTTGATGGCTACTGAAGAAATGTGGAAGTGGGAAGAGTGCGGTTATCACTTTGGCTTGAGCCAACTGCAGAGAGAAACATTATCTCCTTTCCAGATCAGTAGGTAAATATTTTACAGCCTTCCTTCTAATAGAGAGCTGTTGTCAGGGGTCTAAACCCTTTTACATCAAAGTGAAGCTGTGGCCAGGCTATGGAAAGCAAGATCACCCTGACAATTTCTCCCCCTTTCCAGAAGTAGATCATCAGTTAAGCCCCCCTCCCCCACCAGCAGTGACTCGGCAGCTCTCATTGCTCCCCCTCCCAGCAGTGACTCAACAGCACAACTCCCCCTACTCCTCCTTTCCAGCAGGGACTACGCTGCTCAGTTTGCTCCCCTCCCTGCAGTGCCCCAGAAGCCTTCCATTCTACTGTATAATGTAAAAACAGAATAAGAGTTGTGGGAGATGGAAACAGGACAAGGTGACCTGCAGACAGAATGACATCGCCATCTTTAGTACTTCTTCTGTGAACTTTAGGGATACATTGCTCCACACTACCTGCAGCTACAAAGGGCAGTGAAGGTATATTTTAAAGCACCTATCAGGGGTGGACTGACCACTTGGAAACTTGGGCACTGCCCGAGGGCCCGGGGTCAGTAGGGGGCCCCATGAAATGCCCCTGGTACCTTTTTCACAGGCTTTTTTGAGTTTGGGCAAGGACACAGGGGCCCCATGATCCCCTATTCCCCGGGGGCCCCAAGAATTGTCAGTCCGCCCCTGGCACCTATACTGCATATTGACATACAAACACTCAACTCTCCACAGCCTGACAACAAATCCACTTCAAACATAAATACAATCTTCCAGGAGCTGCGAGTGTGTGGGTGGACCAATGCCCATTAGGACATTTCTGTATTAAGATTCAAAATGCTTGCTTGAAGATGGCTGACAGAAGTCACATTCTGAGGGTGCACTCTTTTTCAGCTTCCCTCCCTGCATTTGTGCTTCTATACACATGCTTTCTGCCACTGCACTAAAGGCATGTGCTGTACAGAAATGATTATTTATGGGACCTGACTTTGAAGATATAAGGAGCAACAAGGCTTCTTACCACAAAGCTGAACTTTCCCTTTTACAGAAGAAAGTCACATACTAGAATGAAAATGAATAGCTCCGGATCATAGATTTCATCTGAGCAGTTACGCCGGCCAACGTTGACTTGAGGGACAGATCATCACCCTGTATCTCTCTGATGTCAGCGGTGCCTGACATGGAACAAGTGTGACAGGGCCGGCTATTTTGGGAAACCTTTTTTCCCCCTCTTTACCCCCGCTGGAAAGCGAGAGGCAACTTGTCTTTAAAAATTAATTCATATGGAAGAGGAGAATGACTTCCTGAACAGATAGCCAGCAGGCATTACGCCATAGCGAGAGGCTACTAATTATAGTTTTTTTTTTTTTTTTTTTTATCTGTTGTGTCATTAGATCGCGAGATTTGGATACTGCGGACAATGACAATTATTACCCTCCGAAGGGAGAAGAGATGTAAAAATAGATCTTTACAGTCCACTAGCTTTGGAGGTCTTCCGGCAATTTTAGAAGAAGGTGGATAAAAAAAATTCTGTTCCAGAAACAAAGACACAAATGGCCCTTCAAAGGGACGGAAATAGCTGCATGTATGCGTCATGAATGTAGATATTATTTATATATATATATATATATATAGAGGAAGATTTTATATTTGTGGATTATGTGATGGTAATGATCCCCGGAGATATACAAAGTCCCATTCTACTCATTTTCCCCCCATATACAGTGGGTTTTTATTTGACATTATAATTCTCCGGAATAGAAGCTCCGAAGGTGTACTTTTTAATTCTTTCTAGTATGCTACCACATATGGTGATTTATAAATTGTATACTTTGTTATCCTAAAGACTAAATGATTGCCAATATACAGTATACGCCCATAGCAGAAAAGCAAACACTGCATTGGTCCAAAGGGGTTATACAGGTTGTGGGAACTCGCTTCAAAATGGTAGAGCTTCTTCAAAGCACACAGCAACTCGCTTCTTTTTAAGGGCCTTTTTGCCCAATTTTATTTAAAGGAAAGAGTTCAATAACCAAAATGCTTCCCACGCAGGGGTATCCACCATCACACAAATGTAACAAATGTCAGCCTTCTGGCTGGTACACCGATTTCCGTCTGTCTCCTGCAGACTCTATCCAAAAATGGCTTTCCCGCACACATCTAGCCAATAGCACACAGCTTGTCTGGCTTCCACCTCTACTAGGTGAGGCCCACCTGACTCCAAGGCAGAGACCTCCTGTCTGCCGGGGCGGAGCCCTCCTGACTCCTGTCTGCCGGGGCGGAGCCCTCCTGACTCCTGTCTGCCGGGGCGGAGCCCTCCTGACTCCTGTCTGCCGGGGCGGAGCCCTCCTGACTCCTGTCTGCCGGGGCGGAGCCCTCCTGACTCCTGTCTGCCGGGGCGGAGCCCTCCTGACTCCTGTCTGCCGGGGCGGAGCCCTCCTGACTCCTGTCTGCCGGGGTGGAGCCCAGAATCATGACCTGGCCTCCACAAAAAGGCCTGCACACACCTGTGCAATCATTGTGCTGGCTGTTCTCAAAATATGGGCCCAGGATTGGAGATTTCATCCCTCCCAAATCTCTTAGAAATATCCAGGCTACAGGTCCCAAAACAGGCTTTACAAACCAAAGAGGAAACTGATAAGCCACTTTCCTCTGTATTATGAGAACTGCCTGGAGCCCTTCAACCTGTATGGTTGAGAATCCTGGGTCTCCATCGTGATTTCCACTGTGGCAGGATACCGCACTGCCACAAGGTGTTTAAATGAACAGTTTTGGGATGAAAACATGGGATATCCCTCCACATCTTGAGCAATACTGTAACTTTTTTACTAAAGGACCTTAAAGGTCCCCAAAAATACATTGTAATTTGACAATAAGCTTTAAAGGTCATCTTCTTATAGGAATTAGTCTGGTAGTACTGCACCGGTGCAAGGGTGCCGACATTTCAGACTCTGCCCTCTCTCGATTATATCCAGTGATTGGCAACCCTTCTTTTCTACCGAGGTTAACAGACGTGACATTTATACAACTTACACCTCAAGGCACTTTTTGACTTCGCAATTTCAAGTCTGATCAGGAGATAAAAGCTCCACCGGCCATACGGGCGCTATTTTCACCACCCTTAGATGACTGGCGGCTAAAACCACTTATCCATTTTATTACTATCTTGTGTCATCGAGGGATTACCACTCGCCCCAACACTCCCTTTGAGGATCTCTGTATGGCCTCTGACCCCACATCCCACGCAGCATCAATTACCTACAAATTACTAAGCCAACCTGCTGAATCGTTTGTGCCTCCGTATCTACTTAAATGGGAGAGAAATATGGGTAGGGAATTCTTGGTGGAACAACGGACCATGTTATGAACTTTGCTCACTAGTCCTGCATTGCAAGGAAGTACCAAGAGTTGGGCTATAAAATGCTCACCCGTTGGTGCAGGGCCCTGGCCCTGTTGAGGAAGCTCTACTTGGAAGCAAAGAACATTTGCTGGTGCTGCATAACGAAAGAAGCGACTACGTGGGGCAATAAAGACAATGGCTCATATACAGTGGGGCAAAAAAGTATTTAGTCAGCCACCAATTGTGCAAGTTCTCCCACTTACAAAGATGAGAGAGGCCTGTAATTGGCATCATAGGTAGACCTCAACTATGAAAGACAAAATGAGAAAAAAAAAATCCAGACAATCACATTGGCTGATTTGGAAAGAATTTATTTGCAAATTATGGTGGAAAATAAGTATTTGGTCACCTACAAACAAGCAAGATTTCTGGCTCTCACAGACCTGTACCTTCTTCTTTAAGAGGCTCTTCTGTCCTGCACTCATTACCTGTATCAATGGCACCTGTTTGAACTTGTTATCCGTACAAAAGACACCTGTCCACAACCTCAAACCGTCACACTCCAAACTCCACTATGGTGAAGACCAAAGAGCTGTCGAAGGACACCAGAATCAAAATTGTAGACCTGCACCAGACTGGGAAGACTGAATCTGCAAACTGTGGGAGCAATAATTAGAAAATGGAAGACATACAAGACCACTGATAATCTCCCTCGATCTGGGGCTCCACGTAAGATCTCACCCCGTGGAGTCAAAATGATCACAAGAACGGTGAGCAAAAATCCCAGGACCACACGGGGGGGGACCTAGTGAATGACCTGCAGAGAGCTGGGACCAACGTAACAAAGGCTACCATCAGTAACACACTATGTCGCCAGGGACTCAGATCCTGCAGTGCCAGACGTGTCCCCCTGCTTAAGCCAGTACATGTCTGGGCCCGTCTGAAGTTTGCTAGAGAGCATTTGGATGATCCAGAAGAGGATTGGGAGAATATCATATAGTCAGATGAAACCAAAATAGAACAGTTTGGTAGAAACACAACACGTCCTGTTTGGAGGAGAGAGAATGCTGAGTTGCATCCAAAGAACACCATACCTACTGTGAAGCATGGGGGTGGCAACATCATGCTTTGGGGCTGTTTCTCCGCAAAGGGACCAGGACGACTGATCCATGTACAGGACAGAATGAATGGGACCATGTATAGTGAGATTTTGAGTGCAAACCTCCTTTGATCAGCAAGGGCATTGAAGGTGAAACGTGGCTGGGTATTCCAACATGACAATGATCCCAAACATACCGCCCGGGCAACGAAGGAGTGGCTTCGTAAGAAGCATTTCAAGGTCCTGGAGTGGCCTAGCCAGTCTCCAGATCTCAACCCCATAGAAAACCTTTGGAGGGAGTTGAAAGTCCGTGTTGCCCAGCGACAGCCCCAAAACATCACTGCTCTAGAGGAGATCTGCATGGAGGATGGGCCAACATACCAGCAACAGTGTGTGCCAACCTTGTGAAGACTTACAGGAAACGTTTGACCTCTGTCATTGCCAACAAAGGATATATAACAAAGTATTGGGATGAACTTTTGATATTGACCAAATACTTATTTTCCACCATAATTTGTAAATAAATTCTTTCCAAATCAGCCAATGTGATTGTCTGGATTTGTTTTCTCATTTTGTCTCTCATAGTTGAGGTCTACCTATGATGCCAATTACAGGCCTCTCTCATCTTTGTAAGTGGGAGAACTTGCACAATTGGTGGCTGACTAAATACTTTTTTGCCCCACTGTATGGTGGGAATGCCGAACAATTCAGTTATATTGGCAGGAGATAATTTATCATATACAGGAGACTTGAGGGACATCTATCCAGAAGGATCCATGGGTATGTATTTTCTATAGAACAGAGTTGTCGGTAAAACAATATAAAAACAGTTTATTATATCATCTGATTGGTGTGGCAAAGGGTTTAATTCCTAGGTTTTGGAAGGCCCAGGATCCACCAACAATGAGGGATTGGATAGACATAGTAGAATATGTTAGTAGGATGGAGGAACTTTGTTACATGGAGAAAGATGAAATGGAAAAGTTTAGAAAGATTTGGGGTGAATGGTATGAGTTTAGAACTTCAGAAAAATACTTAAAAATGAAAGATCGTAGTACCAGAGAATTTAAATGGTCAAAGAGATCTATATGTATGACTAGATTAATAGGAGGCGAAAGAGAGGATAAGATGAGACTGGACAGGGGTGTGTTGGGGTGGGGATGGGGATAAAGTTTATATGTATGATGTAAAAAGATTTATGATGGTTTTGTAAGGTTTTTTTTTTTTCTTAAAAGAAAATTTAATAAAAGATATAATGCAAAAAAAAAACAAAAAAAAAAAAACAGGATTTTCTAAAAAAAAAAAAAGAACAAAAAAATGAAAGCAGCTAGTCAATTATTGGCCTCAAGTCAGAAAGGATATCAAATGTCTCACAGATGTTGACTTATGGGAAGACCCAGCCAGGTACTTACTGCACCACTCTGACCTCTCTAGGAAATGCTATAAAAACTCTCATGTTGGTCCACTTGCTGAATGCTGATCTCACAAGCAAACCAATACTCTGGAAACAGTAGACCTCCCCATCTCTCTTCGTGTGGTTTAATAAATTTGCCAAAATTCACTCAATTGGAAGCTTCATAGCCACACTTCGAGGCAAAGAGGAGAGATTCAGCCATAAATGGTTCTATTGGACCCTCTTTACCTGCTCAAAGGAATATGTGTCGATTGTGCACTCGGAGAAGTGAGATTTCCCTTTCCCCTATCCTCTTACTTCCTCCTCAATTCCTCCCCCACCCCTCTCCTTGCCTGTTTCCTTTTTTCTATCTCTTGACAATATGGTCTTCTCTGTTTGGCAGCATGTTCAGAATGTGTCTTCTGTGTTCTTATTTTGTTGGAACTACAGATGGGATGCATACTTTCTTTAGCTTGTTATCTATGGGCAGCACAGTGGCTAAATGGTTCAAATCCCAACCCCAGCACCACCTGCCTGGAGTTTGCATGTTCTCCCTGTGACTGCGTGGGTTTCCTCCGGGTACTCCGGTTTCCTCCCACTCTCTTCGGCACTGCTCCCGTCCGGATGTTTATGTACATGGGCCAGACGGGAAGTATTTAAAAAAGTCCTGGATTGTTTCTTGGATACACAGAATATAACTGGATATAACATTTATAGGTAAAGTTAATCCAGGGAATATCCGATTGCCTCTCGGGGGATCAGGAAATAATTTTTTCCCAGCAGGAGCAAATTGGATCATACTATGAACAGTGGCTAAATGGTTAGCACTTCTGCCTGGCAGTACTAGGGTCGTCGGTTCGAATCCCAGCCACGGCACCACCTGCCTGGAGTTAGCATGTTCTCCCTGTGCCTGCGTGGGTTTCCTCCGGGTACTCCGGTTTCCTTCCACACTCCAAAGACATGCTGGTAGGTTAATTGGCTCCTGTCTAAATTGTCCCTAGTATGTGTATGTATGAATGTGAGTTAGGGACCTTAGATTGTACGCCCCTTGAGGGTTAGGGACCTTAGATTGTACACCCCTTGAGGGTTAGGGACTGATGTGAATGTACAATATATATGTAAAGCGCTGCGTAAATTGACGGCGCTATATAAGTACCTGAAATAAATAAATCTATGCTCTATTCCTGAAGATAGATTTTCCATTCTATGGACAGGAAAGATCTCAGTTGTTATCAGGGGCGGATTGACCATTCGGAAACTTGGGCACTGCCCGAGGGCCCGGGCTCAGTAAGGGGCCCCATGAGATGCCCCTGGTAACTTTCATAGGCTTTTTTGGCTGTGGTTTGAGTTTGGGCGAGGATACAAGGGCCCCATGATCCCCTATTGCCCGGGGGCCCCATGAGTTGTCAGTCCGCCCCTGGTTGTTATACTGGCTTTGAAATGTCCTAGATTGTAATCTGGAAAGAGCAGGGCCCTTGAACCCCTCGTGTATTGTTTGTTACTGTATTGTCTCATGTTCTGTCCCCCACTATAATGTACAGCGCTGAGCAAACCTTTCTGGCGCTATATAAATACTTATAATAATAATAACTGTAGGTAAGTGTTAAAAAAACAAGTTTACGAACACTTTAGGAGTGTTAAAAAAAACAATCTTTCTTCTATAAGTGTTTGTTTAGGCATTTAAAAAGATATATAAACCCCTTTCTTCTGATTAAAAACATAGAACATGATTGTTTAGAGCACAATCCAGAACATCAACCACCAAGACAGATAAAAATACTAAATATTTAATCCCAGCATCTATAATATGGCACCAAATATACACTCACCAGCCACTTTATTAGGTACACCTGTTCATTTGCTTGTTAACCCAAATAGCTAATTAGCCAATCACATGGCAGCAACTCAATGCCTTTGGGCACCTAGACGTGGTGAAGACACTTGCTGAAGTTCAAACTGAGCATCAAAATGAGGAAGAAAGGGGATTTAAGTGACTTTGAATGTGGCATGGTTGTTGGTGCTAGACAGGCTGGTCTGAGTATTGCAAAAACTGCTGATCTACTGAGATTATCATGCACAACCATCTCTAGGGTTTACAGAGAATGGTCAGAAAAAGAGAAAATATCTAGCAGCAGTTGTGTGGACAAAAATGCCTTGTTGATGTCAGAGGTCAGAGGAGAATGGGCAGACTGGTTCCAGATGATAGAAAAGCAACAGTAACTCATGTCAACATAGACCAAAATCTCTGAGGAATGTTTCCAACACCTTGTTGAATCTATGCCATGAAGAATGAAGGCAGTTCTGAAGGCAAAAGGGGGTCCAACCTGGTACTAGCAAGGTGTACCTAATAAAGTGGCCGGTGAGTGTATATCTATCTCAATTTGGACCAATGAAGTATTGATATCAAACCCTAGATTAGATTGTAAGCTCCCAGGATCAGGGCCCTCCTATCCCTCTTGTTTTGAACTGTATTGTTGCTGTATTGTCTCCATTTATATTGTAAAGCGATGAGCAAACTGTTGGTGCTATATAAATCCTGTATAATAACCCAAAGTATTCCATAATGCAAACCCAACATATTTCGCCCACAAAGGGCTTCCTCAGGAGAACAGTAGGAATTATATTCTGTTGGTTCCAAACATGTCAAGAAAGTGCCCGCCCATTTTCAAAACATAACCAAGGGAGACATAGCCACAGTCGGGTTATTCACTCATCATAGATAACAACCCTTATTACTTTCCTCCACAAATAAATTATAAAGTCCTCTGTCAAGCTCCCAGATTCCAATGGGACGTGGCTCTCACTGTGATCTTCAAAGCACAACATGTGAAAAGCTGCAGCTTTCACTGTGGCATCCAGGCACAGAATAAAGAGAGTAGCATGGTCCAAAATATGTTTTGGATATGGGTGGGTGCTTACTTGACATGTTTGGAACCAACAGAACATAACCCCTACTGCTCCCCTGAGGAAGCCCTTTGTGGGCGAAACGCGCTTGGATTTGCGTTGTGAAATACCTAAGGTTCTATATCAACACTTCTTAGGTCCAAACTGAGATGGTCGTATATCTGGTGCCATATTATAAGTGTTGGGATTAAATATTTTGTATTTTCATCTGTCGTGCGGTTGATGTTCTGGATTGTGTTATGTCTTTTTATTCAGAAGACATAACACTTCTCCATCAAGATCAATAACACAATCATCAGTCCCTCCCCTCATGCCAGGGTACTAGGTGTAATCCTAGACTCCCATCTGTCCTTTCAGCCCCAAATCCAATCACTGTCCAAATCATGTAGACTTCACCTCCGCAACATCTCCAAGATAGGCCTTTCCTAAACCCGGAAACTACTAAGCAACTTATCCACTCCCTTGTTATATCTCGCCTTGACTATTGTAACTCCCTCCTCATTGGCCGACCTCATCGCAGGCTATCCCCTCTTCAGTCTATCATGAATGCTGCTGCCAGACTCATCCACCTTACTAACCATTTTGTATCAGCCACCCCTCTCTGCCAATCCCTCCACTGGCCTCCACTCAGTGTCCTCCACCCCTCTCTGTCAATTCTTCCACTGGCTTCTACTCAGTGTCCTCCATCCCTCTCTGCCAATCCCTCCACTGGCCTCCACTCAGTGTCCTCCATCCCTCTTTGCCAATCCCTCCACTGGCCTCCACTTAGTGTCCTCCATCTCTCTCTGCCAATCCCTCCACTGGCCCCCACTCGGTGTCCTCCATCCCTCTCTGCCAATTCCTCCACTGGCCTCCACTCAGTGTCCTCCATCCCTCTCTGCCAATCCCTCCACTGACCTCCACTCGGTGTCCTCCATCCCTCTCTGCCAATTCCTCCACTGGCCTCCACTCGGTGTCCTCCATCACTCTCTGGCAATCCCTCCACTGGCCTCCACTCAGTGTCCTCCATCCCTCTCTGCCAATCCCTCCACTGACTTGCAATTGCCCAATGGATAAAATTCAAAACACTAACAATAACGTATAAAGCCATTTATAAATCTGCCTCAAATTACATCCCCGATCTTGTCTCTAAATATCACCCAAACCGTACTCTCTGCTCCTCGCAAGACCTCCTGCTCTCTAGCTCCCTTGTCTCCTCCTCCCATGCTCATCTCCAGGACTTCTCCAGAGCCTCCCCCATCCTCTGGAACTCTCTACCCCAATTTATCAGACTATCGCCTACTCTGCTCACTTTTAGGCGATCTCTGAAAACCTATCTCTTCAGGGAAGCCTATCCTGCCCTCAACTAATACTGGAATCTTCTACTCTTCCTACTTGTCCTTCCCCCACAGTTACTACCTTTTGTACCACTAGCCCCTCCCTCCTAGATTGTAAGCTCCCAGGATCAGGGCCCTCAAATCCCTCTTGTATTGAACTGTATTGTTGCTGTATTGTCACCCGTTATATTGTAAAGTGCTGAGCAAACTGTTGGCACTATATAAATCCTGTATGATAATAATAATATATAAATCCTGTATAATAATAATAATATATAAATCCTATATAATAATATATAAATCCTATATAATAATAATATATAAATCCTGTATAATAATAATAATATATAAATCCTGTATAATAATAATATATAAATCCTGTATAATAATAATAATAATATATAAATCCTGTATAATAATATATAAATCCTATATAATAATAATATATAAATCCTGTATAATAATAATAATATATAAATCCTGTATTATAATAATAATAATAATATAAATCCTGTATAATAATGATAATATAAATCCTGTATAATAATATATAAATCCTGTATAATAATAATAATATATAAATCCTGTATTATAATAATAATAATAATATAAATCCTGTATAATAATGATAATATAAATCCTGTATAATAATAATATATAAATCCTGTATAATAATAATATATAAATCCTGTATTATAATAATAATATATAAATCCTGTATAATAATAATAATATGTAAATCCTGTATAATAATAATATATCTTTTAAATACTTTTTAATCTAACAGTAATGAAATACAGCTTAATGTTTTAGGTCGGGTATACAGGTCTCAGAGCAGAAGTGGTAAAATCCGTTGTTCTTGATTGGCCACTTTTAAAGGAAGCTGGCCAATCAGCAGCTCTGCTCAGTCTCCCAATGTCAGTACCCCACAGGAGAGTTGGCCCCATGAATTGGCAATAGGAAGGTCCGGTACACCATGTTTGCAGGCTTTTATACCATTTCATTACATTCCCTAATACAACCCGGCTTTTATTTCTCAATATAAGATGACTTGAAACACAGCAATCCTTTTTTTATGTTTCGCTTTACACATTCACAAGCCCTCGACTTCACTTCAACCTGGCGCCGCAAATTAGACTTTTTATACCGAAGCGCCCCGTTGCCAGGAACTTGTAAAGAACAACCATGGACTGGCAGGATTATGTAAAACACAAGGGGGTTTGATATGAAAATCAGAGCCATTTTCTATTTTATCCTTCAAGGCAAGTAGCTTTCAGCAGCACTTTCCTGCCGCCCTCATTGCACTCGGAACGGAGCGTTCTAAGTGCCTGTGAAGTGCAGATAGGCTCACATCAATGTGCGTTCGTCAACGAGTGTCACGCTGCGTTTGATCTGGGGATCTTTATCGGTCCGCACGTTCGTCCTTTGTGAGCACAAGAGCGAATGTGCTGAGTTTAAAGAGGGAGCGAACACACAAAGCCTGCCCTCCCAAAAGGCTCCGCTGTGATCAAATAGACTAGAGCATGCCGCCAAAGTCACCTGGGAAGGTGCAAGACATGCAGAGTGCAGCTCGCAGCAACCTCAGGGGAGGAGCAGAGCATCCAGGAAAGTCTAATGATGTGGCCCATGTTTGTAAAGCAATGCAGTTAAAGGGATACTCTACTCTTTGCTTGATCAGGAATTCAGCAGGAGTATCAATCAGAGCATATCTATGAATTGACCTTCATTATTATACAGTGTTTATACCTTCATGGTCTCCTTCTCTGCAGTGCATTTCCAATATATTCCTATTCTAGAATCCACTAGGGGGCCTCTGACAACAGTTTATGCTGCAATCCACTAGGGGCAACTGACATCAGTTTATGCTGCAATCCACTAGGGGGCCTCTGACAACAGTTTATGCTGCAATCCACTAGGGGCCACTGACAACAGTTTATTCTGCCATTCATCAGAGGGGGGTGGGGGTCACTGACAGCAGTTCTTGCTGCCATCCTCTATGAAACCTCTGGCAAACAGTTTATGCTGCCATCCTCTGGGCGACCATTGACAACAGTTCATGCCCCTATCCATTAGGAGGCCTCCAACAACAGTTCATGCTGCCATCCACCAAGGGGCCTCTGACGACAGTTTATGCTTCCAACTACTAGGGGACATTTCACAACAGGTTATGCTTCTATCCACTAGGGGGTGTCTGACAACAGTTTTTACTGCCATCCACTAAGGGACATCTGACAACAGTTTGTGCTGCCATCCACTAGGAGACCTCTGATAACAGTTCCTACTGCCATCCACTAGGAGACCTCAGAAAACAGTTCCTACTGCCATCCACTAGGAGACCTCAGATAACAGTTCCTACTGCCATCCACTAGGAGACCTCTGATAACAGTTCATACTGCCATCCACTAGGAGACCTCTGATAACAGTTCCTACTGCCATCCACTAGGAGACCTCTGATAACAGTTCATACTGCCATCCACTAGGAGACCTCTGATAACAGTTCATACTGCCATCCACTAGGAGACCTCAGATAACAGTTCCTACTGCCATCCACTAGGAGACCTCTGATAACACTTCCTACTGCCATCCACTAGGAGACCTCAGATAACAGTTCCTACTGCCATCCACTAGGAGACCTCAGATAACAGTTCATACTGCCATCCACTAGGAGACCTCTGATAACAGTTCCTACTGCCATCCACTAGGAGACCTCAGATAACAGTTCCTACTGCCATCCACTAGGAGACCTCTGATAACAGTTCCTACTGCCATCCACTAGGAGACCTCTGATAACAGTTCCTACTGCCATCCAGTAGAAGGCCTCTGACAACAGTTCCTACTGCCATCCACTAGGAGACCTCTGACAACAGTTCATACTGCCATCCACTAGGAGACCTCTGACAACAGTTCATACTGCCATCTACTAGGAGACCTCTGACAACAGTTCATACTGCCATCCACTAGAAGGCCTCTGACAACAGTTCATACTGCCATCCACTAGAGGACCTCTGATAACAGGTTATACTGACCCCTGTCCTATGGAAAACAGATTATTATTATTATACAGGATTTATATAGCACCAACAGTTTGCTCAGCACTTTACAAAATAATGGAGACAGTACAATTACAATACATTTCAGTACAGAAGGAATAGGAGGGCCCGGCTTGTGGAGCTTACAATCTAAAGGAAGGGGGAGGTGATACAAAAGGTGATAGCTGCGGGGGATGATCTGGTGGAGGTGATTCAAGTACAGTTCTTAGGTGGAGGTGGGGTAGGCTTCCCTGAAGAAGTGAGTTTTCAAAGATCGCCTAAAGGCAGACAGGTGGGGGTTGACCAGATATACTTCAGTAGGGAGTTCCAGAGGATGGGAGAGGACCCACCACTTGGCCGCAATCAACTGGTTGTCATAGGAAGGGGGTCACCAACCAGTCAATTTCGGCTATGTAACCCGCCATGCGGCATATGTGTTGTGGTGCATTGGTCTCGACCATGCAAAGGAGTTTCATTCACAACAAATGGCAGTGCAACACGCTAAACATAATGCAGGTGCGTTGCCAATTGCTGTGGCAACATACTTTATTGCGCATTACCAAAACACACAAGTGTCACAAGCGGCTTCCTGCCTACATTCACTCTATCCAACGTCAGCTGCACCCAACTGCTCTAGATTGGTTCCCGGATAGTGACAACAGTGGAAAATGCCTACAATGTGGTAGTCACCATCAGGGGCACATGTGACAGGATAACACAGGAGCACCACTGGGAAACAAGGACAGAGCAACGTCGCCCTATAACAGGAAGTGCCTAAACAAGGACCTTTCATGGCAGGATGACCAGGCAATGGTGAAGAATCACTTCCATAATACGACTGGAATCTGGAATGATAGACTTGGGCTTTAGTCATATGCCTTGCCACCAACTAGGATTCCAGAAAGAAGGTTCCACCTCACAGAGCACTGGAAATAAACGATACATCTTGATACATTTCATTAGGATAGATTAGAGTAGATACATGCAATACAGATGAATTCCAGCTACGGAGATTTTTACATAGTTACATTGTTCCAGCTGGGACCAATGTAACTATGCATAAACCATACCTATGGGATCCCTCTAGAACAGTGGTATCCAAACTGCGGCCCTTTACTTGCCTTTATCCGGCCCTTGGGGCACTATTCCTTCCACAGACATTAACGACGGGGGTAATTCCTGCCACTGACATCAGTAGTGGGACACAATTCCTTCCACGGACATTAACGATGGGGGGTAATTCCTGACATTGACATCAGTAGTGGGACATTATTGGTCTCATGGACACCAGTGATGGGGCATTGTTACTGGCCCCACTGGCCACAATCCAGCCCCTCTAAATTTTGAAGGACAGTAAACTGGCCCTTTGCTTAGGAAGTTTGGAGACCCCCCGCCCTAAAACTGGAAATCACTGAGGTAGACACCGCCACTCCAGTGATCTCCACTAGATTCCTGGTCTTGAGTCAAGTGGCTGCCCTGCTGCGTTCTGAACCCAGGAGGACGGGTGCCATCTTTTCAATAATGCAAAGCGTTCTCTGATTGGAGGAGCTGGAGAGGCAGGGTGGTGACATTACACTTTCTACATCAGGGGTAGGCAACCTTTGAGAGGTGGAGATCTACCTGATCATCATGAAAGATCAAGGATCACCGGGGTTCAGCGCAAATTAAAAATAAAGATATAAACTAGCAATAGGGCCGTGGACAGTGTCAGTAAGACAAAGGTTGGTGTCAGTGGGGCAGTGGATGGTGTCAGTAGCTTATATATTTACAATTTTTTATTTTTCACAATTTATTTTAGGAGCCCTGTTGAAAGTAGAGCACTTGGGGGAGGGGCCGGGCAGCAGAAAAAAAGAAGGATCATGGACGGGAGGGGCAGTGGGGGAGGTGTTTACTATAACCGATCCCTGGATTTTCCTCCTGCAGCATCTGTATGCTGATGGAAGGGTGAGGAGGAGATGCCAAGCTGTCAGGTGCTCCAGGAGAACAAGAATGGGAATCAACGAAAGGCAGGTGTTTTAAAAATCTGAATTCTCAGCATGTGGCTGGGGATTGGGATTTTCTGTCCCCCAGATACCCTGGTGCCCTAAGGTGGCTGCCTTAGTAACCGTATGCTGGGCGCCAGCAGAAACCTGCTTAGGGCACCTAGTTGGGGGGGAGAAAAATCCCAATCCCCAGCCACTTGCTGGGAATACAGATTTCTAAAATACCTGTCCATGGGAGGGAAGAGGACATTGCTGATGGGGAGAAGGGGGAGCCAAAAGTCACTGCTATGGGGGAAAAGAGGTGCAGAGGGGTTATGTGAAGGGTGGTAGAGGACACTGCTATGGGGATGGCCCTGCCCATAGCAGTGTCCGCTGTACATCACCTTCCCCTAGTAGTGTCCTCTGCCTCCTTTTCCCCATAGCTGTGAGCTTTGGCCCCATTTCCGCCCCAACAATGTCCTCTGCCTCCCTCCCTTCTCTCCAATAGTGTCCCAAGCAGTATCCTACCTCTGTACAGAAGAGTGAGGAAGGTAGCACAGTTCTGGACTGATGGTGTCTTCCCCCTTCCTCCAGCCTCATACGCTGCTGCTGTCATCCTCAATGCACAGCAGGGAGTGAAAGTCAGCACAGCTCAGGACGGAGGATGGGAGGAGGAGCTGGCCAGATGAACTTTTCATATTAACAAGCTGGTAATTAGTTGCTAGGACTGACCAAGCCCCTGTGTGTACATGCGTTGATTGGGTAGCAGTGAGAATTTCGTTCTGGATTTGCTCTGAAACCCAAGTCGGTCCAAATCCTGAGCTCACTGCTACTCTTCTACCTTAGCGGCAATGGTGGGCGATCTTACCTTCTACATTGTGCGCATGCAATGACAAGAGTGCCTTGTGGTCCAGTAAGTCCAGGATGCGTGATGACTCTCCACACCAAGGGGTGGGCCTATGACAGCCTGGACACTGAGGAAGTAAGCTGAATATTTCTAAAAACACGGCACAGGCATACTTAGAATTACACCCCAAAACACATTCTGCTACTCCTCTTGAGTATAGCGATACCACATGCGTGAGACTTTTTCACAGGCCAACCACATAGAGAGACCCAAAATCCAAGGAGCACTTTCAGGTGTTCTAAGGGCATAAATCACACATCTAAATTCAAGACTAACTATGACATTTTTGGAGGCCCTGGAGCATCAGGACAGTGGAAACACCCACAAAATGACCACGTTTTGGAAAGCAAATACTAAAAGTTATCTTCTGTGGGGCATGATGAGTCTTTTGAAGACCTCAACTTTTTCCCTATTGCCTGACTTACAGACATGGCACTTGAATAGTTACAGTTGCAAGAAAAAGTATGTGAACCCCTTGGGATTACGTGGCGTTTTGCATGAATTGGGCATAAAATGTGCTCTGAACGTCATCTAAGTCACAACAATAGAAGAACACAGGCATGGCAGGCGAGGCATGGTTCACATCAGACAGTGCTTCTTGAAACCAGTAAACCCAAAACAGGTGTGTGTTTTTTAAGGGCAGGACAGCTGTCAGCAAAACATCCAATATCATCACACTGATTGGAGTCAAGGTTGGCTCACTCCTGGCTCCAATTGGCTCTGGGAGAAGTCATTAAGCTAGGGCCTCACATACTTTTTCCTCCCTGCACTGTGAATGTTTACATGTTATGTGCAATTAAACCATGGCAACATCTAATGTTTGTGTAGTATTATGTTCAGCAGACTGTGTTCTTCTATTGTTGTGACTTAGATGACGTTCAGAGCACATTTTATGCCCAATTCATGCAAAACTCCACGTAATCCCAAGGGGTTCACATACTTTTTTTTGCAACTGTATATCCATAAAACCATCAACACAATGGTGTCATACAGGGTTTCTCAACCACGGTTTCATGGAACCCTAGTGTAACGGAACTGACCCAGTCTGCACTTGGGTACTTCCGTTATAATACCGCTTCCCCATCCGAACACTGACCACAGCCGACCATACAAGACCAGACGACACCAATCTTGAAGTAATCCAGAAAGTAGACTCATTTATTTGAACATAGATACAAGATATATACACTCACGGGAACAATCCCCCCTCCCTGCATAATGACATAGGGCGGGGAAATCTAAATTTAGTAACAAGAGACACACCAACAGACAGCCCCATCAGGAGGGAAGGCAGCTGGAGACACCCCCAACCAAGCCAATACACAAACACATACATCCCATAATATGTCCCGAGCAAGACACACAATCAAAGAATGGGATGCACCCACATGGCATTAAACAATCTACAACCCCCACCCCACCTATACATGTCTACACAATATTAGGACAGATCACCCTGTACCCCTAACAGGCACAGGGTGACTTACACATAAGAGGGATATGGGAAGCTGAGACAAGGGTCTCCCCACCTCTTCAAAGTGATCTGGGTTCCATGGGCCCCCCACCCAAAGTGACTCCTGTCAGCACATTTTATGCCCAATTCATGCAAAACTCCACGTAATCCCAAGGGGATCACATACTTTTTCTTTCAACTGTATGTACACACAGTAGATGCCAATGCATTGTAAATTTGTATCATGACATACTGTATATGAGGATCGGATTATTTTCTTGATGGTTTACAGTAAGGATTGAATCAATATTTGCGCCACTATTCAACCCAAAAGACTGAGGACATCTAGTAGAGCAACAGAAGTACTGTGGTGGGTGAACAGCTCTGGATTAAAGGTGAGCATTGCAGCAGAAGCTGTTTTTTTTTTTTTTTTTAAATCTAAGGATGACAACACATGAGCTCAATTGGAAGTCGGGGACATAGTGCTGCCACCATATAACAGTGCAGAATCACCAGATTTGGTTTTTAATGGAAGATTTTAAAAAAGACATTAAAAAAAATTAAATGAACATATTAAAGTATACAGTAGATGAGATTTTAACGAATGGGTTTGCATCCAATTGAGATCCATCGGCAACTGCGCTCCATCCTCTATTGTCCGGACTTCCCCTGCCTACTCCCATGTGTCACTTTCCTCGCTCTGGGGTGACATGGCTCGGGGTGACCAGGACCTCGCCAGCTTTCAAAGGCAAACGTGACGCAAGTAGTTCCAGCAAGTGTATCTGCGGGCCGGTTCACGTGAGGTGGAGATCACTTCACCGACTTTCCACTCTGTTGATATTGTTTCCTCTGTGTGGTGTCATTTACAGAGAGAGATCCCAGAACACAGAGATGGGGACGGAGGTTTCCATGCAGCTAATTCGCTGCGACAAGCACCCCCCGGCCGGTGGGCCGTATCAAACGCAGATGCATATCTTTTAAAGAACTTCAGGCAAAGCAGCTAGATTCACAGTTTAGATAGACACATTTGTTCTCTTTCCTGCTGAAAGATTTGTAATTCTGTTCGGCCAGTTCTGCGGTCTAGGTACCCCCAATAGAGAGCATAGTCAGGATGCTAACTTTACTTGAATGAATGAAAAAAACACAGCCGCTCCATTGACCTGTACGAGCCAAAGAAGGAGCGTCAGCATACCACTGAGGTCACTCCGTCCTTTCACGTGCCTTGTGCATTGCGGACACCCTATGTTAGTTCACAGTTCTTGCAGTTAGTTCTTGCTGCTGTAAAGAATTATGGGAAGCTAGTATAAAGACAGATTTGGACACCAACAGTATACTGTATAGACTTAAAGCGGAGTTCCGGCCCTGGCCACCACCCCAAAAAAAAATAATTAAAAGTCAGCAGCTACAAATACTGTGGTTGCTGACTTTTAATAGTAGGGCACTTACCTGTCCAGGTACCTGGCTGGTGCTGGCACCTCCATCTTAACTAAGGGAAACCGGCGATGAAACATTCACAAACCTTACTTCGCTTTTTGAATGGGCTGCAGTCCTCTGAGACCTAGGAAGTGTCCTAGAGGGCTCCGGGGGGGGGGGGGGTTGGGGGTGCTGACACCTCCATCTTGACTAAGGGAATCCAGCAGTGAAACAGTGAAACATGCGCAAAGCATGCTGCCCTTTGTGAGTGGGCTGCAGTCCTGTGAGACCTTGGAAGTGTCCTAGAGAGCTCAGTGCCCATCACTGTAGCCTCATTAGCACACATCAGTGAAGGAGAAAAATCACCTATTTACAAAATGTTATAACATAAGCGAAGAAAAAAATTTATTTTTCAAAATTTTCAGTGCTTTTTGGTTTGTTTAAGAAAAAATTAACCCAGAGGTGATTAAATACCACCAAAATAAAGCTCTATCTGTTTAAAAAAAATGATAAAAATTTCATATGGGTACAGTGTTGCATGACCGCGCAATTGTCATTCAAAGTGCGACAGCGCTGAAATCTGGAAATTGGCCTGGGCATGAAGGGGGTATAAGTGCCCGGTAGGCAGGAAGGGGGTATAAGTGCCCGGTAGGCAGGAAGGGGGTATAAGTGCCCGGTAGGCAGGAAGGGGGTAGAAGTGCCTGGTAGGCAGGAAGGAGGTATAAGTGCCCGGTAGGCAGGAAGGGGGTATAAGTGCCCTGTAGGCAGGAAGGGGGTAGAAGTGCCCTGTAGGCAGGAAGGGGGTATAAGTGTCCGGTAGGCAGGAAGGGGGTATAAGTGCCTTGTGGGCAGGAAGGGGGTATAAGTGTCCGGTAGGCAGGAAGGGGGTATAAGTGCCTTGTGGGCAGGAAGGGGGTATAAGTGCCTTGTAGGCAGGAAGAGGGTATAAGTGCCCTGTAGGCAGGAAGGGGGTATAAGTGCCCTGTAGGCAGGAAGGGGGTATAAGTGCCCGGTAGGCAGGAAGGGGGTAGAAGTGCCCGGTAGGCAGGAAGGGGGTAGAAGTGTCCGGCGGGCAGGAAGGGGGTAGAAGTGTCCGGCGGGCAGGAAGGGGGAAGAAGTGCCCTGTAGGCAGGAAGGGGGTATAAGTGCCCTGTAGGCAGGAAGGGGGTATAAGTGCCCTGTAGGCAGGAAGGGGGTGACAGTGCCCAGTAGGCAGGAAGGGAGTATAAGTGCACTGTAGGCGAGGGGTTAAAGGCTCAGTGCATTTAAATATTTATTATAAATGGAGTCTGGTAAGCTAGATTCATTTTCTGGCTTCTCACTCTGCAGAAGTCTCACCGCTGGAGCTTCTTTGACGTAAACTATCCCGTTAGAGTGGACTGACCCTTTAACCGAATTATCCTCTACCAGCTCAGGAGATCCTGCAGACTTTTCAGTTTTCAGCGGTAAAATGTAATCTCATGACAAAAGTTAATGGCGGCTCAGCAGTATTGGCTTTCGTGTAAATATTCATACGGTGCAATGCAGTTATTGTTCTGTGCTGCTGAGGACAAAATGGTGACACAAAGGTCAATCTGGATTTCTATTATCCTAGCCTACGTGGTCAGCCTAAGGAACGAACGCCATGTGTGAACAGACACTATGGGACGCGTTCACCTTGGTCTACATTGGCCCACAACCGTCAGCCTTCACTTAGTCATGTAGAACATTTTGGAACAATACAATCTTCCAATAGCAAGTGGACAGGGCAACAGCCAATGAAGATTTTTAATGTGAACCTGTGTTTCCATAATAATTACAGGAAAGAGAAGAAATAAATCCTGTATAATAATAATAATTGTAGTTTGCCTATTAGGGTCTTATTATGAGAAGAAATGCTGATGCACTATAAAGATTTTGGTCCTATCTGGCATGGGAAGCTAATCTGGGCTCAGAGGTAGCCAACAAGAAATGCTAGAATGCATAAAGGGATATATAATAAGACCCTAATAGGCAAACTATAATTATTATTATACAGAATTTATATAGCGCCAACAGTTTGCTCAGCGCTTTACAATATAACGGGAGACAATACAGCAACAATACAGTTCAATACAAGAGGGATAGGAGGGCCCTGATCCTGGGAGCTTACAATCTAGGAGGGAGGGGCTAGTAGTACAAAAGGTAGTAACTGTGGGCGATGGACTGGTTGGAAGAGTAGAAGATTCCAGTATTAGCTGGGGGCAGGATAGGCTTCCCTGAAGAGGTTTTCAGAGATCGCCTAAAAGTGAGCAGAGTAGGCGATAGTCTGATAAATTGGGGTAGAGAGTTCCAGAGGATGGGGTAAGCTCTGGAGAAGTCCTGGAGACGAGCATGGGAGGAGGAGACAAGGGAGCTAGAGAGCAGGAGGTTGTGAGAGGAGCGGAGAGGACGGTTTGGGTGATATTTGGAGACAAGATCAGTGATGTAATTTGGGGCAGAGTTATAAATGGCTTTATATGTTATTGTTAATGTTTTGAAATATATCCGTTGGGCAATGGGAAGCCAGTGGAGGGATTGGCAGAGAGGGATGGAGGACACTGAGTGGAGGTCAGTGGAAGGATTGGCAGAGAGGGATGGAGGACACTGAGTGGAGGCCAGTGGAAGGATTGGCAGAGAGGGATGGAGGACACTGAGTGGAGGCCAGTGGAGGGATTGGCAGAGAGGGATGGAGGACACTGAGTGGAGGCCAGTGGAGGGATTGGCAGAGAGGGATGGAGGACACTGAGTGGAGGCCAGTGGAAGGATTGGCAGAGAGGGATGGAGGACACTGAGTGGAGGCCAGTGGAGGGGTTGGCAGAGAGGGATGGAGGACACTGAGTGGAGGACAGTGGAGGGATTGGCAGAGAGGGATGGAGGACACTGAGTGGAGGCCAGTGGAGAAAATGGCAGAGGGGTGGCAGATACAGAACGGTTAGTAAGATGAATGAGTCTGGCAGCAGCATTCATGATAGACTGAAGAGGGGATAGCCTGGGATGAGGTAGGCCAATGAGGAGGGAGAAGTCTACAAGGTCCTGTCCTGTTGGTGTCGGGTACCTAGGATTGTCAAGTTCTACCCTGGTGCGTCTTTTTGTTGTAGAAGTTGTGGACCAGAAGACACAATCTAATCATATCTGGTGGTCTTGTCCTATAGTTAGTGGTTTGGACTAGGGCGTATACTATAATTCACTTGGTTACCAATATTAATGTAACCAGAAACATAAAAACAGTGCTCCTGGATGAACCAATTGTGGATATTCGTAGACACACCCAGACTCATTTTTTAAATATTTTTTTAGCAGCAAAAGATCTGTTGCAAAAACATGGAAGTCATCCAATGTCAACTTATCAGTAATTAAAAATAAAATTAGTTGGATAATGCTTCATGAACAGTTGGAAAGAATTCTTCAGCACAAGCCAACCAGATCTGAAAAGATCTGGAATCCTTGGGAACAATGGAGGAATGGGGGATGGAGAGGGGTGGCAGTGGACCGGGACCCAGGCCGAGGAGAGCAACTTTCTTTACTTTTTGTCTCTCGTTCTCTTTGTACTCTTTCATTTCCTCTTTCTTTTTTTTCCCCTTGTAATAGGGATGGTTGGTTCTATTCTTATTGTTCTGGTTGATTCATACACATTGCTTAATGGCCATGGTTTGACTTTTTTTTTGGGCCTAGGACCTCAGACTCTAGTGGACTGCGATGGCTTCTGGTCACCATTCTGCTCCAGACATTTGGGCATCAGGTGATACAGTGAGAGTCTGCAGCCCTTCTACAAGTCCTCTACATGTCCTTTATTGGATTCTATCTGTACATTCTGTACATATATTGCCTATTTTTCATCACACACTGATCTGATCACTTCACTCATGGGTCTCCAAACTATGGACCCCCTGCTGTTGACTACAAGTCCCATCATGACTCTGAGTCTTGCCTGTGGCTGTCAGAGTCTTGCAAGGCTTCATGGGACTTGCAGTTCCTCAACACCTAGAGGGCCATAGTTTGGAGACACCTGATTTAACTGAACAAATGTTTGCATGTCTTTCTTTTTATGACAACAAAAAAATATTGCAAAAGATTTTGATCCTTTAATAATAGTGTCACTGTCCATCACAATGCAACTTCATATCATTTAAAGTGTTACTCCACAACAGTACAATCCGTCTGTAGATGCAGTAATCCATGCTTGCTATACTCACTGTGGAACCTAAGGGATTAATCCTCCACAAAGGGCGGTTTGATCCGGTCCTCTCTGATCCTCCCCTTCTTCTACTGATAGTACAGAGCTCTAGAGTAACTCTGCACATGCTCAGTTTAGTGTGTATTGCTAGAGAGGTTTTTTTTGGGGGGAGGGTGCAAGTGATCAGCACAGGGCCAACCACACTGGTCAGAAAGAGGTCAGGGGTCCAGCATCCTCCAAGAGCGGAAAGAAAACTCCTCCTACAAGCTTTAGCTAGTGCTTGGCTGAACACTGAAGGCACAAGACTGCTCTGTTGATGAGAAAAGATATTTAGAAGTTTATATTTACTAATATAATTGCATTTCCATGTTCTGTGTACTGTGGGAGAGCAGATATAGTGAATGCAGGGTCCGGGGAGAGCAGATATAGTGAATGCAGGGTCCGGGGAGACCAGATATAGTGAGAATGCAGGGTCCGGGGAGAGCAGATATAGTGATTGCAGGATCCAAAGAGACTGGATAGAGTGAATGCAGGGTCCGGGGAGGCCGGATATAGTGAATGCAGGATCCAAGGGAGAGCGGATATAGTGAATGCAGGGTCCGGGGAGAGCGGATATAGTGAATGCAGGGTCCGGGGAGAGCGGATATAGTGAATGCAGGGTCCGGGGAGAGCGGATATAGTGAATGCAGGGTCCGGGGAGAGCGGATATAGTGAATGCAGGGTCCGGGGAGAGCGGATATAGTGAATGCAGGGTCCGGGGAGAGCGGATATAGTGAATGCAGGGTCCGGGGAGAGCGGATATAGTGAATGCAGGGTCCGGGGAGAGCGGATATAGTGAATGCAGGGTCCGGGGAGAGCGGATATAGTGAATGCAGGGTCCGGGGAGAGCGGATATAGTGAATTCAGGGTCCGGGGAGAGCGGATATAGTGAATGCAGGGTCCGGGGAGAGCGGATATAGTGAATGCAGGGTCCGGGGAGACCGGATATAGTGAATGCAGGGTCCGGGGAGACCGGATATAGTGAATGCAGGGTCCGGGGAGACCGGATATAGTGAATGCAGGATCCAAGGGAGAGCGGATATAGTGAATGCAGGGTCTGGGGAGAGCGGATATAGTGAATGCAGGGTCCGGGGAGAGCGGATATAGTGAATGCAGGGTCCGGGGAGAGCGGATATAGTGAATGCAGGGTCCGGGGAGAGCGGATATAGTGAATGCAGGGTCCGGGGAGAGCGGATATAGTGAATGCAGGGTCCGGGGAGAGCGGATATAGTGAATGCAGGGTCCGGGGAGAGCGGATATAGTGAATGCAGGGTCCGGGGAGAGCGGATATAGTGAATGCAGGGTCCGGGGAGACCGGATATAGTGAATGCAGGGTCCGGGGAGACCAGATATAGTGAATGCAGGGTCCGGGGAGACCGGATATAGTGAATGCAGGGTCCGGGGAGACCGGATATAGTGAATGCAGGGTCCGGGGAGACCGGATATAGTGAATGCAGGGTCCGGGGAGACCGGATATAGTGAATGCAGGGTCCGGGGAGACCGGATATAGTGAATGCAGGGTCCGGGGAGACCGGATATAGTGAATGCAGGGTCCGGGGAGACCGGATATAGTGAATGCAGGGTCCGGGGAGACCGGATATAGTGAATGCAGGGTCCGGGGAGACCGGATATAGTGAATGCAGGGTCCGGGGAGACCGGATATAGTGAATGCAGGGTCCGGGGAGACCGGATATAGTGAATGCAGGGTCCGGGGAGACCAGATATAGTGAATGCAGGGTCCGGGGAAACCAGATATAGTGAATGCAGGGTCCAGGAAGACCAGATATAGTGAATGCAGGGTCCTGTCAATTTCCGGTACCCGCTCCCCCAAGGTGCCAATCCTTAAAGCGAAGCAGGGGACCAATCTTTAAAACAGAACTTCCCCTTTTGGGTGGAACTCAGCTTTAACCCTTGCCTACTACTATGAAAAATTTACAAAAATTTGGGCTATACTCAGGCACTCATCCTTTCTAATAAAGTAGCTAATACAGTTCAGCTCTTGACACCACAACATTTCAAGTCTGTGGAAACCCCCAATTGCAAAAGCAGGGTGAAGAAATGTTTTCAAAATAAATAATATTGCAGTGATTTCAAAAAAATTGTTCATTTTTGGTGGTTATGGAAAACCATGGGCATCTACAGACTGGATCAGCCTTCCTCAACTTTTTCAGCACAGAGGAACCCTTGAAACAACATTCCAGTCTTACGGAAACCCCTGTTAAAAATGACTATATCTACAACTCGTTATACATTAGTGTGATGGTCAGTAGGAAGCTTCTTACACTTGTCATTGGGAAGAATTCCCTCCTTACAGATAGCTAAAAAAAAGCTAAAAATCTGGGAGGCAGAAATTTCTCAGTGCTCAAGGGAACCCTCAAGGAACCTCTGGAAGAACCTTAGGGTTCCATGGAACCCTGGTTCAGAAACCCTGGACTGGATCAAAAGCACATTCAACTATATTAAATGATACAAAGCCTTATGTTCCAATCACATACAGTACACGTTACATCAGTATCTAAGGGAATTGGAGTTTTCGTTTTGAAAGTCCTTGACATAGGTTTGTTGACTCCGTGTTGTGCTGAAGAGCCCTTGTCCCAAAAATGTTTCCAAACTCTAATTTGCAGCACGATGGAAGGAAGCCATGAAGCGAAAGCATTTACACGTGAAAGCAAAATCTATTCAGCTGATGTTCAGCAAGGAACATGCGGCGCTGTGTATTCCGGCCCTTTTCATAAACAACATTTTTTACACTCTTTCATGGTCTTCAGAAATTAACAAAGCGTTTTATACAATCAGCTCTTTCACGCTTCGCGGCCTCCTCGTGTTAGACCAGAGTCGATGTTCACTCGCTAAATACCTGAACATTTATTTTCCCTTTCACTTAACAAGACAGGGTTTTGTCATTTTAGAGGCACCTGTTTAGACTTAATTACAGTCAAGGGATTGGAGACCAAGCATCAATGGCTTGTTGGGTAATCTTTTGAACAAATTTAGAGACAATTCATATTTCAAATTGTATTCTTTTCAAATATTTTAAAAACACTCGGATGAGTTCCCCAACTGCCTTACAGACAACGAAGGACTGTCAGGGTCCTGTCCACAGCAGAAGTTCTGGAAGATCTGGCATTTCTGCCAGTACTCTGCATGGCCGCAGAAGGACACATCAGCCTCAGTCTGGTGCCAGACGGCTTTTATAAGGAGGCTCATCACTTCCTCAAGTTGCTGCATGATCTCTAGCTCCCTGTGATTTCCTGTTACTGACTTGGCTTGCTCCTGGACCTGTCTACTCTACCTTCCTCCTGATCTGACCTCGGCTTGGCTTACGGATACTCTCTCTCTCCTCTGTGTATGACCTCGGCTATCCCATCTGACTACGTCTGCTCTGATTCCCACCTGGTACCTGACCTTGGCTTGAACAAACTACCCAGTAAAAATCTAAATCTGTCAAGGTCCTACCTCTCCTCAGACCTTGTGCTGCTCCATGTGCTGGCATCCATCTAGGTGTCTGCAAAGCATTGTGGGATCCTTTATGCTTTCAGCCCTCTGCGGCTCTGCCCCCAGGAGGTGGCAGCTTATCACATATAAGTCTGCTGTTTGTGGCTGTCCATTGCATTCGTGTCCTGTCTGTTTCACAACAGCAAGCTCCTCTTTAGCTACTCATTGCTTTCCTGGACTCGGCTTTGACTAAGACTCCTCCTGGCTTCTGACCCCGGCTCTGGCGACCATTCTTCCTGGCTCCTGATCCCGGCTCTGGCGACGATTCTTCCTGGCTCCTGATCCTGGCTCCCGATCCCAGCTCTGGCAATGATTCTTCCTGGCTCTTGACCCCGGCTTTGGCTACGATTTCTGCTGTTGGACTTGCATAGACTCTTGTCTAATTTTTATATTAATAAACCTACCTTTAATTGCACCTCTGTGCTCCTTGCTCCCCTGTGCTCCTTGTGTCTGGCTCCTTGCTCCCTGACAAAATCCTGGAAGGGCTTGCATACCACGCACAGGCGCCTCCTGTCTGCAGACCTATCTACGTGCACCAGCTGTGCTTCTGAGTGGACCACCAACCAGCACTCCTACATGCGACCTGTGCAAGTTTGGGCATGACTCCCGCTGTCCCACTCTCAGGGGTGTCCGGAACTTAGCCGCAAGGAAAGCCCTCTCTCCATTGGCCTCCATCACCAGGTACGTGATAGGGAGTGTACCCAGGGATCCTTTCACAGGGGTGTGCTCTGCTCCAATCAGCACAGGATCCGTGAGTTGGTTTCCCTGGTGAATCAGAGAAGAATGGAGCAGATGTCACTTTTGCCCGTTCAGTCTTTTTTCCACCAGTGGACTGTGGTGGACCCATTTTGGATACATCTGTTGACAGATGTAAACAGACTTGTGACCATTTACATCAGGCTATTTCCTCTGATCTGTCACATTTATGTCTGGAAAAGTTCTTTTTTTTCCAAACATCAGAGGAAGACCTGCATAGGGGGCCCATTGACCTGCCCATGGACCTACAAGGAGCTTCTAACCAGGTCCACCTGAAAAAAATTACCAGGTGGACCTAATTAGAAAGCTTATGTGAAAGGGACCTTATGATGTCTACATTTACTTCAATCCACCTAGCTGTAAGTAGTTAGTCACAATCATCTGGACTGGTTTGTCACAAGTTAGCCTGCAGTTTCTTGTTTGTGTTCTTACCTCCTTGCTGCAGTGCTGTTCCTGATCCCTTTCACATGTGTGTGTCTATGCTCACCCATGGGCGTCGTCTGCTGCTGGGTTTTATTTCCTTCCCTTCCATAACTTCCTGGCCCGCCTCCTTGTTTGCCTGCCTATATAAGATTAGGTCAGTCTAGGCCACTTTGCCTGAGCAACTTCCTAGTTGTTGGAGCTCCTGTGTGGTGCCTGTATCCTGCATTGACTACTCGTGTACTGACCCCAGCTTCATTCTCTGACTGTGCTTGGTTTCCGCCCGTCCTGACCTCGGCTAATCAGATTTCCGTTTGTCTCCTCCCATTGTACTCTGCTCCTGCGAGTAGTCTCCCCATCCTTAGCTGGGCGTACCCGGGGGGCAGCGACCTGGTCCCAGCTTGCTGCAAGTCCATCCCCACCATCAGGGGCTCTGGTGAAGAAGCAGGGTGGGGCTTAGACTCCGCGCCCTGGGGAACCCCAAGTTGACTATCTACAAGGGCTCACTACCACAAGTGCTGACATTTTTCTGTAATGCTGAAGATGTTTCGCAGCTTCTCCAATTCTGAGTGTCAGGAAGATACCCCAATATTTATATCCACTCACGAAGAATGGGCATCTTAATTCAATCACCATGAAATGTGTCAAGGTTCAAGATGGTCAAGAGCAGGATGGGAGGTGTAAACGTGGTGGAGCCACCCTGTTCTAGCTACATCATCCCATCCTTCATGTCAACAAGTCTGCAAATGTGTTAATCCTTCTATTCACATGGCTTAAGGTGTGAGTTGTTGATAAGGTAGAGATGTTAAAATGGCATTGTAGGTGGAAGATAGATGGTGGTGAAGGCCCTCGCTCTTACCCAGTTGGTTGTTCAATTTTGAAGTAGATGGCTTTTTTTTTTTTTTTTTTTTTTTTTTTTTTACACCAGTTGTCTTTCTGTCCAGAATGTGCAACTCAATGTCTTCTAACCAACTATTCAAAGAGTAGGTCTAAATTTACCTCCCCAGACCCCAACATGCTGCGTTAAACCCTCCGGCTCTGCTTCATTTTTACCGCTCCCCCTCTGCTTTGCTACATGGCTGTGGCAAAAATTATACAGCAGGCCATGCTGCGTTAAACCCTCCAGCTCTGCTGTGTTTTTACCGCCAATTTAACCGCTCCCCCTTTGCTACATAGTTGCGGCAGGAATTATACAGCAGGTCATGCTGCATTAAACCCTCCAGCTGTGCTGCTTTTTTACCGCCAATTCAACCGCTCCCCCTTTGCTTTGCTACATGGTTGTGGCAGGAATTATACAGCAGATCATGCTGCGTTAAACCCTCCAGCTCTACTGCATTTTTACTGCTCCCCCTTTGCTTTGCTAAATGGTTGTGGCATGAATTATACAGCAGATCATGCTGCGTTAAACCCTCCAGCTCTGCTGCATTTTTACCGCCAGTTTAACCGCTCCCCCTTTGCTACATGGCTGTGGGAGGAATTATACAGGGCAGCACAGTGGCTAAATGGTTAGCACTTCCGCCTGGCAGTACTAGGGTCGTTGGTTCGAATCCCAACCATAGCACCACCTGCCTGGAGTTTGCATATTCTCCTTGTGCCTGCGTCGGTTTCCTCCAGGTACTCTGGTTTCCTCCTACACTCCAAAGACATGCTGAGAGGTTCATTGGCTCCTGTCTAAATTGTCCCTAGTATGTGTATGTATGAATGTGAGTTAGGGACCTTAGATTGTACGCCCCTTGAGGATTAGGGACTGATGTGAATGTACAATATATATGTAAAAGCGCTGCGTAAATTGATGGCGCTATATAAGTACCTGAAATAAATAAATAATACTGCAGGTCAAGCTGCATTAAACCCTCCAGCTCAGCTGCGTTTTTACCGCCAATTTAACCGCTCCCCCTTAGCTTTGCTACATGGTTGCGCCAAGAATTACACAGCAGGTCATGCTTGTCAGATGGTATTCTCTACTGATCATAACACATTCAAGTGAATAGGGCCACGCTGCAACCACGCAGAGCAGACTGGCATTTAGGGAGTTAAAACAGGCAGTGGGAAGCCGATACAACGCCTCCCCACTTCCTGTCAAATACCCTCTGAAAAGCATTCTGGACGTAGATTGCTCTTCAGAGAACAAAGCAAGTATAAATGAGCCTACATGTTGGATCAATTTTGGGGCGATGCAACGTGAAGCAACGCAAACAGAGCTGTGTGAACACCACTGTCCACTGCAATGCACATAACTGGCACAGAGCATTGAGAGGTGTTCATGAGGCTTGATAATCGCAGATGAAATGCCTGCTTTTGGCTCGATGTTGGACGGATGATAAGTGGACAGTATAAGATTTCCAGAATACAACGAGATTGGAAGGATGAGCTTACACGCTGGGTGTCCTCCATTATGTTCATTGCAATGGTTATGTAGCGCCCGGCCGCCTCATTACCGGCCCATCCGTCATCCATCATTTCAGCTCCTCGTAGCGCAGCGTCCGGACAACAGTCAGAGCGAATCTATATTAAATGCCGCTATTCGCCACAAGTCACACGCTGTCAGTGTGCCGCGTCCTCGGGAATTACGGAGCTAAAAATAGCTCACTGCTACAAAACACAGAGATTAACACAGGACCCGCGTCTGCCCCTCCCCCCACGCAGCGAGCAATTCACTTCTAATAATAAAACCTATTCTGTGCCAATGGAATCCTTGTTATTTATCGACTCGCAGGTTCACATCTGTACGCAGAGACGATCGCGGATTACTTGTGACGAGTTGTCCAAAGGCAGAGCTACCCCGAGGGCCTGGGTCCACTGGGGGACTACATGGTCCAGCAGGATGATGAGTGGCAGGGCAAGAGTTATAGGTGCTCAAGATGAAAAAACGGATCCTTATATTGTCGATTGGCTCTGAACTCCATATTTCTGACCATGATTATTGTTACACCCAGGGCTTTTTTTTTCTATTCACAGAATAGAAACTACAGAACTCCCTCCTTCTGAATCACTTCTGGTCTCTGCCCCCTACCCACTTCCGAGCACCGTCCATTGGTTCCACCCCCTACCCACCTCCGAGCACCTACCTTTGGTTCCACCCCCTACCCACCTCCGAGCACCTTCCTTTGGTTCCACCCCTTACCCAACTCCGAGCACCGTCCTTTGGTTCCATCCCCTACCCACCTCTGAGCACCGTCCTTTGGTTCCACCCACCTCCAAGCACCGTCCTTTGGCTCCACCTCCGAGCACCGTCCTTTGGTTCCACCCCCTTCCCACCTCCGAGCACCATCCTTTGGTTCCACCCCCTACCCACCTCCAAGCACCATCCTTTGGTTCCACCCCCTACCCACCTCCAAGCACCATCCTTTGGTTCCACCCCCTACCCACCTCCAAGCACCATCCTTTGGTTCCACCCCCTACCCACCTCCAAGCACCATCCTTTGGTTCCACCCCCTACCCACCTCCAAGCACCATCCTTTGGTTCCACCCTCTACCCACCTCCAAGCACCATCCCTTGGTCCCACCCCCTACCCACCTCCCAGTACTGCTCCTTATAGAGAATACAGAGCCAAGTATCATATTGTAGTGCTAAGTAATGTGTATGGAATTTGTTAATGATAACAAGAAAAGCAATAAAATAGACCTCACTCAGCCAGCAGCAAAAGACCCCTCCCAGCAACAATAGATCCCCAGCAACAAAACACCATCCCAGCAACAAAAGATCCCCCCCTCAGCAATAACGGACCCCGGGAACAAAATACCATTCCAGCAACAATAGACCCCAGCAGCAATAACAGATCTCCCGGCAACCCGCATAAATACTCTCTCCAGCAGCCAGCAATAGACCCCTCCCTCAACAGTGGATCCCCACCAGCAACATAAGACCGTCTCAGCAACAATAGACCACCATGCTAAAATAGATCCCTTCCAGTGACAATAGATCCCCCAGCAGCCAGCATCAATAGACTTTCCAACACACCTCAGCACCCATCGCCTAAATATACATTCAACAGTGCTCCAGCTAAAAAAAAAGCCCTGGTTACACCCCTAGTTAGAGTGTAACATAAAGGATAGTCAGAATCTGCCTCACCCTCAAACCACCCCTGCCTTACAGTCAGGGGTACTTCCCTCTAATTTGAAATTGCCGCGTCTGTCTTTGGCTCTGTCACAGAAAGTTGTGAAATAAAAAACTACAAATCCCATCTGCCACTGCAGCAGAAGGGATGTACGGGGATGTATGGGAATGAACGAGGTGTACGGTATGTATGTGGGTGTAGAGGGTGTATGGGGTGTACGGGGATGTATGGGGTGTACAGGGTGTATGGGATGTACGGGGTGTACAAGATGTATGGGAATGAATGAGGAGTATGGGATGTATGAGGTGTACAGGGTGTATGGGAATGAACAAGGTGTACGAGGTGTATGAGGTGTCCGGAATGTACGGGGTGTACAGGATGTACGGGAATGAACAAGGTGTATGGGATGTACACGGGTGTAGGCAGTGTATGGGGTGTACAGGATGTACGGGGTGTACAGGATGTAAGGGAATGAACGAGGTGTACGGGATGTATGGGGTGTAGGGAGTGTACAGGGGGTATAGGATATATGGGGTGTATGAAGTGTACGGAATGTACGGGGTGTACAGGTTGTATGGGAATGAACGAGGAGTACGGGATGTATGGGGTGTACAGGATGTACGGGATGTTCGGGGATGTACGGGATGTTCGGGGATGTACGGGATGTACGGGATGATCGGGGATGAACGGGATGTACGGTCAAGCAGATATACTGACAGGACGCTTCAATGAACTACCACGGCACTCCACAGTGCAGTGGTAATCCATTGAAAACTACAGGCCTACATCTGCTAAGGCTGTCGGGACTTGAAGTTCATTCATTCACAGAAGTCCGTGAATGAATGATGCGGCCGTGTGGGCGGAGCCCCGCATGGCCGCACTGTTGGGGAGACTTTGACAGCTAGTATGGGGAGACTTCTCCATGTTTTATCTGTCGGGGGGGGGGGGGGGAGTTGACACTGCAGCTATGGCAACATGTTATATGTTCCACCCTAAAAACGGGTGAACTTATCCTTTAAAGACCTGTAACCAAAGGTACTGTTAGCGGCTGTGGAAAGAGTCTGAGGCAGCCTTTGCATTGCACCCATAGGACGCTGATTGCGGTAGCAATGATTTCCAGGCTTCTATGTAAAAAAACAATAATATACATTTTTAATGTATATAGACACATTTATTTTTATTTTTTGCAAAAGATGGACTTAGCCCTTTATTCAGTTTTCATGAACTGCCTCTGTACAAGCCAACCCAAACCCCTGCCATATGGGGACAGACCAATGGAACTCAATTCACTGCACTTTTAAATTCATGTTCCCCCCCCCCAACCGTGACACCGAGCAGTGATTGACTCACCATGCTTTGTTCTGCACCATGTGTCTGTGTGGGATGGGCATCTTGGCAGAGGCAGAGCTTTGCTTCCTCATGTCAGAACCTCCAGCAAGGAAAACAGTGAACAGTAGAGTAGTAAAATGATTAAATATTATTTCAAAAATTGTGAGACCAGCAGTTAACAACGTCTTATATCTCACACTGCAGATATACAGCTATGAGGTTGTAGACACGGGAGTGCCTAGGCACACTCACATACCAGGGAGTTCTGTGCTATTTTCAAGAGGAACTGAAGTCAAGAGGTATATTATTAAGGCCAAATTAATATTTCCAGATGTTCCCTATAACATAGCCAGGGTTCACTTTTTTATTGCAGTTTCACTTTATTTAAACACTGCCTGTCCGGACACTTTCACCCCCTTCCAGTCCAGGCCAATTTTCAGCTTTCAGCGCTATCACACTTTGAATGACAATTGCGCGGTCATGCAACACTGTACCCATATGAATTATTTAGCTTTTTTTTTTCAGACAGATAAAACTTTATTTTGGTGGTATTTATTCACCACTGGGATTTTTATTTTTTTTGCTATATAAATAAAAAAGTCCAAACATTTAGAAAAAAAAGGGTTTTTCTTATAAAATTTTGCAAATAAATAATCTTTCTTCGTCAATCTTGGCCAAAATGTATCCAGCTATCTTTTTAGTAAAAACAAAAAATAACCCAAATTAGTTTATAGCCAAAAATTACAATTTTTCAAAACATTTTTTACATTTTTATTCTATTTTGTTTTATATTATGTGTTTTTTTTTTTAATATACCATCATCCTAGCAGTACAGTGTCACCATAGTGACACTGCACTACTTGTGGGAGGTGATGAAGATTTTTTTTTTTTTTTATACACTGTTTTTATACCCATAAAGGCTGTAAAAGCAATCATTTCTCCTTCTCTCTGGCTGCATTCCTGCAGCCATTGAGAAATACTGAGTGAGCTGTGATTGGTCACAGCTTGTCACATGGTACAAGGTTGTTGTGAATAGCCCTGTACCATGTGATCTCTGTGATCATTCACAGATTTCACACGTAGTAAGCAATGATGTTAGGAAGTGACATCTTGCTTACTACTATTCATGTGATCACTGATTGGCCAATCAGTGATCACATGATCGGGACTTCGTACAGAGGTCCTGTACAGCGATCGGTGTTCTGCTGTGTCTGGAGGACACAGTGGGCACTGGACTGCAGTGCCGCGCACTCCCAGGAAGCGCACACAGGCAGGTGACGTTTAGAAACTCTATGTGCGGTCCCATATAGCGACCGGGATCGTGGTGCCGCACGATCACAGGGAGCGCGCACAGGCAGTGAATGTGGGGGACATTTATAAACGGCAACCCGCTTCTGCACTGCTGCCATCCAGCCGTTTATGTACATGGGCCAGAAGGGAAGTGCTTAAAAGGTATGCCAACCGTTTAGGAGTTGTGCTAACATCAAAATGCCTAGGCAGACTGTATTTGTATGCCGACCACCCTAGGTAGTGCCCACGTGATGCTGAGCCTCCATTATTGCAAGACCTAGAATCCAATGAAAGGGGGCAGGCCAGGGACAGCCCAGCCGGGGAGGAAAGGGCTAGATGATGCCAGATGCCCTCCGGCCAGGAAATGAGGCAGCTCTCTCTGAGTTGCTGCAGCTTCTAATGCACACTGTGAGAAGCTCGCAGTGTGCAGTGAAATCAGAGGAAGCTGTTTCAGTCCAGGAGAGGAGCCGCTACAACTGTACAAGACAGGAGAGCCCGGCTTTAAATACCCGGCAGTAAATATTAGATAAAATGTCATCTCCCTGAGATATTGTCGAGAAGATTTTTACTGCTGTACAACCCAAAATGGATTTTGTTTCAGCTCTCATCATTTAAACTGTAAAAGTGTCGCCTGCAGGGACTGCTGAGTCCGCACTGTGACAGAGCGCTCGGGAAGCAGTCCGTTATCCACCGTGCGCTTTGATGTCTCAGATCAGACCGCTCGTCCCTTGGATCTCCAGTAAAGGGGGATGAATCGCACTGATATTTATTCACACTGACCCCGGCCTAGTGTCACTTACCCAGGGAGCAATAGATCCACCAGGAAAGCTGCCGCTGCAGAACTGCTAAGGATTTTACTAAACACTTCTACCTAATAAAAAAAAAAAAGCCTAATATCTTTTTAGTTTTAGAAAAATCTCACCTGTGGAAGCGTTAAGACTGCCAGTCTTGTTATTATTACCAATTGCCTCCCATCTGACACCCGTCACCAGAACAGGAAGTGAGGGGGAATTGCTCTCATGGGGACACCAACATAAAAGGTTGCCAGAGATCCTAAACCTTCCTGGCTCTACGAGAAAATGTGTTGTTTTAATAATTGTATATGTTTATAGCTGGAAAGCAGGCTATGGCATTAAAGTACACATGTGCAGTACTGGCAGGAGCTGCCCCGGAACAGCATTTTCACCTGGAAAGGCAAGCATCCCAGTAAGACTACACATAGGTATCAACCCTTGAATGTAGACGGGAAGAGGGAGAATTCTCAGACAGCTTTGAGAAAAAAAACCTGACAGGTGTCCAAATTCTTCCATACTCTATTATAAAACTTGATATGTCTATTCTGCAATAATAAAACATTTAAAAAAATTTACAAAAAAAAAAAAAAATATATATATATATATATATACACACACATATGTACATACATGTATACATATACATATGTGGGCGTGTATATATATATATATACATACATATATACCCACACACATATATATATACATACACACACACACACACATATATACATACATATATACCCACACACACACACATATATATATATATTGTGGGAACTCGCTTCAAGTGGTAGAGCTTCTTCAAAGCACACGGCAACTCGCTTATTTTTTAAGGGCCTGTTTGCCCACTTTTATTTAAATGACAGTTCAATAACATAAAGGTTTCCCACGCAGGGGTATCCACCATCACCCGAATTCAAATGAACAGTATTCAGCCTCCTGGCTTGTATGCAGTTTTAAGTCTGCCTCCTGCAGACTCTTCCCAAAGTATGGCACTAGCACACAGCTAGTCTGGCTTCCACCTCTCCTAGGTGTAGCCCACCTGACTCCACGGCAGAGACCTCCTGCCTGCTGGGGTGGAGCCCTCCCGACTCCGTTTGCCGGGGTGGAGCCCAGAATCATGGCCTGGCCTCCCCTAAAAGGCCTGCACACACCTGTGCAATCAGCACGCTGGCTGCTCCCAAAATATGGGCCCAGGATTGGAGATTTCATCCCTCCCAAATCTCTAAGAAATCTCCAGGCTACAGGTCCCCAAAACAGGCTTTACCAACCAAAGAGGAAACTGATAAACCAGTTTCCTCTGCATTATGAGATCTGCCTGGAGCCCCTCAACCTGTATAGTTGAGAATCCTGGGTGTCCATCATGATTTCCACCGTGGCAGGATACCGTACTGCCACAATATATACACACAAACACATATATAAAACACACACACACACACATATATACATATATATATATATATATATGTGTGTGTGTGTGTTTTATATATGTATGTGTGTGTATATATATATATATATATATATATATATATATATATATATATATATATACACACATATATATGTGTTTATATATGTATGTGTGTGTTTATATATGTATGTGTATATATATATATATATATATATATATATATATATATATATATATATATATATGTGTGTGTGTGTGTGTGTGTGTGGGTATATATGTATGTATATATATGTGTGTGTATATATATATATATATATATATATACACATACACACACACAAATATACAGTGCTCAGCATAAATGAGCACACCCCAATTGATTGGTTAAAAAACCTTTACTTTACGAATCAACATTTTCTATGGGACACTATACTACAAAATACTTTTATATATATATATATATATATATATTTGTGAGCCATTGCTTGATCAAGATTTGCTCATTTGCGCAAACAAAAAAGTATTTTTCCTAACAAATTCATTCAAGACCGTGTTACAAGGTTGTAGACACCCCAATAAAAGTCTTAGGAGCAAAGCTAAATTTTAAACAAAATCCTAGTTACCAAAAATTCAACTCCAGGTGAGTCTAATTATTCATTAAACAGGTGTCTAGCAGACAGGTGGGCATTACTTAACAAAGAAAACCCCTCCCATTTCATGCTATCAGCAATGGCTCCACATGGAAGAGAAATGTCACAAGGCCTGAGAAAGAAAATAATTTCCTTACACAAGAAAGGTGAAGGCTACAAGAAGATCAGCAAAGCATTACTTATCAGTCAGAATACTGCAGCAAAAGTGATACAAAAATGTAACAAAGATGGAACTGCAACCATTGCACAGAGACTTCCAGGCCGTCCATGGAAGTTAACACCTCAACAGGAATGTCTTCCGATGAGACGGGTTGAAGAAAATCGCCATGCAAGTTCACTGCAGTTAGCTAAAGAAGTAGAAAGCCAAAGTAGTGTGATTGTTTCCTGTGACACAATGCAACATGATAATGACCCAAAATACACATCTAAGGCCACTGTTGCAGTTTTGAAGAACAACAGGGTGAAAGTGATTCAGTGGCCAAGTCTGTCTCCTGATCTGAACCTAATCGAACATCTATGGGAAATGCCGAAGAGACAAGTTGAGCATCGCTCTCCATCCAGCATCCAGACTCTAAAAGAGGTCGTTCCTGAAGAACGGAAAAAGATCGATGTTGCAATATGTCGACAACTTGTTCATTCCATGCCTAGAAGACTTGGTGCTGTCCTTACAAATCATGGAGGTCATACAAAATACTAGATGGAGGAGTTTTTGTTGTGGGGTGGATTCATTTTTCCATCAACTAATTTGAGTAAAACTGAAGATTTTGTCATCTAAGTTATATTATAAACCTTACTTTCATGTCATGAGGCGAACCAATGTTCTATAAAACTCAGTTTTGTCAAAATGTTGGAGAGAGAGAGAGTGAGTGTGAGTGTGTGTGTGTGTAGTATATACACATACAAGCACAGTGCCTTGAAAAAGTATTCATAACCCTTGAAATTTTCCACATTGTCATGTTGCAACCAAAAGAATTAATGTATTTTATTGAGATTTTATGTAATAGACCAACACAAAGTGGCACATAAATTGTGAGGTGAAAGGAAAATGAGAAATGGTTTTCAAACTCTTTTACAAATGAATATCTTAAAAGTGTGGTGTGCATTTGTATTCAGCTCCCTTTACTCTGATACCCCTAACTTAAATCTAGTGGAACCAATTGCCTTCAAAAGTCACCTAATCAGTAAATAGAGTCCAGCATGTGTATATATATATATATATATATATATATATATATATATATATATATATATATATATATATATATATATATATATATATATGTGTGTGTGTGTGTGTATTTACATGAAGAAAAAAAAAAATAAAGTTTTGTTTTACTCCTTTCTCCCATTAACTATTGTTTTGCTTCAGATTCTTTGTTTGTATCATTAATATTTAATCATTTTTGTCATTAACTTTGTTCCTAATTTTTTAATAGGTGTATTTAAAAAAAATAGGTAAAATTTAAAAAAAATGGCTTTTATTTGTAGATAACCATCATGCTTTTTAATTGAAATGTAACCTTAGTGTTATAAATGGGACACAGTAGATTTTAAATTTTTTTTTTTATCTAAAATAAAACTAAATGTTTTATTACTAACACCGGTCAGGCTGGAAAAAAAAACATATTGCTTTTTGTTTTCTTAATTTTTTTGATTATATACTGAACAGCAAATAACATAAGTTTGTGCAAAATAATATCAATAAAACATGGTTCTAAAAAAAATGTTAACACTAAATATTTCTTGCAGGGTAATATTACCATTAAAATGCCTTTTGGTTAGCGCCCCCCACCCACCCATCCAAAAAAAACAAAATAAGGGGACAATTGATGTGGTTGCAAATAATAATGGAAAAAAAAATATATATATATATATTTTTTTTTTTTTTATTTAAGTTCATTACTATTTGCAACCACATCACTTGTCCCCTTTTGTTTGTTTTTCTTTGAATGGGTGGAGGGGAGGGGGGGCGCTAAACACAAGGCATTTTAATGGTAATATTATATATATATATATATATATATATATATTTATTTTATTTTTTTTATATATAATTTTTTTTAATATATATATATATATATATATATATATAATTTTTTTTTTTAATATATATATAATTTTTTTTATTTTTTTTTAAATAACATAAATGGTTGCTGTTTAGTATTTTTAAGATGATTACATGAAGGCAGCACTAAGTTCTAAAAACTGACAAATACAAGCAGGGATAAAAATTTTGTGAATTTTGAAAACCGATATGACCAACAATTAAAACCTTTTTTTCAATGTATCTACTCGAAAAAATAAAAGAACAGCGTGAGATATGATAACGGTTTATTATAAGGTGATGAAGAGGACGGTTTTAATGACACAGTTTAATTTACATCCGCAGCCAGAGCCGTCTAGCTAAATATAACTCCATTTAATTCTCTGTTACAAGATAATTGATGGAACTTATCCTCAGAGTAACTTGGCACGCACACACCTTAAACTGCATGTTGCTCTATCTGCATATGTTTCCGTATTTTCATTAATTCAAATTTCCCTTTACTTCCAATTTAATCAGCATCAATTCCTCCCTCTCTTTCACTTCTCCCAAATTCTATTACAAGGAACATCTGTTCCTAGCAGAGCTGGTCCTGACCTCAGGCAATCCCGCCAATGCAGAGTTGTGATTGGGGTATAGGGCGATGCTCCTATCCTGCGCCCACCTATTGATCAGCAGATTGCCAGTTTTGTAGAGACAGAATTCTAGGTGCTGTGCCATTTTAGCGAGGGATAGGTAAATATCTGCGGCCAATGTTTTAGGTGTAAGATAAGTTATATATGCTGATGAAGGATTTAAAGCAGCCTTTCTCAACCCTTACCCTGGAGGAACCCTTAAAATAATTATCTGGTCTTAGGGAATCCCTACTAGAACCAATTCATCATGGGTAAGTGGGCAGCATGTTTCTTACATTGATGATCAGTGGGAAGAATGTCCCTTACATTGATGATCAGTGGGAAGAATGTCCCTTACATTGATGATCAGTGGGAAGAATGCCCCTTACATTGGTGATCAGTGGGAAGAATGCCCCTTACATTGGTGATCAGTGGGAAGAATGCCCTTACATTGGTGGTCAGTGGGAAGAATGCTCCTTACATTGGTGATCAGTGGGAAGAATGCTCCTTACATTGGTGATCAGTGGGAAGAATGCTCCTTACATTGGTGGTCAGTGGGAAGAATGTCCCTTACATTGGTGATCAGTGGGAAGAATGCTCCTTACATTGATGGTCAGTGGGAAGAATGTCCCTTACATTGGTGATCAGTGGGAAGAATGTTCCTTACATTGGTGGTCAGTGGGAAGAATGCTCCTTACATGGATGGTCAGTGGGAAGAATGCTCCTTACATTGGTGATCAGTGGGAAGAATGTCCCTTACATTGGTGATCAGTGGGAAGAATGTTCCTTCCATTGGTGGTCAGTGGGAAGAATGTTCCTTCCATTGGTGATCAGTGGGAAGAATGTTCCTTCCATTGGTGGTCAGTGGGAAGAATGTTCCTTCCATTGGCGATCAGTGGGAAGAATGTTCCTTCCATTGGTGGTCAGTGGGAAGAATGTTCCTTCCATTGGTGGTCAGTGAGAAGAATGTTCCTTCCATTGGTGGTCAGTGAGAAGAATGTTCCTTCCATTGGTGGTCAGTGGGAAGAATATCCCTTACATGGGTGGTCAGTGGGAAGAATGCTCCTTAAGTTGTAGTTATTGGTAAGAATGTCCCTTACGTTGGTGGAAAATAAGAAGAATGCTAGTTACGTAGTTGGTCAGTGGGAAGAATACCTCTTACATTGGTAGCCCATGAGAAGAATACCCCCATTACAGTGATGATTGGAATGCCATCCTTACAGAGAGCAAAAAAAATCATCGGTGTCACTCTATCATATGGTGTTGGTTCTGGAACTATGTAGGCACCATCAAATGAGAGGTCAATAAGCCACAACACAAGGAACCCCCTAGAATTCTCTTGAGGAAGCCTAGAGAAGCCTTTCTCAACCAGGGTGGCCGGGCATCCTGGGGTGCCTTGAGGTTTCTTCAGGGATGCCATGAAAAAAATGTCTAAAAATTGCCCAAAAAACTTGTATATAAACCAGCGGGGGGAACAAGCCTGCCTAGATCAATGCTTTTTTTTTTTTGATCCAGTGCTTTACATTGTAGAGGAGAGATGTGGGGTCTTATTGACCCCATATCTGTCCATAAAGAGGATCTGTCACTAATTATTTCTATCACAAGGGATACATGCATTTCTTGTGATAAGAATAAAAGTGCTAAAAAATTATTTTTAAAGGGACGGTGCAAAAAAAACAAAACAAAAACCCATTAAAGAATTAAAAAAAAAGTTTACAGTGCCCCCGTCCTCACACATAGTGGTGATTGCATAGGTAGGCCTTGCCAACATATGTAAATGGTGTTCACACCACACATGTGAGGTATCGCCACAAACATCAGAGCAAGAGCAATAATTCTTGCACTAGACCACTAGTAACTTTACACTGCTATCCTGTACAAATTTTTAAAGCATCACCCATAGAGATTTTTAAGTACCGCAGTTTCATGCCATTCCACGATTGTACGCAATTTTAAAGTGTGACATGTTGGGTATCTATGTACTCAGCGTAACATCCTCTTTCATATTTTACAAACAAATTGGGGTATATATTGGGGGGGTTTGTTTTATTTAATCAAAGCGTATTTTTTTCCAAAAAATATATATTAATTATTATTTTTACAAACTGTGCATTTTGGTTTCCGTTTTCGGCTAAGTGCATTTTGAATTTTTGTTTCCGGCACCAGAATTTTCATTTCAGTACACCACTAGCGATAACCTATGTAGAATTAAGCTGAACAGACCAGTGACCATAGATTAACTACTTCCCGTTCGGCCCATGTATATAAACGGCAGGAGGGCAGGAGCGGGTGGCCGTTTATAAATATCTTCCCTGCCTGTGCACGCTCCCTGGGAGTGCGCGGCACTGCAATCCGGTGCCTGCTGTGTCCTCCGGACACAGCAGAACCCTGATCGCTGTAAGGGACCTCTGTGCGAGGTCCCGATCATTTGATCACTGATTGGCCAATCAGTGATCACATGAATAGTAGTAAGCAAGATTACACTTCTGACATCATTGCTTACTATGTGTGAAATTTGTGAATGATCACAGAGGTCACATGGTACAGGGCTATTCACAACAGCCTTGTACCATGTGACAAGCTGTGACCAATCACAGCTCACTCAGTATTACTCAATGGCTGCAAGAATGCAGTCAGAGAGAAGGAGAAATTATTGCTTTTACAGCCTTTATGGGTGTAAAAGCAATCAGTGTAAAAAAAAACAAAAAAAAAACCATCACCCCCCACAAGTAGTACAGTGTCACTATGGTGACACTGTACTGCTAGGGTGACAGTATGTTAAAAAAAAAACTAAACAAATACTATAAAAAAAATAAAAATATAAAAACTTTTTTTAAAATGATAAATTTTTGGTTAAAATTTGGTTAAAAATAATATAAAAAAATTAAATAAAAATGTCATTTGTTTTAAAACTATAATTTTTGGTTACAAACTAATTTGGGTTATTTTTTTTGTACTAAAAAGATAGATGAATGCATTTTGCCATGATTTTTGAAGAAAGATTTTTTATTTTAGAAGAAAAACACTTTTTTTCAAAATGTTTGAACTTTTTCATTTATAGCAAAAAAAATAAAAATCCCAGTGGTGAATAAATACCACCAAAGAAAAGTTTTATCTGTCTCAAAAAAATGCTAAAAAATTCATATGGGTACAGTGTTGCATGACCGCACAATTGTCATTCAAAGTGTGATAGCGCTGAAAGCTGAAAATTAGCCTGGGCAGGAAGGGGGTGAAAGTGTCCGGACTGGAAGGGGGTGAAAGTGTCCGGACAGGAAGGGGGTGAAAGTGTCCGGACAGGAAGGGGGAGAAAGTGTCCGGACTGCAAGGGGGTGAAAGTGTCCAGACTGCAAGGGGGTGAAAGTGTCCGGACTGCAAGGGGGTGAAAGTGTCCGGACTGCAAGGGGGTGAAAGTGTGGGTGAAAGTGTCCGGACAGGAAGGGGGTGAAAGTGTCCGGACAGGAAGGGGGTGAAAGTGTCCGGACAGGAAGGGGGTGAAAGTGTCCGGACTGGAAGGGGGTGAAAGTGTCCGGACAGGAAGGGGGTGAAAGTGTCCGGACAGGAAGGGGGTGAAAGTGTCCGGACAGGAAGGGGGTGAAAGTGTCCGGACAGGAAGGGGGTGAAAGTGTCCGGACTGGAAGTGGTTAAAGAATAACCAACCCCCCCAAAAAATGACTATTTCCAGCATGGATTGACGTAAGCAACCTATGGCTCTCTATAGCTCTGCCTGCCTACCACAGCTATGGTGAACAAAGTCGCACTCTTAACGTAGAATTAAGTTGCAGAGGCAGACGCGTTGTAACGATCGCAGCAGGGTGCTGGAGCATGGATCTTTACGATGGAGTCCCCGTGAACATAGTTCCACAGCGGCTATTTTCTTGCTCGGCAGAAACATAAAAGGAAACATGAACACAGAAGAAAATATTATCTAGAAGCTTTGCTCTTTCCAGTCGTGAAATGGGATTTCATAATGAGATGCTTACTAAGCAGTAAAGAGTCAATACTTATATTTTCTAAAGCAGAAAATGATTTCCAAAGAACAAAAAAGTGAGCGCTTTAGAATGGACAAGCAGCTGAAACACACAGGACAACCAAAAATCCCCACATGAATATAAAATATAAAGTGCAGCGCTATAATTGTGACATAAATTATGAGAAAGGGATATGGATAAAAATAAAATAAAAAAATGAATCAAAATATAAGAGAAAATAAGTCCCAATGTAGAAAAGTGGCCTGGGACTCAGAGAGGTGTTCTGAGAGAGCTGTGTGTGTACGATACCTACAAGAAAAGTCTGTGTGGGTAGTCACGTGGTTGGCAGTAGTGATCCTTAATGTAGAAGTGGGCCTGATGGTTGGAGTTGTTTTCTCTATGATGACGGTGGTTTGCCGAACCCAAAGAAGAAATTTAAGTATCTCCTCCTAGATATCGTTGATGTGCAGTGGAGGAGTGGTGGTTTTCTCAGGTGGAGCTGTGATTTCTTCCTTGCTGTCTAGTGGATCCTGTGCTGCTTTGGTCTGAGGATCTTCACTGATCCAGGGATTGCATCTACCCCCCTTGTTTCCATGATGACTACGTCCTGAACTCCATCTCTGCCATATTGCATGCACCTGTGGTCAGTGTGTACGGCTGCCTGAAGTCACCTTTACTGGGACTTTTCTACATTGGGACTTATTTTCTCTTATATTTTGATTCATTTTTTTTATTTTATTTTTATCCATATCCCTTTCTCATAATTTATGTCACAATTATAGCTCTGCACTTTATATTTTATAGAAAATGATTTCCGTTTGATTAAGGACGTCGCTGAAACGTACTTCAGAACGGGAACAGACAAAGCAGCTGGCGAAGGTTTACATATTTAAAGCTTTCTTGTCCGGGTGACATACAGAACTCATAAATGCGACTATGTACTTTTTTTTTTTTCTTTAACCCTGCAGTAAAAAAAAGTGATAACTTTTACCGCCCCGCTAATGGATCTTCAGAAAACCCCATACTTCTGGTAAGGAGCATTTGTGTATACTCCCTCCTGTTTCCCACATTTCTCTCCTCTTTTCCGGCATGCCCAATGCTAGACTTAAGTAATGTCACATAGGGGTGGGGGCCGCTTATCCCATTTCTGCGGGGGCTGCAATAGCAAATCGGGGTAGAGCCATGAACATAAAAACTCCTTTTGATGGTTTTTGGCTCTGGGAGCCCTGTGCAAATTGTTTTTGGTTAGTGGCTCCTGAAGTAAATGGTCTGTATTCTGGACATTCATCCCAGGTCATATACTGTACTAAAGGTAAGTACAGCTCAGTGCACTGTCCAGCCACAGAAGATGTCAGCCTCTCCATAGAGTGTTCCAAGACCCTTGACCAGTGTTCACACCCGTTTGTGGTAAGATCACATATCGCACTCACCAGATAATGGTGAAAAAAACGCCTTAATTACGGGTTCTGGAATCCTAGACCCATTCAACTCAGCCTCCAATCACCAGGTATAGGAGGAAATCCCCCAATAGATATATGCCTCAGAACTCCAAACCATAGTACAACTCAGCCTCCAATCACCAGATATAGGAGGAAATCCCCCAATACAGGTATAGATGTATGCCTCAGAACTCTAAACCGTAGTACAAATCAGCGTCCAATCACCAGGTATAGGTGGAAATCCCCCAATAGATATATGCCTCAGAACTCCAAACCATAGTACAACTCAGCCTCCAATCACCAGATATAGGAGGAAATCCCCCAAGACAGGTATAGATGTATGCCTCAGAACTCCAAAGCATAGTACAACTCAGCCTCCAATCACCAGGTATAGGTGGAAATCCCCCAAGACAGGTTTAGATGTATGCCTCAGAACTCCAAACCATAGTACAAATCAGCCTCCAACCTCCAGGACCACCAGCGATCACTCGCCATAGACAGATGATTCATGCAGAGAAAAAAATGTATATAGTGTAATACTGCAAGACTCAGTATTAGGGTTAGGTTAAGAAACTAAAGATTCAAGGATGTCATACAGTTGCAAGAAAAAGTATGTGAACCCCTTGGGATTACGTGGAGTTTTGCATGAATTGGGCATAAAATGTGCTCTGAACGTCATCGAAGTCACAACAATAGAAGAACACAGTCTACTGAACATAATACTACACAAACATTAGATGTTGCCATGGTTTAATTGCACATAACATGTAAACATTCACAGTGCAGGGAGGAAAAAGTATGTGAACCTTTGGACTTAATAACTGGTTGATCCTCCTTTGGCAGCAATAACCTCAACCAAACGTTTCCTGTAGTTGCAGATCAGACCTGCACAATGATCTGGAGTCATTTTGGACCACTCCTCTTCACAAAACTGTTTCAGTGTAGCAATATTCTTGGGATATCTGGTGTGAATCGCTCTCTTAAGGTCATGCCACAGCATTTCAATCGGGTTGAGGTCAGGACTCTGACTGGGCCACTCCAGAAGGCGTATTCTGTGCTGTTGCAGCCATTGTTTTGTTGAATTACTTGTATGCTTTGGGTCATTGTCCTGTTGCATCACCCATCCTCTGCGGAGCTTCAGTTGGCGGACAGACTGTGTTCTTCTATTGTTGTGACTTAGATGACGTTCAGAGCACATTTTATGCCCAATTCATGCAAAACTCCACGTAATCCCAAGGAGTTCACATACTTTTTCTTACAACTGTATGGCCATATGGTGTTTAGCCCCGGTACTGTGACTGTGAAAACGCCCTGGAGGAGAGGGGCCAAACGTGTTGACGCATTCCGGCTTCTCTGTCCAATGTACCACGTCACTTCCGGTGAGGGGAGAGCATGCTGGCGTGCGGCGCTCTCAGGGGCCATCTTGCTAGAGGGTGGATTCTTACATTCTGTCTTCTATGCTGACTGGGAGATCTTTACCCTGGGGATGTGGTGTTCTGGCTCCAGATAAACAATAAATGCTGATTATATTCTGTCACTTTGGATAGAGTAAGCCTAGGTTCACACATATGCGGTGGGGGAACCGCCACGATCCCTCTGCATTTCCAGCACTGCATTCCAATCGCCCTGTGTTTGCAAATTGTTCTGGGTGTCAATACAAAGTGAACAACACCCCAAAAGCGGGTTGCAAACGCAGTGCGCTTCCCTGCACTGGATCGCAAGGTACAAAACAACCATGCGATCCGGTTGTAGTACGGCTCCAAAAAAGATTGTGTGATGCAGTGCAGTGCAATCTGCGCCCATTCAAAATGAATGGGTTCAAATTGCACCATAACTGAATCGCATGTGAAGAACACAAGAATGTGGTATGGTTCCTGTGCAATTCACATGCGGCCTACAGTGTGAACCGGGGCTAAGGGAAGGTATAGCCCTTGTCAGGTCTTTTTTGCCGTTTGTGTCCCATTGGGGAGATTTCACTTCACTTCCTCTTCCATAGCCAAACAGGAAGTAAGAGGAAACCTCTTCAAAGTGGGGAATCCCAGGTTGTCACCAGAACTAGTGTTCCCAGGGGAAGATTTTCCCTCTATTCTGCGGACAACCAAAAATTTTGGATTTTCTTTCACTCTCGGTGATAACAGGACAAAAAGGCAGGGTGAATTCCCCTAACGGGGACGCAGAGAGCAATATGAACCCTACATGGGGTTCTAATCCATCTCCACTCTATCCAAAAATTGCCTTCAGTTAAACCTTAAAGATTTTGGACTCTCGGTGATATTTCTTTGGAAGTCTCACTGACCCGTTACACTTGGCTTTCTCGAATCTGGACCCTGAGACTGTTTAAGAAGATCTGACCATGGTCATGGAAGTTCTGTGCGGAGAGGGAACTTCTACATTGGAGTGAATGAAATTAGCATCATTCATACAATATAGAAATTGTTCAGTAGATATATTGGCACCTTCACATGTCTGTTTTTAGTGAGCCGACATTTCATTATCTTGGAATATTGATTGATATTGTGTTAGAATTCACCAGCAAAGCATTTAGTGGGTGAAGCAGAGGTGTGAAGTGAAGAAAATGCTGACCGGGGTGAATAGAGAGAGTGTCATTAAGGTCAGGATCTTTATTGCTGCGTCCAATGTCTATACCATGTAAGAAGGCAACCGTTTCTTCTCCCTGCCTCCCTTATTGTATGCAGATAGAAGGGAAGTCCTTATCTATTTCCATTGCTGAACTATCATTAACCGCGTCCGCGCCGCCCTATAGCAGAAATACTGCTACAGGGCGGCATGGGTGTGCAAAATCACACCCTACCTGTGCCGCCATTCGCAGCCTCGGCTGTCAATCACCCGCCGGAATCCCGGTGATCACCAAGTATCACCGACAGGAGAGAAACCTGTGTATAAACATGACAGATCTCTCCCAGTGGCATCCCGAGGCAGGTGCGGGGGGTGCGCTCCGCACCAGGTGACACCAACCACACGGGGTGACACCAGACCCGCTCCAGGAAAAGGTAAGTTGTAAAGCAAGCCGACGATCCCCGTAGCATGGATATCTTTTTGTAAGTGGGCTCTCCAGAACTGGACACTAAACGGATGATTCTGGTGAAGAATGTTTTTGACAATTTCTGCTGCAAATCTACAAATTTCATGTTTGGACATTGCGGTTCATTTTGGACAATTTGTCCCTTGTCATTTGCTTCTGAAGAAGCTTCTCCTTGTTTTCGTTATTTTATATAAATTAAAAATTAACTCTCTCCTCGGATGATTAGTCATGACAGAAACAATTACTGGAATCCCCAGCTGGCCACGACTGCATATTTAGTCGCTTACAGAGTCACTCTGTTTATGCACATTGTCATCCCGATTCTGAAATTACCTTTTCACTGTTGAGCCCAATAAATACTAAGGGCGGAGACAAGTCAAGTGTGAATTGAAAAGGCAAATGTACGTTGAAGTGTGAGATTTGTAAAATTGTATATACTGTATATATATATATATATATATATATATATATATACATACACACATACACACACCGTATTTTTCGCTCCATAAGACGCACCTGACCATAAGACGCGCCTAGGTTTTAGAGGAGAAAAACAAGAAAAAAAATATTCTGAACCAATGGACTGTGGACATAGTACAGGGGATGACCAGAGACTGCAGACATAGTACAGGAGATGACCAGAGACTGCGGACATAGTACAGGAGATGACCAGAGACTGCGGACACAGTACAGGAGATGACCAGAGACTGCAGACATAGTACAGGAGATGACCAGAGACTGCGGACATAGTACAGGAGATGACCAGAGACTGCAGACATAGTACAGGAGATGACCAGAGACTGCGGACACAGTACAGGAGATGACCAGAGACTGCAGACATAGTACAGGAGATGACCAGAGACTGCGGACATAGTACAGATGACCAGAGACTGCGGACACAGTACAGGGGATGACCAGAGACTGCAGACACAGTACAGGAGATGACCAGAGACTGCGGACACAGTACAGGAGATGACCAGAGACTGTGGACATAGTACAGGGGATGACCAGAGACTGCAGACATAGTACAGGAGATGACCAGAGACTGCGGACAGTACAGGGGATGACCAGAGACTGCAGACACAGTACAGGAGATGACCAGAGACTGTGGACATAGTACAGATGACCAGAGACTGCGGACACAGTACAGGGGATGACCAGAGACTGCAGACACAGTACAGGAGATGACCAGAGACTGCGGACACAGTACAGGAGATGACCAGAGACTGCGGACATAGTACAGGAGATGACCAGAGACTGCGGACACAGTACAGGAGATGACCAGAGACTGCGGACACAGTACAGGAGATGACCAGAGACTGTGGACACAGTACAGGAGATGACCAGAGACTGTGGACACAGTACAGGAGATGACCAGAGACTGCGGACACAGTACAGGAGATAACCAGAGACTGCGGACATAATACAGGAGATGACCAGAGACTGCGGACACAGTACAGGGAATGACCAGAGACTGCGGACACAGTACAGGGAATGACCAGAGACTGCGGACATGGTACAGATGACCAGAGACTGCAGCCAGTGCAGGGGATGATCAGAGACTGCAGACAGTACAGGAGATTACCAGAGACTGCGGACCTTTGGGGAGGGAGGGGGAACGGGTACCTGAATTTGACAGGTACACACTCCCACGGAGTTGTCCTACCTTCTTCTTCCCGCGCCGGCTTCTGTGACAGCCGGGTGCCCACTGCATTTGCGCGAGAAGTGCTGCGCTTTGTGAATGGCCCGGAGCGTTCAGGGACCTGTCATGTGTCCCAAAAGACACCGACCATTCACAAAGCGCAGCGCTTCTCGCGCATGCGCAGTGGGCAACCGGCTGTCACAGAAGCCGCCGCGGGAAGACTGTACAGCGCTGGAGCGAGGAATAGGTAAGGTCCTGCAGGAGAGAAGAGCTGAGTGGCCGGCCCGATATTCTGACATGGTGGCGGCAGAAATACCGGACCGGCCGCTTTACATTCGCTCCATAAAATGCACTGACATTTTCCCCCCTTTTTTTGGGGGAAAAAAGTGCATCTTATGGAGCGAAAAATACGGTATATATATATATAATTATTATAAAGGATTTATATGGCGCCAACAGTTTGCTCAGCACTTTACAATCTAACGAGAGACAATACAGCACCAATACAGTTCAATACAAGAGGGATAGGATATATATAGATACAGTCATGGCCGAAATTGTTGGCACCCTTGATATTTTTCCTGAAAATCAAGTATTTCACACAAAAAAGGTATTGCATTAACACATGTTTTGCTATACACATGTTTATTCCCTTTGTATGTATTGGAACAAATATAAAACAGAGGCAGAAAAGCAAATATGACATAATGTCACACAAAACCCCAAAAATGGGCTGGACAAAAGTATTGGCACCCTTAACTTAATATTTGGTTGCACACCCTTTGGAAAACATAACTGAAATCAGTCGCTTCCTATAACCATCAATAAGCTTCTGACACCTCTCACCCGGAATTTTGGACCACTCTTCCTTTGCAAACAGCTCCAGGTCTCTCTTATTGGAAGGACACCTTTTCCCAACAGCAATTTTAAGATCTCTCCACAGGTGTTCAATGGGATTTAGATCTGGGCTCATTGCTGGCCACTTCAGAACTCTCCAGCGCTTCTTTGCCATCCATTTCTGAGTGCTTTTTGACGTATGTTTGGGGTCATTGTCCTGCTGGAAGACCCAGGATCTTGGACGCAAACCCAGCTTTCTGACACTGGGCCCTACAGTGCGACCCAAAATCCTTTGGTAATCCTCAGATTTCATGATGCCTTGCACACAGTCAAGGCACCCAGTGCCAGAGGCAGCAAAACAACCCCAAAACATCATTGAACCTCCACCATATTTTACCGTAGGTACTGTGTTTTGTTCTTTGTAGGCCTCATTCCGTTTTCGGTAAACAGTAGAATGATGTGCTTTACCGAAAAGCTCTATCTTGGTCTCATCTGTCCACAAGACGTTTTCCCAGAAGGCTTTTGGCTTACTCAAGTACATTTTGGCAAACTGTAGTCTTGCTTTTTTATGTCTCTGTGTCAGCAGTGGGGTCCTCCTGGGTCTCCTGCCATAGCGTTTCATTTCATTTAAATGTCGACGGATAGTTCGCGCTGACACTGATGCTCCCTGAGCCTGCAGGACAGCTTGAATGTCTTTGGAACATGTTTGGGGCTGCTTATCCACCATCCGGACTATTCTGCGTTGCAATCTTTCATCAATTTTCCTCATCCGTCCACGACCAGGGAGATTAGCTACAGTGCCATGGGTTGCAAACTTCTTGATAATGTTGCGCACTGTGGACAAAGGCAAATCTAGTTCTCTGGAGATGGACTTGTAACCTTGAGATTGTTGATATTTTGCCACAATTTTGGTTCTCAGGTCCTCAGACAGTTCTCGTCTCCTCTTTCTGTTGTCCATGCTTAGTGTGGCACAGACAGACACACAATGCAAAGGTTAAGTGAACGTCTCTCCTTTTTATCTGCTTTCAGGTGTGATTTCTATATTGCCCACACCTGTTACTTGCCCCAGGTGAGTTTACAGGAGCATCACATGCTTGTAACATTCTTATTTATCCGCAGTTGTGAAAGGGTGCCAATACTTTTGTCCAGCCCATTTTTGGAGGTTTGTGTGACATTATGTCGAATTTGCTTTCTTTCCTCCCTTTTTTTGTTTTGTCCCAATACACACAAAGGGAATAAACATGTGTATAGCAAAACATGTGTTAATGCAATACGTTTCGTGAGAAATACATGATTTCCTGGAGAAATATCAAGGGTGCCAACAATTTCGGCCATGACTGTATATCTATATATGTATCTTTCTATCTATATATATATATACACACACACACAGTGCTCAGCATAAATGAGTACACGCCTTTTGAAAAGTAAGATTCTAATCAATATCTCAATGAACACAAGAACAAATTTCAAAACCTTGACAAAACTGAGTTTTATAGAACATTTGTTCAACTCATTACACGAAAGATTACAAAATCTTCAGTTTTACTCAAGTATTTTGTATGACCTCCATGATTTGTAAGGACAGCACCAAGTCTTCTAGGCATGGAATGAACAAGTTGGCGACATATTGCAACATTGATCTTTTTCTATTCTTCTACCTCTTTTAGAGCCGGGATGCTGGATGGAGAGTGATGCTCACTTTGTCTCTTCAGAATTCCCCATAGATGTTCGATTGGGTTCAGATTAGGAGACATACTTGGCCACTGAATCACGTTCACCCTGTTCTTCTTCAGAAATGCAACAGTGGCCTTAGATGTGTGTTTTGGATCATTGTCATGTTGGAAAAGTGCATGACGACCAAGGGCATGGAGTGATGGTGGCATCTTCTCTTTCAATATAGAGCAGTACATCTGTGAATTCATGATCCCATCAATGAAATGCAGCTCCACCAGCAGCACTCATGCAACCCCACAGAAGGACACTGCCACCACCATGTATTTTTCTTTGTACTCCTCACCTTTGTGACGCCATACAGTTTTGAAGTTATCAGTTCCAAAAACATTTATCTTGGTCTCCTCACTCCAGAGCACAGAGTCCCAGTAGTCTTCTTTTTCAGCATGGGCTCTGGCAAATTCTAGGTTGGCTTTTTAGTGCATTAGCTTTAGGAGAGGCTTCCTTCGTAAACGACACCCATGCATGCCATTCCTCTGCAGTGTATGCCGTATTGTGTCACAGGAAACAATCACCCCAGTTTGGCTTTCTACTTCTTTATCTAACTGCAGTGAACTTGCATGGCGATTTTCTTCAACCCTTCTCATCAGAAGATGCTCCTGTCGAGGTTTTAAATTCCGTGGAAGGTCTGTACCAGGGGCGGACTGACAACTCATGGGGCCCCCGGGCAATAGGGGATCATGGGGCCCCTATGTCCTTGCCCAAACTCAAAAAAGCCTATGAAAAAGGTACCAGGGGCATCTCATGGGGCCCCCTAGTGACCCCGGGCCCTCGGGCAGTGCCCGAGTTTCCAAATGGTCAGTCCGCCCCTGCAGGGGAGAGATCTGTATTGTTTACATATAGGTCTCTCCCCCGTCGGAAATCCTTCGGAGATCGCCGAGGAATCACCGGCCGGGACCCGGTGATTGACAGCCGAGCTGCGAATGGCTGCGCGGGTAGGGCGTGCGCGCCCCCTACCCAGAACTGCAAAATCATAGATATATACATGATTTTGCGCGCCCGTGTTGCCCTGCAGCAGTATTTCTGCTATAGAGTGGCACGGAAGTGGTTAAGGCAACTGTAAAAAAAATAGAATATTTCCTCTGCAGCTCTGTATAGGAAAATAAACAAAAATAAAAACAGATTGCAGTGGAGGGACCGCGATGCGCTTCCCCTGTCAAATTACTGTGTGCTATCAGAAAGGAGCGGTCGACTCGTGTCCCTGTTGGTACGGGGCCGTACAGATATACACGGCTACAAGCTCCATGATAACCTGTACATCAACACATCAGTACAGGATACTGACAGACCGCGTCCAGGGCTGACTCTGTTTACCTCTCTACGTCGTCTCCCCTGAATTATCATCGCCTGGGCTTGTCAGAGGCACCGATATAAAGCTGTGTTGGATTCAGAGATTTTTATTCAGAAGTTTAGAGAAAGTAGAAAACTACAGCACATCGATTCCCCATCAGGAGGAGATTAGAAACCACAAAATCCAAAAAAAAAAGAGAAATTGGGAAAAAAAAGAGATATTGGGAAAAGAGAAATTAAAAAAAGAAACAAAAAAGGGCAACGTCAAAACATCCATCTAGCCCAGTGGTTCTCAACTTTCCTAATGCCGTGACCCTTTAATACAGTTCCTCATGTTGTGGTGACCCCCAACCATAAAATTATTTACCCAGTAATTATAATTCATGAATTGTCGTTTTACCTCCAATACTGCTGCTTTCAACACAGTAGCTGCTTTCAACACAGTAGCTGCTTTCAACACAGTAGCTGCTTTCAACAGAGTAGCTGCTTTCAACACAGCAGCTGCTTTCTACACAGCAGCTGCTTTCTACACAGTAGCTGCTCTTTACACATCGGAAATATGTGTTTTCTGATGGTCTTAGGGGACCCCTGTGAAAGGGTCGTTCAACCCCAAAGGGGTCGCGACCCACAAGTTGAGAACCACTGATCTAGCCCATTATATTCTCATCCACGTACAACCCCCCACTCATGGAGGAGATCAATCTTTACATTTCTGCTATGGGCCAACGTAAAGCACAATTCACTCTCTCTATAAAGATAGACTATTGCTAATCCTTATGCTGCCAGAATTTGTAAATAGATACTTTTTTTATTTTTTTTTTTTTTATTTACTTCCTGGTTTCTAGGCCAACATGATGTCATACATCCCAAGAAACTTTAGGAGAGGAGGGTTTTCTCAGCTAAGCACACCCTCCTGCCTGGGCTAAGGGCAGATGGATCCCAGGAAGTAAATGCTACATGAATCATCTGCCCTTACTCAAGAAAGTCACAGCCAGAAATGCAGGGCGGGGGTTTAAAGCGATTTCTCAACAAAATAAAGAATGGAGACATGGATGGATGAGTGGGTTTGCTTTGAATATTAACCACTTCCCGTCCGGCCCATGTATGTAAACGGTCGGACGAGAGCAGTGCAGGAGTGGGTGGCTGTTTATAAACGTCCTCCCCGCCTGTGCACGCTCCCTAGGAGGACACAGTGGAGCACAGATCGCTGTACGGGACCTCTGTGTGAGGTCCCGATTATGTGATCACTGATTGGCCAATCAGTGATCACATGAATAGTAGTAAGCAAGATGTCACTTCTGACATCATTGCTTACTACTTGTGAAATCTGTAAATGATCACCGAGATCACATGGTACAAGACTATTCACAACAGCCTTGTACCATGTGACAAGCTGTGACCAATCACAGCTCACACAGTATTTCTCAATGGATGCAAGAATACAGCCAGAGAGAAAGAGAAATGATTGCTTTTACAGCCTTTATGGGTGAACACACTCACATTGTATACGGCGCAGAGGCCTTAAACAGCCTAAATATTATAATCAAACAAATAAATCCAGCGAGTGTTATAGACAGCCCAAATCACATCAAATTAAGGTTAACTGATCATTTTGTCTGCAGATTTCCACAGCAACAGTGCCTGGGCTCACGGGCGGTACGAGAAAATAAATACAGCTTGTCAAGCCGAATAACTTCACGTGCTTTCCTGGTGGAGAATGCATGGAGGACGAAGCAACATCCAGTGCGGGGAGAGGAGGAGGAGGAGGCAAAGGAAAAGCACCAAATTCCTTTTTCTCAAATGATAGCTTCTCCTGGTAAATGCAACAATGTACAATGTTATTACAATAAAATGTTACAAAAACCTTTGATCGTTGTAGACCACGGGTGTCAAACTGGTGGCCCTCCAGCTGTTGCCAAGCTACAAGTCCCATGAGGCATTGCAAGATTGGCAGTTACAAGCATGACTCCCAAAGGCAGAGGCATGATGGGACTTGTAGTTTTGCAATGGCTGGAGGGCTGCCAGTTTGACACCCCTGTTGTAGAGGGACAAGAGGGCAGCCGTATTTCTTTATTACATAGGCAGGTTTGGCGGCCATCCTAATTGTTGGAAACAAGTCGTTTTCTGGATGTGCTGTTTTACCTATTATATGATGATAATACTTACTCGGGTCTATCCATCAGCTTGATATTGAAGACCAGGACCCTTAAGGATTGTATACAAGTCCATTGTTCGCTTCCAGGAAGCACACAGTGCATATTGACCTTTCTTTTTGGGGGTCAATATTATCTGGTAAGAGGCAGTGTGATTGGTGTTGGTGAAGGATCTTTTCCTCTTGGTGGTTTCTTGGGAGCCTGTCAGATATCTGTTGGGTCTTGATTAATGAACTTTTCCTACATACAAAAAGCTTTGGATTGGACTTTTGTTATATTAAGAATGTTTTAAAGAATTTGTCCCAGCAGTGTCCATTGTTGCTAGGATTTAAGTGGCTCCTGTTGCCTTGTGCACTAGGTTGCTAGGACGCAGGTAGCTTCTGCCACCTTGCATCCTTATTTGCTGGAATGCAGAAAGCTCCTACCAAAAAATGTTCTAGGTTGCTAGGATGCAGGTGGCTCCTCCCGCCTACCATCCTTGGTTGCTAGCACACAGGTGTCAGCTGCTGCCTAGTGTCCATGGTTGGAAGGATGCACGCTGCTCCTGCCACCATTAATGACCAATAGCTTACAATGACCCCTGGTTCACATCTATGCGGCCGTGCGGGCCGTGTTTTGTACGGGCATGAGAGCCTATTCATTTGAATGTACTCCCGTGCCCATGACACGCAGGGAAAGAAGTCCCTGCACTTCTTTAGAAAATGCAGTCCATACGGGAACCTCAGTTCCCAGTACGGTTGGGATTTCCAGTGCGGGCGACGCGCCATTAGAACTAATGGCACCCGCCCGCGGGTCCACATTTCTCTGTGCGGATGGTGCGGTTGCACGGATTTCCGTGCGGATCCGCAGCGGCACCACCCGCACAGATGTGAACCTAGGGTTACGCTTTACATATGAAAAGCTTGGAACAAACATTTACACTCACCGGCCACTTTATTAGGTCCACCTGTTCAATTGCTTGGTAACACAAGTTGCTAATCAGCCAATCACATGGCAGCAACTCAATCCATTTAGACATGTAGACATGGTGAAGACAACTTACTGAAGTTCAAACTGAGCATCAGAATCGGGAAGAAAGGGGATTTAAGTGACTTTGAACGTGGCATGGATGTTGGTGCCAGACGGGCTGGTCTGAGTATTTAAAAAACTGCTGATCTACTGGGATTTTCATGCATAACTATCTCTAGGGTTTACAGAGAATGGTCTGAAAAAGAGAAAATATCCAGTGAAGGCAGCTGGGTGGATGAAAATGCCTTGTTGATGTCAGAGGAGAATGGGCAGACTGGTTCAAGAAGATCAAAAGGCAACAGTAGGGTCAGAATTTGGCGTAAACAACATGATGCATGAATCCATCCTGTCTTGTATCAATAGTTAAGGCTGGTGGTGGTGGTGGTGGCGGTGTAATAGTGTGGGGGCTATTTTGTTGGCACTACCAAAGTGTACCTAATAAAGTGGCCAGTAGGTGTACATTCAGGTCTCCATTTGTAGACAGTCTGTCTTACCGGGGACACATGAACATCAAGGCTTTTGGAGATACTTTTGTAACCCTTTCCTGCTTCATGCAAGTCAACAATTCTTGATCATAGGTCTTCTGAGAGCTCTTTTCTTCGAGGCATGGTTCACATCAGACAGTGCTTCTTGAAACCAGTAAACCCAAAACAGGTGTGTGTTTTTTAAGGGCAGGACAGCTGTCAGCAACACATCCAATATCATCACACTGATTGGAGTCAAGGTTGGCTCACTCCTGGCTCCAATTAGCTCTGGGAGAAGTCATTAAGCTAGGGCCTCACATACTTTTTCCTCCCTGCACTGTGAATGTTTACATGTTATGTGCAATTAAACCATGGCAACATCTAATGTTTGTGTAGTATTATGTTCAGCAGACAGTGTTCTTCTATTGTGACTTAGATGACGTTCAGAGCACATTTTATGCCCAATTCATGCAAAACTCCACGTAATCCCAAGGGGTTCACATACTTTTTCTTGCAACTGTATATGCATACATCTTTAAAAACCATCTATACACAGATTTGTTGGATTCAGATTTTCCTTTTTTCTTCTTTTTACACAGCTGTACGCCATTCCAAATTACATAGCTGTGTGTATAGGCTTGTAGCATCACATAGAGCTGTGTTCAAATCTGTAAAAAATGGCCGCATTACAGATCGGAATACAACATATTTTACGCCTGCAAGCACAAGCCCTAAATCCCTATTTAATATCCAGTTCCCTAGTGCATGTTACATACAACTCGATGGCTGTCGCCACTCCGGGACAATTGTTCTGCTGACTTCACCTAAGACAACTTCGAAGGATGCAGCTACTTCGGAAAGTGCCGAGTCTACATATTTTATCTCGTTAGATTTATGGAAATCGTAGAAACAAAATAGCACACTGACCTTTATTAAAATGCAGATTTGCAGTTTTTCTCCGTTGAAAAAAAAAATGTTGTTTGTTGGTAGTCGGTGAGAACATAAGTATTATGTTTACAAGTCTAGGATCTGCCGACGCCCTTGTCAGCCCACGTCTAGAATACAGTTTTGGATCAACAACCTGTACATAAGGCCGCCGATGTGGAAGACGGTGTTAAATAAATACTTTGTTACCAAGATTACTTGGGACCTCTTTTCCCCAATACAGTATAGTCCCCCAATATGGTGACCGATCCACCGATGGGCGCCTCTACACCACCCACACATTCTTTTCACATTGACCAAGTTCAACCATCCTGATGTCCTCCAGGAAAACCTGGACCTCCACCCCACCCTATCCGTGAGGAAATATTCTTCACAAGCTATATTTTGAGGTTGCCACCACCATCCTTGCATGGTCACTTGCAACTTCACCAAAGTAAGTTACTCTTTTCCGTCGTTGCCAAACCAGCTTAAACTTTTTGAGTAAGGTAGGTAGGCGGGCACGTCGGTGGACAATGCTGTGGAAGTATGGCAGCTGATGATGGATGGTGTGTAGGGAAATCGGTACTGTGCAGAACTTCTAAAGAGTGGAGACAAACTCTGTGCAGAAGAAGGTGAAACAGGAAGGCATTTCTAAGTGCAGTATTCCAGGGCAACTTTAATAAAAAGCGGTTAAAAGCACTTTCAATGTAGTAGTACAAACAGGCTCTAATGTAATCCGTCAGTAGCAGGGCTCTGTCCTCTGAGCGATGGAGCTGATGTGCCAGCCAGCAGCTGCAGGGGGAATTTGAGGAGAGGTATTAAAGATGGCCGCCGCTCTGTTCGGACCGCTGGAACGCATGCTGTCCATGGACCGGAAGTGACGTGAGCATGGAGTGGTGAGGCATTTCGGAGCATGAGCAGAGCTCCTTCTTCAAGACCATTTTTGTTTTTCTCTTAGAGCTGAAGTTTAGATTTTTAAATTGTTTCAGCTTGGACCCATGTAAAGTATACCTGTGGGATCCTGTCAAGGTCCGACCTTTTCCCAAAAGTTATGCTGCTCCATGTGCTTGCATCCATCTTGGGTTTCTGCAGAGCATGGTGGGAGTCTTTTATGCCTTCAGGCCTCTGAGGTCTATCCCCCAGAGGGGTGTGGTTGATCACATATAAGCCTGTTGTCCGCACATGCTCTTTGCATTCGTGTCTTGTATGTTCGTGTTGCAACAAGCTCTGTTTCTACTCTCATGGCCCTCCTGGAAACTGACTCGGCTTTTGACTAGACTATTCTCTGCGTTATCCATTTATCTGACCTCCCGTTGCTGAACCCGGCTTGTGACCTGCTATTCTTGTGTACCGTTCTGTGCTGTCTGTCCCGTTGTTATCGACCTGGCCTGCCTGACTACGCTATTGTCTTATCTGGTTCCTACCACCTACACGCTATTGGCGGCGGCCATTACCGCAGCTAGGGTGTCTCGGGGGCCACGACCTGGTCCCTGGCTGCGTCAAGTCCATCCCCACCATCAGGGGCCCTGGTGAAGGGCAGCTTGGGACTTAGACTCCGCGCCTTGAGGGACTCCGGTCTGTGGGTGGTGGTTGTCGTCAGTGGGTGCGTGACCCTGCCATTAGGCCTGCCTGTCCATTCCACAGCTCCTGCCCTGACAGATCCTCAAGGAAGCTGAAAATCACTGTAGTAGGAATGGCTACTCCAGTTATCTTCCCATGCCGAGGAGCTTCTGCATTCTGAAGACAGGAGGGTGATCGTTCAACTTGGGCTTCATTCAGCGAAGGCTTTGGATTTTCTTAAGGAATGCAAAATGTTCTCTGACTGGAAGAGGTGGGGAGGCAGGATCCTGAAGTGTTCTCAGAATGGCGCTCGTGCCAAGTGAGCGGTCTTTTGTGTCCAGTAAGCAACAGGGCAGCTGCTCGGCATAGGATCCAGCAGCTAGTAAAGATCACTGTAGTAGTGGTGTCTACTACAACGATTTCCAGCTTCCACAGGGATCTCACAGGTATGGCACATACATACAAGCTGGACCAATGTAACTATTTAAAAATTGCCATGCCTAAACTTCATTCACACAGGAGTACTTTGCCCGCATGGGATGCACAGTTGTTTCATGCATCTGCGTGCAGGATGTCCCATTCATGTCAATTGAGACACAACGGCTGCGCAAACACAGCCTCTGCACCCAATCTGGAATCGGTGCAGGCTACAACTGAATTGCCCAAAACACTGGAGCATCCTGTGTGTCAAGGCATGTTTCAGCTCAGAGGTGCGTGTGCTCCAGTTCACATACGTGGCACATCCATCACTTGAACTGTGAACTGGATTAATGCGCTCAGCACACACAGTAACAAACCTGGTGCCTAATGCCCTAATTAACCACTTCCCGTCCGGCCCATGTATATAGACGGCCGGATGGGAGCAGTGCAGGGGAGGGTGGCCGTTTATAAATGGCCTGCCAGCTACCTGTTTGTGCGTGCTCCCTGGGAGCGCGCAGCACCGTGATCCGGTGTCTGCTGTGTCCTCCGGACACAGTGGAACACCGATCGTTGTACGGGACCTCTGTGTGAGGTTTAAAAAAAAAAAACGAAAAATCGGTCGTTCAATTGGCCGACGTTACCAACGGTAAAAAAAAGATCGGCCGATTTTCGTCCCGTCTACGGCCAGCATTTAATTACTTCTGTCCCTGCAGAGAGCTCCGCTATTATATTTGACATGAAAAAGTATTGCAGTTGCAACATTGTATCTATTTGTATCCATTTCGGATACAGATGGTTTTATTTGGATATAAATAGATACATTGTTGCAACCGCAAGACTTTTTCATGTCAAATATAATAGCGGACTGGAATTCTTCTTTTTCTTTTCTTCTTCTTCTTCTAGGCCACAGCTCATGAGCAGTTTTTATATTGGTAAAAAGATCGGCTGATTTGCCCATCATTGCCGGCAAAATTGGCCGATTTTTTTTTCAACTTCACCAATAAAAAAAATGTGCCAAAACCCCGAAAAATGGCTGACCAATTAACCCATTAATGGTGTAAAAATCGGCCGATTTTTTTCCAACTTCACCCATAAAATAAATGTGCCAAAACCCTGAAAAACGGCTGACCAATTAACCCATTAATGGTGTGAAAATTGGCCGATTTTTTTCCAACTTCACAGATAAAATAAATGTGCCAAAACCCCAAAAAACGGTTGACTCATTAACCCATTAATGGTGCGAAAATCGGCCGATTTTTTTTCCAGACGATTTTCAACCCATCTATGGCGTGCATAAACCTTCCCCGATTCCTCTAACAGCAGGCTGCACTGACTTGCTGAAATTAATAGCGCACACTGTGAGAACCAATGGAGATTCCAGTTTTGGGAGGACCTACTTTTTTTTAGATGCAGGCTGCATTATATTTCTGATGCCCGGGAACTGAAAAGAGCGCTCACTTCCCGAAAGATAAAAATAATCTCAAATTTGTAGCAAATTCCATATTCCGTGAATCTATTATGAAAACAAATTCTGACGTTCTTCCATTTAATCACTGTCATTAAAAAGCATCCGAGAGTGCAGCGACGGCCATCGCTCCCTCCCACTGCTTCACAGCCATTTTTAATTTCATGTGACAGAGGGTAATCGCTGCCACCTGCACCTACAAACCGGGACGACCAATAGGAAGAGCGCCTTGGCTGAACGCATACTGCGAGGAAATGCAAATGACAGAGGAGTCAAGCAGCTAGAATCACTGAAATAAATATTATATACAGTATTTGCTTTATTAACTGCCTGTGTTAAGAGAAGTTTAAAGCTGAACTCCGGCTTTCCCTTCAGTCTTGCACAGTTGTACCGGATCCTCTCCTGTACTGAACAGGCTTAGTCTAGGGTCAGGGGCGGACTGACCATTTGGAAACTCGAGCACTGCCCGAGGGCCCGGGGTCAGTAGGGGGCCCCATGAGATGCCCCTGGTACCTTTTTAATAGGCTTTTTTGAGTTTGGGAAAGGACACAGGGGCCCCATGATCCCCTATTGCCCGGGGGCCCCATGAGTTGTCAGTCCGCCCCTGTCTAGGGTACACACCTATGTAGGTTGCGTTTGAGGCGTTTCTGCATTGCATTTTGTGTTTTTGCCGCGTTTTTAACATTTTTCTTGCCCTTTGCTGTGTCTTATCTCTAGCCTCTTTTTTTTTTTTTCATCTCTTATAACATTCTGCTAAAACGTTGTGATTTGTATAGTACTGCTTGGACCTTGAAGAAGGGGACATTCCCTGAAAACTTGTCCTCAAAATTGTATGTTAGTGCAAATAAAAAAAGTATCACAGACAGTACTCAATTGTTTCTTGTTGCTAGGCAAATTTTAAAAGCAAAACACGGCAAAAATGCATCAAAAACGTAATACATACTTTTCTGCAGCGTTCCCATTGACGTTTATAGAACCAAAAATGCAACGTTTTGCTTTAACCCCCCCTAGCGGTCTGATTATGTCCATATTTCTGTGCTCAAAGCGGTACTTTTTTTGCATGGAAATATGTAGTTTTTTTATTGTAGGCCTGTAATTTTTAGAAATAACTCACTGAAATCTGTCCGAACAAGAGTCTAGTAAACATCCCGGGTAGGATAAAATTTGAAACACGAAATCATAAATTATAATATAATAAATAATCATAAAAAATAATAATATAATAAATTTAGTTCAATAATAAAATCAAACCAAAAACACTGAAATGTGAAATATAGCGCCAAGTTCGCACATCGCTGAGCTCAGTCGCAGAATCGTTTTCAGTGTCTGATGAGGAATTTCCCCCACCAATCATTATCACTCAATTCTGCAAGTGGTTCTGATTTACTATCGCTGTTCTCTAGCCGGTCTAAAACCGCTTTTGACCTAAAGGGACACTTTTTGGACGCCATGGACGTTTCTCAGTTTCCAGGCAGAATGGGCGGTAAAAATGCAGGCAGGGCACAGGACAAAGCACTCGGGACCAGGGGCTGACTGACAACTCATGGGGCCCCCGGGCAATAGGGGATCATGGGGCCCCTGTGTCCTTGCCCAAACTCAAAAAAGCCTATGAAAAAGGTACCAGGGGCATCTCATGGGGCCCCCTACTGACCCCAGGCATTGCCCGAGTTTCCAAATGGTCAGTCCGCCCCTGCTCGGGACACAATGTATGTGAAATGGTTTGATACAGTAATGTTTTACTTTTGTGAATTTAGTGAATGTCACTTTTTGTCATTTTCAAATTTCCCGCCGGTTCCATCCCCCGTACGTCCCGACGTCGCAGGGGATGGAACACAGAAGACAGATGCCGGCATCGGCCGGAGGACATTGCCGGGAACACTGCAGGGGGGACATCGCGGGAGCGCAGGACAAGGTAAGTGAGAAGAGATCCCGGAGCAACGCTGCAGTGTATTCCTGAGTGTAGCTCGGGGTTACCGCTTGTGGTGTTGAAACTTTACCCCGAGCTACACTCGGGAATACCGCCAGGGGGGGTTAAAAAAAAAAGGTTCCTGACCCTTTCCAAAAAATGCACTGCGAAGATGTGAAGCCTTCCCATAGGAAATCATGGTAAATGGATTGTACTGAATTTCTGAACCGAGGGTTACTCTGATTTCACTGCACACTGTGAGCTTCTCACAATGTGCATTAGAACCTGCAGCAAGTCGGATAGAGCTTCATCTCCTGGCTGGTGGTTGTTCAAAATCAGCATGACTGTCCCAGGTCCACCCCTTTCATTCGGTAAATTACAGTTCTTTCGATCATGGAGGCTCAGCATCGAATGTGACCATTACCTAGGGTGGTCTGCATAAAAATACAGTCCGCCTACATGAATTGTGATCAAATTCTGAAAGAAAGTTCATACAAACACTAGGGGCCCCTCTTACATCTGCGCATTGTGGCAAAGCACACTAAAATGCAAAACGCATGGCAACACACCCGCTGTGTGCAGTACGTCATAATCCCAGTACAGGAGAGCCCAACGCACCATAGCAAATAACAATGGAGGGGGGGGGGCAGCATCGTTGAGAAAGGGGGGGGGGTAGTGTTCAAGAGGAGAAAAGTTGAAGTTCCACTTTAAAGTGTTACTAAACCCACAACAGTACAATCAGTCTGTAGATGCAGTAAAGCATGCTTGTTATACTCACTGTGGAACCTAAGGGGTTAATCCTCTGCATTATGTAAAAAGGCTGTTTGATCCTGTCTTCTCTGATACTCCCCTTCTTCCAGTGTCCCCCACCTATCTCCTGATAAGACATATGGTGTGGAGTCACTCTGCACATGCTCAGTTTGGAGCGTGCTACTAGAGAGTTTTTTTTTTCTCTTGGAAGAGTGCATGTGATCAGCACAGGGCCAATCAGCACTGTTCAGACAGAGGGTCTGGGGTCTTGCATCCTCCTAAAGCAAAATGAAAACTCCAACAAGCTTTAACCAGTGCTCTGCTGGACACTGATAGAAGTCACAAGACTGTTCTATACTACTGAGAAAAGGTATTTAGCAGTTTATATTTACTAAAATATTTGCATTTCCATGTCCTGTGTACTGTGGGAGACCAGATATAGTGAATACAGGGTCCGGGGAGACCAGATATAGTGAATGCAGGGTCCGGGGAGACCAGATATAGTGAATGCAGGGTCCGGGGAGACCAGATATAGTGAATGCAGGGTCCGGGGAGACCAGATATAGTGAATGCAGGGTCCGGGGAGACCGGATATAGTGAATGCAGGGTCCGGGGAGACCAGATATAGTGAATGCAGGGTCCGGGGAGACCGGATATAGTGAATGCGGGGTCCGGGGAGAGCAGATATAGTGAATGCAGGGTCCGGGGAGACCAGATATAGTGAATGCAGGGTCCGGGGAGACCAGATATAGTGAATGCAGGGTCCGGGGAGACCAGATATAGTGAATGCAGGGTCCGGGGAGAGCGGATATAGTGAATGCAGGGTCCTGGGAGAGCGGATATAGTGAATGCAGGGTCCTGGGAGATCGGATATAGTGAATGCAGGGTCAGGGGAGACCAGCCATAGTGAATGCAGGGTCTGGGGAGATCAGACATAGTGAATGCAGGGTTCGGGGAGACCAGACATAGTGAATGCAGGGTCCGGGGAGATCGGATATAGTGAATGCAGGGTCCGGGGAGATCGGATATAGTGAATGCAGGGTCCGGGGAGACCAGATATAGTGAATGCAGGGTCCTGGGAGATCGGATACAGTGAATGCAGGGTCCTGGGAGATCGGATACAGTGAATGCAGGGTCAGGGGAGACCAGCCATAGTGAATGCAGGGTCCGGGGAGACTGGATATAGTGAATGCAGGGTCCGGGGAGATCGGATATAGTGAATGCAGGGTCCGGGGAGACCAGATATAGTGAATGCAGGGTCCTGGGAGAGCGGATATAGTGAATGCAGGGTCCTGGGAGATCGGATACAGTGAATGCAGGGTCCTGGGAGATCGGATACAGTGAATGCAGGGTCCGGGGAGACTGGATATAGTGAATGCAGGGTCCGGGGAGATCGGATATAGTGAATGCAGGGTCCGGGGAGACCAGATATAGTGAATGCAGGGTCCTGGGAGAGCGGATATAGTGAATGCAGGGTCCTGGGAGATTGGATACAGTGAATGCAGGGTCAGGGGAGACCAGCCATAGTGAATGCAGGGTCCGGGGAGACTGGATATAGTGAATGCAGGGTCTGGGGAGACCAGACATAGTGAATGCAGGGTTCGGGGAGACCAGACATAGTGAATGCAGGGTTCGGGGAGACCAGACATAGTGAATGCAGGGTCCGGGGAGAACAGATATAGTGAATGCAGGGTCCGGGGAGAGCAGATATAGTGAATGCAGGGTCCGGGGAGAGCGGATATAGTGAATGCAGGGTCCGGGGAGAGCGGATATAGTGAATGCAGGGTCCGGAGAGAGCGGATATAGCGAATGCAGGGTCCGGAGAGAGCGGATATAGCGAATGCAGGGTCCGGAGAGAGCGGATATAGTGAATGCAGGGTCCTGGGAGACCGGATATAGTGAATACAGGGTCCGGGGAGAGCGGATATAGTGAATGCAGGGTCCGGGGAGAGCAGATATAGTGAATGCAGGGTCTGGGGGGACCAGATATAGTGAATGCAGGGTCCGGGGAGACCAGATATAGTGAATGCAGGGTCCGGGGAGACCGGATATAGTGAATGCAGGGTCCGGGGAGAGCGGATATAGTGAATGCAGGGTCCTGAGTTTAGGAACACTATAAATCCCCTTTCTTCCCCATTCTGATGCTCGGTTTGAACTTCAACAAGTTGTCTTCACCACATCTAGATGCCTAGAAGTGTGAATGGACATAGTGCTACAATTTTTATTTTTTTGTGATTATTTTATGATCATCATTTACACAAAGCTAATCTATATAAAAGAAAACACAAAAATACTTTTCATTCCTCTAGCGGAGCAGCCACCTGCAGAAGACAAGGGCCTGGATAAAATTAAGAGCCACTTAGCAGGCCGGTTAAGTGTGGAGTCATTTGGAGTGTGAAATGTTCACGTCTGACCGCATCCAGCTTTTAGCATTGAACGTCGCAACAGCCTTAGACTTCGTGTAACAAGATTTGGTAAGAAAGTTGACGGACCAGCGGTGGCCCTACATAATTTATAAAGACGCCACGCTGCAATAAATATTATAGTGAGATATAAAAATAGAAAAAAGCACATAAAAAGCATAACGTACAATAAAAACACAACGGCTAAGCAAGGGATATGCAGTGTGGAATTTTCTATAATAAAAAAAAAAAGTGCAACAATGTATCCAATGCCCCGTGAAAAGCCGCCACCACTGATCGCTCTAATTACAACTTGTTTGTGCTATGTTCCCACAGATTTAACACTGCTTTTTGTTAATTAAGATCCTTAATTGCTAATTCTTTTTGGCAGCCTAAGGAGTTTCTTTCCAACAAAAGGCCAAGTGTTTCTCCCCGGTTTCCGAATAATGACGAGGCCGCGGGGGCTCTACCGGCACCATTCACGTAATACAACAGGCGCTGTCTGTCCTGTGCGTTCGTTCAATGCACCGCACACAGTAACGGCCCCGCTGTGTGACCGACTCCCCCCCCGGCATTTACCACCACAATCATCCGCTATGAACCGCTTGCTGCTTCTCCGACCCTGAGCAAAAAAGGAGGAAAAAAGGAAAATACACAATACCAGGATTTCATAAACCTGGGGAAGGAGGAGGAAGAAGCAGTACGGGGCCTGCGATTGTGCGACTTGTTTTGTACACTGAACAATTAAAACAAAAAATAAATTGTACGTATTAAAAGGAGGGGAGAAAAAAAAAGGCTGAGAAACAAAAAAAAAAAAAAAAAAAAAAGTATGAAAAGGAACAAGTCTTACGCCTGCCCATTAAATGGCATGCTTAGTTCTTAAAAGGCTTTTATATCTGCAAAGTGCGTTTTGTACTCTTTTCGTTTTAATGGCATGCTTTCAAAAAAAGAGCCCGGCTCAAAGATTAATCAGCTAGTCCAAGCAGCAACAAAATCTTTGTCCTGCTAAAGATAACCAGCAAATGCTGCAAGTGCGCTAAATTACTTTAAGGGCCCAATCTTGCGCACTGTGGGGACACACGCTAAAACGCACATGTTAACGCACACTGCTACAATGCATGGCATGCACCTGCCCTATGTGTGATGTGCTGAGCTGGTGCCATTCATAGTGAGCAGTAGAGCACACCGGACCACCATGGGCGGACTGACAACTCATGGGGCCCCCAGGTAATAGGAAATCATGGGGCCCCTGTGTCTTCGCCCACACTCAAACTACACCCAAAAAAGCCTATGAAAGGTACCAGGGGTATCTCATGGGGCCCCCTACCGGCCTTGGGCCCTCAGGCAGTGCCCGAATGACTAAATGGCCAGTCCGCACCTGCGCACCACAGCACATACTGGGTGCTGTGGTGCGATGCATTTTCAAAAAAAGGGTCATGCATGGTTTTTCATCCATTGCGACGCTTCAACGGCCCAATTATTTTGAATGGGTCGCCTTAATACAAAGTGATGCTTTATTGCGAATCAGCCCTTGCCAGCTCCTTAAGAGATTGCTAACACAGGGATTCAAATACAGGCTTCCCAAACATGGCTCTCACCGAGATCGCATGATATCCTGGGAGCCCATTCTGGATCCTAGTCGGACACAGCGTGTCAGGACCTGCAGGTAGCACTGTGGTTCCCAGAGCAGAAGACCGTAGTTCCAATGTCCACCAGTGGGTGTCTCCCAGCAGATGCCAGTAATCTAGTAGCCAGTAATCCAGTAGCCAGCATCAGGTCTCCACCTGATGCTGGCTGCTGGGAGGGTATTAAGTCCTCTACTACTATACTAGGCTCATTTCAGATGGGGCGGACCCTTCAACGTATCCGCCTGCTCAGCTGGGGATCTCTCCGCTAATCCCCGCTGTGCAGGCGGATGACAGGTCCGTGTCTGTGACACAGACACTGCCCCCTGTCTTTTATGGGGCGGTTGGATGAAAACGGACCACCTGTCCATTTCCATCCAACTGCCATCTGATCCACCAGATGGAACGATCACCATCCGTCTGTTTTTGGCGTACAGGATAGGATCGGATGCCGGCAGGTGTCAGCGGACAAGTGCCAGTCCATACAGGTCTATGGATGGTTCAATCGGGTCCGCCTCAAACACTGACAGATGGATCCGACAGGACCATCAGTATTTAAGGGGCCTTACACTTTGCTTCAGTGTTTTATCCTGCTAGCCAAATACTGTTTTCTATGGATGCTGAGCCTGATTCCCACCTAACCCTGCTCTTGGCTTGTACCTTTATCCCGTACCCTATTGCCCTGTATCTGCTCCCATTGTGCCTGGTCCCAGTCCTGGTTCCCCTCTTCTTTGCATCTCTGGTATTATCCTGTTTTTCTGTTTTCCCCATTTTGTATATATATTCTGCTAGTTAGGCTGTTACTTGGGCTGCTTGTTAAGTATTTTGTCATTTAGTTATGGTTCACTCATACCTTCACATTGGCTGTGTATCCCATTTGTTGGTGTTTGGATGTGTTTTGTTTCACTGTTAATAAACTTTCTTAAATCATATACAGTTTGGTCACAGTTTATAAGTGTAGCTATGCAGATCTGGCCATCCCTGACACAGCATTTTTTGCATTGAAGTCAATGGGAGGCGTTTTTGCACTGAAGTCAACAGGAGGCGTTTTTGCACTGAAGTCAATGGGAGGCATTTTTGCATTGAAGCCAATGGTAGGCGTTTTTGCACTGAAGTCAATGGGAGGCGTTTTTGCACTGAAGTGGGCAGCACAGTGGCTAAATGGTTAGCACTTCCGCCTGGCAGAACTGGGGTCGTTTGTTTGAATCCCAACCACGGCACCACCTGCCTGGAGTTTGCATGTTCTCCCTGTGTCTGCGTGGGTTTCCTACTGGTACTCCGGTTTCCTCCTACACTCCAAAGACATGCTGGTAGGTGAATTGGCTCCTGTCTAAATTGACCCTAGTATGTGTATGTATGAATGTGAGTTAGGGACCTTAGATTGTACACCCCTTGAGGGTTAGGGACTGATGTGAATGTACAATATATATGTAAAGCGCTGTGTAAATTGACGGCGCTAAATAAGTACCTAAAATAAATAAATAATAAGTCAATGGGAGGCGTTTTTGCACTGAAGTCAATGGGAAGTGTTTTCTGGGACAAACGTGGCATTATTCATGTGGATTTTCTACCCCGTGGTGCTACTATCAACAGTGACTATTACTGTTGTGTTGTGCATATGCAGACAAGATGGCCTGGTTTGATCGCGAAGGGCGTCCTGTTTCTCCAGGACAACGCACAAGCTCCTACTGCTCACCGCAATACATGCACATTACAACAACTCGGCTGGGAGGTATTTCCCCATCCCCCTTACAGCCTGGACCTCGCTACAAATGATTTCCACCTGTTTGGACCCCTCAAAGAGGTCCCCGGAGGTCAGCATTTCAGCACTAATGACGAAGTGAAGCCGGCTGTCCTAGGATGGTTCAGGCGTACGGACAAATCTTTCTATGCCGAAGCTTCCCAGGCATTCGTTAAATTCTGGGATAAATGTAGCAGGGGAATTTATTGAAAAATAAACGCAGTGTGCACTGCATTGAAACTCCCTGATGGAGACACAGACAGCAATATAAATCTGGATAGAGTGGGGAAGAATTAGAACCGCTTTCAAATTAAAAAAAATAAAACATTAGTTAAACTTTAATATCATAATATATATATATTTATTTTTTTGTTTGTTTTGTTTATTTAAAGTGGAATTTCTCCCTAATAGGGACATTCCGTTTTATGTCAGCACCCTTCCCCCCCACTCCATAGGGGGGGGGGCGTGGTACATGGTTTTGACCAGAACTCTCCCCTCATTTCTACTTAGATCATCTAGGCAATCTGAGCGGAAGTTGGAGTCCGCAGCCTTCTGGGACATGTCTTCGGTCTCAAGAGGCTGTAGGACCATTCGGAAAGCACAGCATGGCTTGTGTATGTGCAGTGTGAGGCTACAAGGAGTCACAGCTGGCTTCCAAAGTACAAATTCCGGTCCAGGCCAATTTTCAGCTTTCAGCGCTATCACACTTTGAATGAAAATTGCGCCGTCATGCAACACTGTACCCATATGAATTTTTTTGCGATTTTTTGAGACAGATAAAACTTCATTTTGGTGGTAATGGTGTGACCCTCCTGCGCTCCAAAATGTGTGTTAAAACAAATTAAAATAATAAATGAACCCCAAACAGCTGCTAACATTAAATCATATACCAATGATCAAGTGAATATAAACCATAAAAATGCTGCGCTACATTCAAACTAATTAAAGTGAATGTGGAATTCAATATCTCAAATAAATAGCAATAATGATAAATATAATAAGAAATGTGCTTAGTGATAACACAAAAATGATGGCAAAACACAAACTTAAATCAATACGCATGTGCAAGAAAAATGCACATACATATATTACATCACACGTGCAAAAATGTGAAGTGAAGTTACATCTAAATAATACACACAAAAACAAAGTCCAATAATGGAATATTAAAGGTGAAAAAAAGTCCAATAATGGAATATTAAAGGTGAAAAAAAATTTTTTGTTTTGGTAAACTGTGTTTCCAATAGGCTGTAAAGTGACCACAGGTGAAACAAAAACGTGCAGGTATCTGGGTGTAGATAGCTTGTGAATCCAACCACCTTCTGGATTAGCCTCTCACCTCATCTCTTCGACCCTTGCGGGTCAAAGAGCAGTATGGATCCCTCTCACAGATCCTCCAGGCACCAAAGCACTCCAAAACCACTTCTCAGGATATAATATTCCCACTCAGCTCTTCTCCAGGTATAGATGAAATATCACTTTCCCAGAACAAAACAAAGGGATCCTCCCATAGTGTAGTATGTTTATTATACCATAGGAACATCAAATCTTTAATGAAAATACACTTACGTAGCAGCCAGTCCACATTAAACCCTCATGCTCTCAAATGAGGATATGTGTATGTAAGTTGGGTGTACAGCTGAGTCCACAGGTGTACCAAGATGGCCGCCACGCCGGAAATACGTCACCGCGCTACGCCGACGCGTTACGTCACAATATCACGTGACTTCATCAGGGCTGTCAATCACAGTGACGATAGCTCTTTTTATACCCGGCCAGGATAGAAGGAACCACCCACATGCAGGTGTTTCCCTCAACCTCATCACATCGATACTTCCTGCGGCCATTAAACTGAAGACCACTGGGGACTATTATGCAGGAATGCATAAGCTATTATCTGCAATGGGCACATTTACACAAAAAACGAGGAGTATATAAGAATGTACCAAAAACGGGATATTGCAGAGATATATATTTTTGATTTTATATATTTTTATTTTTTATTAATTAAATAAAATATCTTATTCAAATGGGAATGGGTATTAAGGTTTTTTCTTGTTTAATATATATTTTTGTTGCTTTTAATTTAGATTGCGGCTTGGTGCACTATTATACACATTTTTATGTAAATGTGCCTATTGCTGTATATATCTCTGCAATATCCCGTTTTTGGTACATTCTTATATACTCCTCGTTTTTTGTGTAAATGTGCCCATTGCAGATAATAGCTTATGCATTCCTGCATAATAGTCCCCAGTGGTCTTCAGTTTAATGGCCGCAGGAAGTATCGATGTGATGAGGTTGAGGGAAACACCTGCATGTGGGTGGTTCCTTCTATCCTGGCCGGGTATAAAAAGAGCTATCGTCACTGTGATTGACAGCCCTGATGAAGTCACGTGATATTGTGACGTAACGCGTCGGCGTAGCGCGGTGACGTATTTCCGGCGTGGCGGCCATCTTGGTACACCTGTGGACTCAGCTGTACACCCAACTTACATACACATATCCTCATTTGAGAGCATGAGGGTTTAATGTGGACTGGCTGCTACGTAAGTGTATTTTCATTAAAGATTTGATGTTCCTATGGTATAATAAACATACTACACTATGGGAGGATCCCTTTGTTTTGTTCTGGGAAAGTGATATTTCATCTATACCTGGAGAAGAGCTGAGTGGGAATATTATATCCTGAGAAGTGGTTTTGGAGTGCTTTGGTGCCTGGAGGATCTGTGAGAGGGATCCATACTGCTCTTTGACCCGCAAGGGTCGAAGAGATGAGGTGAGAGGCTAATCCAGAAGGTGGTTGGATTCACAAGCTATCTACACCCAGATACCTGCACGTTTTTGTTTCACCTGTGGTCACTTTACAGCCTATTGGAAACACAGTTTACCAAAACAAAAAATTTTTTTTCACCTTTAATATTCCATTATTGGACTTTTTTTCACCTTTAATATTCCATTATTGGACTTTGTTTTTGTGTGTATTATTTAGATGTAACTTCACTTCACATTTTTGCACGTGTGATGTAATATATGTATGTGCATTTTTCTTGCACATGCGTATTGATTTTCATTTTGGTGGTATTTATTCACCACCGGGAATTTTTATTTTTTTTGCTATATAAATGAAAAAGTCCAAAAATTTGGAAAATGTGTTTCTTATAAAATTTTGCAAATAAAATATATTTCTTGATAAATCTTGGCCAAAACGTATTCAGTTCTCTTTTTAGTAAAAAAAATAAATAACCCGAATTAGTTTATAACCCAAAATTATATTTAAAAAAAATGTTTTTATATTTTTATTTTTTTTATAGTATTATTTGTTTAGTTTTTTTTTTAACATACTGTCACTCTAGCAATACAGTGTCACCGTAGTGACACTGTACTACTTGGGGGTGATGAATATTTATTTATTTTTTTTAACACTCATTACTTTTACACCCATAAAGGCTGTAAAAGCAATAATTTCTTCTGCTCTCTGGCTGCATTTTTGCAGCCATTGAGAAATACTGTAAGAGCTGTGATTGGTCACAGCTTGTCACATGGTACAAGGCTGTTGTGAATAGCCCTGTACCATGTGATCTCTGTGATCATTCACAGATTTCACACGTAGTAAGCAGTGATGTCAGAAGTGACATCTTGTTTACTATTATTCATGTGATCACTGATTGGCCAATCAGTGATCACATGATCGAGACCTCACACAGCGATCGGTGGTGCTGCGCGCTCCCAGGGAGCGTGCACAGGCTGAGAATGTGGGCGCCATTTATAAACGGACACCCGCTCCTGCACTGCTCCCATCCGGCCGTTTATGTACATGGGCTGGATGGGAAGTGGTTAAAGACACTGTATATGAGCACCACAAACCAAAAATGCTATTTAATTAAAATGCTAATATTCAATGCAAACTCCCCCATCCATCCATGTCTCCATGTTTTATTTTGCTGAGAAATCATTTTTATGAACACCCCCTGGCATTTCTGGCAGTGGCCATCTTGAGTAAGGGCAGAGGATTCATGTAGCAAAAAAAGGGGGGGGGAAGGTGAAAAGGAATTCACAAAAAAAGTGGTTACATTATGGACAGAAAGCAATACCCAAAGATTACTCAAAAATTATGCTTTATTGCAAACAATGCACATATAAGACATTTAGATAAATACCCCAGTTAGCCATCAGATGATTCATGTAGCATTTACTTCCTGGAATCCATCTGCCCTTAGCTCAGGCATTATTGAGCGGAGAACCCTCCCTCCCCTCCTGAAGACCGCTGGGATGTATTAAAGGATTAAAAATAGTCAATGTCAATTGAGAGAGCGAAGTTCCACTTTAAATGTGCTATAATTTAAAGTTTTGGCTGTCAAATTAAAACAAAAGTAACACAACAAAATAAGGACCCACAGCTCCCGCATCGTTTTTTCCCGTATATCTCATTCTGAGCTAACTGCAACAATCGGTTCATTTAGCGGTTGAGCGATCTCCATCTGGAGACCCGCGCAGAAGGACGATGTACGCTGGCGCCTTACACTCCACAAGAAGCTGAATTCAATTTGAAGGGTCTCTGTAGGACGATAGCCTCGGGGAG